>NC_133617.1:322182258-322502674 GCF_048593235.1 Sminthopsis crassicaudata | reverse complement strand
TCTAAGACTTAAATTTATCTTAACAAACTAAATAAAATAAATATCCACACTGAGGCTTTTAACTTACACAAATCTGACAAAGATAATTGTCTTTTTTACTATATGGTGATCTCTGTTAGTTGACAGACAATTTTGTTATTTTATTTTATTGATTAAAAATTTACTCTCAAGTTTTGATCCCATGAAAAGCAACATTTTATTTTTCCCCTGGGTCTCCCTGGAATGAAGAGGAAATAGCAATCACACATTAAGATGTATGCAATTAATCATCACAACCAACTTCAAAATGTGATGCAATGCCCTCATTAAATTATGTTATGTAAAAAAAAAAAAAAAAAAAAAAAAAAAAAAAAAAAACATCAAGCAATCTTACATTTCCCTTGTGTCAGCATCCACTTCATTTCAGTGTTGGGAGAGGTAATTGAAAAGTGAGGACTTATTTTCAATGCTCTGTAAATTTTTACTAGTAGAGTTCTGGTTACAGTAAAAATAAGGATGATTCCAAGCTGCAAAGGAAAAGTGTTATTTGTGTCTTAGTGATGCCAAATAACTGATATCAACATTCTGTCCCTTTAAATATCATGCTTAAACATTATAGTCTCAGCAGGGGCAGGCAGGACAAATTCTGTTTTATTTTGTCCAATACAAATCCAAGACAAACAACTGAGGATGAACACTCAAAAAGCAGACTAAAAGGTCCCCTTGCAATTACAGAAAAATATCAAATTCATCAAATTTTAAATAATAGGTATGTTTTTTAAAAGCTATTATTCCCAGGGATAATTTTAGATTTTAATTGCAGGTTATTATTCCATTTGTTTCTGAAAGCCACCCATATATGTTTGGATTCAAATAAAATTTTATTTTAATAAATCACTCATTTCTTAGAGAATTAGAATTACGGATATAGAGTTTGAAGAGACTTCCAATGGCATTTAGTCTAAACCAAATCATTATGCAGATGAAGAAGTTGAAGTTCAGTTCAGATAAATAACTTTTCTAAGGTCACTTAGGTGGTAAGCATCAGAGGCAAAATTTAAATGCAGGACCTCTGACCAGAGTCAATACTCCCTCCACTGTACCTTAAAGCTTTCATTCTAAAGTTTTACCTATCAAACTATTTTCTGTAATGACAAACCATAAATAATGAATTAGTTACAACCTATGTATATTTATTTTCTCATCTTTCAAAAATACTTATAAAAATGGACTAGTCACTTATTGAAGGCATTGTAAGGATGAGAGAGTAAGAGAATTAGGTAATTTTAAGGTGATCTCACCCAACCTACTGATTTTACAGATGAGGAAACTGAGACTTGAAAATTGAATTAATCTTCCAAGATCAAACAATTATTAAATGGAAGAACTGAGATTTGAAACTACACCCTCTGACAAATTTTACTAGGCCATAGTGATTCTGTTACTTTGATATAGATAGATAGATATATCGATAGATAGATCGATAGGTAGATAGATAAATATAATAGCTTGTTATTTGAAAATACATGCAAAATGTTTTCAACATTCATCTTGCAAAACCTTTTGCTCCAAATTTTTCTCCCTCCTTTCCCTCACCTCCTTCCTTCCCTCACCCTTTTCCATACACAATAAGTAGTCCAATATATGTTAAACATGTGCAATTCTTTTATATATATTTTCACATTTATAATGCTGAACAAGAAAAATCAAATCAAAAAGGGCAAAAATGAGGAAAAAAAGCAAGGCAACCACAATAAAAAGTGAAAAAACTCTGTTGTGATCCACATTCAGTCCCCACAGTACTCTTTGTGGATAAAGATAACTCTCTCCATCACAAATCTATTAGAATTGCCCTAAATCACCTCATTGTTGAAAAGAGCCACCTTCGATCAGAATTGATCATCACATAATCTTGTAACACTGTACAGTATTTTCTTGGTTCTATTCACTTAACTAAGCATCAGTTCATGGAAGACTCTTCAGCCCTTCCTGAAATATTCTTGCTGATCCTTTCTTCTATAAAAATAATATTACATAATATTCATATATCATAACTTATCTAGCCATTCTCCAGGTGATGGGCATCCACTCAGTTTCCAATTCTTTGTTACTATGTAAAGGGCTACTGGGAACATTTTTCATGTTGGTCATTTTTTCTTTTTTATGAACTTTTTGGGATGCAGACCCAGTGGAGTCACTGCTGGATCAGAGTATACACAGTTTGAGAGCCCTTTGGGTATAGCTCCAAATTGTTCTCCAAAGTAAGTGGATCAGTTCACAAAGGTAACAACAATATATCAGTGTCCCAATTTTCCCACATCCCTTTCAACATTTATCACTCTTTTCCTATCATTGTAGCCAATCTGAGAATTGGGTAGTGGTGCTTCAAAGCTGTCTTAATTCATGTTTCTCTGAGCAAAAGAGATTTAGAGAATTTTTTTTCATATGTCTAGAAATGGCTTTAATTTCTTTGTCTGATAATTATCTCTTCATACACATTTGACCATTTATCTATTAGAGACTGGCTTGTATTCGTATAACTTTTAGGCAATTCTATATATATATATATATATATATATATATATATATATATATATATATATATATATATATATATATATATATATATATATATATTTTAGAAATGAGGCCTTTATCACAACCCTTGGATGTAAAGATTTTCCCAGTTTTAAGCTTCTCTTCTAATCTTATCTGCATGAGTTTTGTTTGGACAATAACTTTAATTTGATATAATCAAAATTATCCATTTTGCATTTCATACTATAATCTAGTTCTTCTTTAGTGATAAATTCCTTCCATCCCCACAGATCGGAGAGGTAATTTTTCTTTTGTTCTTCTAATTTGCTAATATTATTACTCTCTATGTCTAAATCATGATGGTTTTGACCTTGTCTTGTTACAAGATGTCAGATGTTGTTCAATGACTAGTTTCTGCCATATTCTTATACAATTTTCCTAATAGTTTTTGTCAAATAGTGAATTCTTATCCCAGAAAGTGGAATTTTTGGATTTATCAAATATTAGACTACTATAGTTATTGACTATTCTGTCTTGTAAACCTAATCTATTCTAGCGGTCAACTATTTTTATTTCTTAGCCAGTATCAAATACTTTTGAGGACTACTGTTTTATAATATAAGTTTAGATCTAATATAGCTAAATCACCTTCATTTGCATTTTTTCATTAATTTCATTGACATTTTTGATTTTTTGTTCTTCCAGATGAAATTTGTTATTATTTTTCAAGCTCTGTAAAATAGTTCCTTGGTAGATTGTTATGACATTGAACAAGTAGACAAAATTAGATAAAATTGTCATTTCATTATTTAGTTCATCTTACCCATGAGCACTTGATATTTTTCCAATTGATTAAACCTGACTTTATTTATCCAGAAAGTATTTTGTGATTATGTTCATATAGTTCCTGACTTTTTCTTTTGCCAGTAGACTCCCAAATATTTTATGACTTTTGCATTTTTTATATTTTATATTATCTACAGTTGTTCTAATGGAATTTCTCTTTGTATCTCTTGTTGCTGGACTTTGTTGGTACAATATAAAAATGCTAATAATTTATGTCGATTTATTTTGTATCTTGCAACTTTGTTAAAGTTTTTCATTGATTTTCTAGGATTTTCTTAAGAGTCACAATTTGACGCCCTCATTACCTACTCTAATTCCTTTAATTCCTTTTCTCTTCCATTATTGCCAAAGTTACCATTTCTAATACAATACTGAATAGTAATGGTAATAATGGACTATCTTATTTCACCCCTGATCTTACTGGGAATGTTTATAGTTTATGTCTATTACATATCATGCTGCTGATGGGTTTAAATAGATGATAGATCATTTTAAGGAAAACTCCATTTATTACTAAGCTCTCTAGTGTTTTTAATTAAAATGGGCATTGGCTTTTCTCAAATGCTTTTTTCTGCATCTATTGAAAAAATCATATGATTTTTGTTAGTTTGGTTATTGATATAGTCAATTATGCTAATAGTTTTCCTAATATTGTACCAGCCCTATATTATCTAAGATTTTGCATTAATATTCATTAGGGAAATTAGTCTATATTTTTCTTTCTCTGTTTTGACCCTACCTGGTTTACATATCATTACCATATCTGTGTCATAAAAGAAATTTGGTAGGACTCTTTTTTTTTTTTTTTTTTTTTTTTTTTTTTTCCAGCCTCTTGCCCAGGGTCACACAGCTAGGAAGTGTTAAGTGTCTGAGACCAGATTTGAACTCGGGTCCTCCTGAATTCAAGGCTGGTGCTCTATGCACTGCACCACCTAGCTGCCTGGTAGGACTCTTTATATCTTTATTTTTAAAAATAATTTCCATAGAATTGAAATTAATTATTCTTTCAAATGCTTGGTAAATTTCACATGTAAATGTATTTGGCCTTGAAGATTTTTTCATAGGTAATTCATTAATAGTTTGTTCAATTTATTTTTCAAAAAATGGGACTATTTAAGCCATTTATTTTCTTCTCTATTAATATGGGCAATCTATATTTTTGTAATTTCAGTTTGATTATCAGTTTTTTGGCATACAGTTGAGCAAAATAGCTCCTAATTATCACTTTAATCTCCTCATTGGTGGAAATTTCAACATTTTTATTTTTGATACTAACAATTTCGTTTTTCTCTTTCTTTTTTCTAGTGAAAGTAGCTAAATTTTTTTGTATTTTGTTGCTTTTTCATAAGACCATCTCCTAATTTTGATTATTAGTTCAATAGTTTGATTTCTTTTAATTTTATTGTACTTCCCTCTTAGTTTCAGAATTTTAAAGTTGGTATTTAATTCAGGGATTTTAATTTTTATGGATTTTTTTAAATATATGACTAATTAATTGATATTTTCTCTTTCTCTGTTTTTTTTCAAGTAAGAATTTGGAGGTTCCATTAAACCCTGATTTGGCTGAATCCCATTAAGTTGGATATGTTGTGCCATTATTGTCATTTTCCTGGATGAAATTATCAATTGTGTCTGTGATTTGTTGTTTCACCTATTCATTTTTTAGAATTATATCATTTAGTTTCCAATTAATTTTTGGTCTATTTTTCTCTGGCACTTTATTATGTGTAATTTTTGTTGCATTATGATCTGAAAAAGATGCTTTTTGCATTTGGTTTTAAGGTTTTTATTCCCAAATACATGGTCAGTTTTGGTGTAAATTACATTACTCCCCCCCAAAAATTATATTCTTTCCTATCCCCACTCACTTGTCTCCAGAGGTCTATGATATGTTTTCTAAAGTTCTATTTACTTCCTTAACTTCTTTTTTATTTATCTTATGTTTTGATTTAACTAGCTCTGGGAAAACGAGGTTGAGATCCCTTACTAGTACACTTTTGCTGTCTATTTCTTCTTAAAGCTCTCTTAATAGCTACTCTAGGAATTTGGATGATAACTCACTTTGAATATTCATGTTTAGTATTGATATTATTTCATTATCTATGGTATCCTTTAGCAAAATGTAGTTTCTTTATTTTTTTTTTTTTTTGTTTTAATTAGGTCTTTGTTGTTGTTGTTCAATCTGAGATCTGGATTGCTACTTGTGTTCTGCTATTATGGTATTTTGAAGTGTTCAAGAGTTCATCAATGTGATCCACCAATGAAATTTTTAAGCCATTTACATCTTCTTTCATTTTTGTCATTCCAATTCATATTTTTCCATCAAATGTTGCATTTATTCAAGTAACAAAAAATCTACTAAGTATATGGCACTTTTTTAAGCACTGGGATTACCATTAGTTGTTACTTCATGCTTAAACACACCCACACAATACATATATACACATATATATTTTGATTTATAAGTATGATATACATATATATCATACATATATGTTTTATTGCATGTAGTATAATTTGGTCATATTACATATGAATATACATATGTAAATATTATATGTGTATGTATTTCTTGTAAATATTGTGTATGTATATGTATATTTGTTCTTCTCGAGGACCTCTTATTCTATTGGCTTTATGACCCTGGAAAATAATTTTTATTTATATCTTTTGTTTATGTCAACAAAAAATATTTCATTATATTCCAGCTTTCTTCTCCCAGACAGCCATAAAAAAAAATGATTTTCAACTAAAAGGAAAAGATGGAAAATTTTGCAAAATCAAATCAATATCTGGAAGACTCTGAAAATATATGTAATACTCTACCTCCATTGATCTCTCACTGCTACAAATGGATAAGGTAAAAATATCAGTTATCTTCCACCTCTGTTCTTTAAGACTAAATTTTAAAAAAATTAACAAAGTTCTATTTTAATTATTTTGTTGCTGCTGTTTCCATTTCCATTGATATAGTTATTGTGAAAATTGTTTTCTTGATTCTAATTATTATTGTACTCTGCATTAGTTCATGAAAATCTTTTAAGCTTCTCCATATTTACCACATGCTATTTCTTACAGCAAAATAATGTTCCACTATATTCATGTAGCACAATTTGTTTAGCAAATGTCCAATCTAAATTCCTTATTATTTCAAATTTCTTGCTATCCCAAACAAAGTGTATTAAGTAATTTAATGTATGTAAGTACTTTTTCTATATTAATAATTTCCTAGGGGTATATTCCTATTACTGGTATCTCTGGGCCAAAAAGATTTTAGTTACATTTTTTGCATAATTCTGCAATGCTTTCCAAAATAGTACCAAAATGGTTCACAATTCCATCACCAACATACCAGTAGTATGTTTTGTTTCATTTTATACTTATGAGTGTACAATAAGCATATATGTGTTATATGCATATATGTTTATTTAAATATATATTATTGTGTAAAGATAGATTCATGTATGTCACACACACCTCATGATTAAGCTTCCATCAAGAAAAATTTTTTTCACAATTAACAAACAATAAACAGAGTGGACTTTATAATTCATTATGCCTTTATGTTTCATTAGTTCTAGCAGCTTCATTGTTTATCCCTAATAATCTCTTCTCATATTCATGACAGTGAGAATGCTTCAAAAAAAAAAAAAAAGTTTATACCTGCCATTTCTGACTGATGGGTTATCTATGTCACATCAGAGGAATAATTTAATTTTAAATTATTTAGCATTACTGATATATGTTTACATTTTCATCATATCATTTTATGTACAAAACATATGCATGGATAATTTTTCAACATTGATCTTGCAAAAACTTCTGTTTCAACTGTTCCCCTTCTTCCCTCCACCTTCTCCCTTATATTGCAGGTAGCCCCATACATGTTAAATATGTTAAAGTATATGTTAAATACAATATATGTACACATATTTATACAGTTATCTTGCTGCACAAGAAAGATCAGATTTAGAAAGAAGGTAAAAATAACCTGAGAATAAAAAAAAAATACAGGCAAACAATAACAGAAAGAGTATAAATGTTATTTTGTGGTCCATACTCCTTTCCCAGTGTTCTTTCTCTTAGTATAGCTGGTTCTGTTCATTACAGATCAATTGGAACTGATTTGGATCCTTTCATTGCTGAAGAGACCTATGTTCATCAGATGTAATCATTATATAATATTGTTGTTGCAGTGTATCTCCTGGTTCTGCTCATTTCACTTAGCATCAGTTCATGTAAGTCTCTCCAACCCTCTCTGTATTCATCCTGCTGGTCATTTCTTATAGAACAATAACATTCCATAACATTCATATACTACAATTTATTCAGCCATTCTTCAATTGATGGGCATCCATTCAATTTCCAGTTTTTAGACAGTATGAAAAGAATTGCCATAAACATTTTTGCACATATAGGTCCCTTTCCCTTCTTCAATATCTATTTGGGATATTAGCCTAGTAGTAACACTGCTGGATCAAAGAGTATGCACAGTTGATAACTTTTTGAGTATAGTTTGCTTTCCAGAATGGTTGGATCCATTCAAAACTCCACCAACAATGCATCAGTGTCCAAGTTTTCCCACATCCCCTCCAACATTCATCATTATCTTTTACTGTCATCTAGCCAGTCTTAGAGATGTGTAGTGGTATCTCAGAGAAGTCTTAATTTGTATTTCTCTAAGCAATAATGATTTGGAACACCTTTTCATATGACTAGAAATAGTTTCAATTTCTTCCTCTGAAAATTGTCTGTTTATATGCTTTGACTATTTATCAATTGGAGAATGGCTTGATTTCTTATAAATTAGAATCAATTATGTATTTAGGAGATAAGTCCTTTATCAGAACCTTTGAATGTAAAACTGTTTTCCTAATTTATTGCTTCCCTTCTAATATTGCCTGCATTAGTTTTGTTTGTACAAAATCTTTTAAACATAATATAATCTAAATTATCTATTTTTGTGATCAGTAATGATCTCTAGTTTTTCTTTGGTCACAAATTCCTTCCTCCTCCACAGATTTGAGAGGTAAACTGTCCTATGTTCTTCTAATTTATTTATTATCTCATTCTTTATGCTTAGATCATGAACCCATTTTGTCTTATCATGGTATTAAGTTTGGTCATTGCCTAGTTTCTGCCATACTAATTTTCAATTTTCCCAGCAGTTTTTGTCAAATAATGGATTCTTATCCCAAAAGCTTGTGGTTTGGGGGTTTGTGAAACAATACATTGCTATAATTATTGATTATTTTGTCCTGTGAATTTAACCTATTCCACTGATAAAATAGTCTGTTTCTTAGCCAATACCAAATGGTTTTGGTGATTGCTGCATTGTATTATACTTTTAGATCAGGTAAAGCTAGGCCAACTTTATTTGATTATTTTTTTTTTTTTTGCCATTAGTTCCCTTGAAAGTCTTCACCTTTTGTTCTTCCAGATGAATTTTCTTGTTATTTTTTCTAGGTCATTAAAATAGTTTCTTGGGAATCTAATTGGTAGAATTAAATAAATAGATTAGTTTATTTAATATTGTCATCTTTATTATATTTGCTTGGAACTTAAAATTTTTTCCGATTGGTTAGGTCTAACTTTATTTTTTGGAAAGTGTTTTATAGTTTTGCTCATATAGCTCCTGACTTTCCCTTGGCACATGGATTCCCAAATATTTTATACTAACGACAGTTATTTTAAATGGAATTTCTCTTTGTATGTGTTGCTGTTGGATTTTGTTAGTGATGTATAAAAATGCTGATGATTTATGTGGATTTACTTTGTATCCTGCAACTTTGTTAAAGTTATGGATTATTTCTAATAGCTTTTTAGTAGAATCTCTGGGGTTCTCTAAGTATACCATCATATCATCTGCAAAGAGTGATAGTTTGATTTCCTTATTATCTACTCTTATTCCTTTAATTTCTTTTTGCATCTCTTATTGCTGAAGCAAGCATTTCTAATACAATGTTGAATAGTAATGGTGATAGTGGGCAACCTTGTTTCATTCCTGATTTTGTTGGGAATGGTTCCAGTTTGTCACTATTACATATGATGCTTACTGATGGTTTTAAATACATGCTACACACTATTGTAAGGAAAAGTCCACTTAATCCTATACTCTCTAGTGTTTTAATAGGAATGGGTATTGAATTTTATCAAATGCTTGTTCTGCATCTATTGAGATGACCATATGATTTTTGTTAATTTGGTTATTCATATAGTAAATTATGCTAAATGGTTTTCATAACTAAAATTGAACCAACTCTGCATTGTATAAATCCTACTTAGTCATTGTGTACTTACCAGGAGATGATTTTCTGCAATATTTTTGCTAATATTTTATTTAAGATTTTTGCATCAATATTCATTACAAAGATTGGTCTATAATTTTCTTTCTCTGTTTTCAACCTACGTGGTTTAGGTATCAGTACTATATCTGTGTCATTTGGAATTTGATAGGACTCCTTCATTCCCTATTTTTTTTTCAAATAGTTTACATAGCATTGGAGTTAATAGTTCTTCAAATGTTTGGTAGAATTCACATGTAAATCCACCTGGTCCTGGGCATTTTTTCCGTAGGGAGTTGATTAATAGCTTGTTCTATTTCTTTTTCTAAAATAGGACTATTTAAGCAATTTACTTCTTTCTCTGTTAATCTGGGCAACCTATATTTTTGAAGGTATTCATCCATTTCATTTAAGCTATCCAATTTATTGGCATAGATTTGTGCAAAGTAACTCCTAATTATTATTCTAATTTCCTCTTCCTTAGTGGAAATTTCTCCCTTTTTTTAAGATTAACAATTTGATTTTCCTCTTTTCTTTTTCTAATCAAATTTAGCCAAAGTTTATCCTTTTTTGTTTTTTTTTCATAAAACTAACCCAGTTTTATTTATTAGTTCAATATTTTTTTAACTTTCAATTTTGTTAATCTCTCCTTTTATTTTTAGAATTTCAAGTTTAGTGTTTTATTTGGGGGGTTTAATTTGCTCTTTTTCTAGCTTTTTTAGTTGCAAGCCTAATTCATTAATTTTCTCTTTCTCTATTTTATGCAAGGAAACCTCTAGAGATATACAATTTCTGCTTATTACCACCTTGGCTGTATCCCACATTTTGGTATGGTGTCTCATTATTGTCATTCTCTTGGGTGAAATTTTTAATTGTGTCTATGATTTGCTGTTTCATTCAGTCATTCTTTGGGATGATATTATTTTGTTTCCAATTACTTTTTGGTCTATTTTTCCCTGGATTTTTACTGAATGTAATTTTTATTGCATAGTGATTTGAAAAGGATATATTTACTATTTCTGCCTTTCTGCACTTGAATTTGATGTCTTTATATCCTAAAATATGATCAAGTTTTGTAAAAGTTCCATGGACTGCCGAGAGTAATATGTACTCCTTTCTGTGTCCATTCAGTTTTCTCCAAAGATTTATACCTACTTTTTCTAGTGTCCTATTTACCTCTTTAACTTCTTTCTTATTTATTGTTTTGTTAGATTTATCTAGTTCTGAGAGTTCAAGGTTGAGGTCTCCCACTAATATAGTTTTGCTATCTATTTCTTCTTGCAACTCTCTTAACTTCTCCTTTAGGAATTTAGATGCTATACCACTTGGTGCATATATATTTAGTATTGATATTGCTTCATTATCTATGCTACCCTTTAGCAAGATATAGTGCCCTTCCTTATATCTTTTAATTAAATCAATTTTTGCTTTTGCTTGATCTGAGATAAGGATGGCTACCCCTGCTTTTTTGACTTCACCTGAAACATAGTAGATTCTGCTCCAGCCTTTTATCTTTATTCTTTATGTATCACCCTGCTTCAAGTATGTTTCTTATAAGCAACATATTGTAGGATTCTGGCTTTTAATCCAGTCTGCTATTCACCTCCACTTTATAGGGAAGTTTACCCTATTGACACTTATGGTTAAAGCTAAAAATTCTGTATTTGCTGCCATCTTATTATCCCCAAATTATGCTTTTCTCTTTTTTTTCATCCCTACCCCCTCCCCAGTATTAAACTTATGAGCACCACTAGCCTCATGCAGCCCTCTCTCTTTAGAATCCCTCCCTCCCTCTTAAAGTCCCTCCCCTTTATTATTTATTATTTCTATATTCCCTTCTATTTAGCCTACCCCTTCTCTTTTTGCTTTTCCCCTCCACTTTCTGTTGAGGTGGGAGAAGTTTCTATGTAAACCAAATATGTTTAATATTTTCTCTTTGAGGCAATTCTAATGAGAGTAAGATTCATATAATGTTCATTCTCCCACCCTTCTTTCCCTGAGATACAATACATTTGCTTTTTTGTGAGATGTAGTTTCACTTTTTTTACCTTCACTTTTCCCTTTTGCTGGTACACTCTCCTTTATACCTCTAGGTCATTTTTTATATTATAATGGTAAAATAAAATTGTACCAATAACAGAAATATAATTCTCAAGAGTTCTTTTTTACCTTTTTATGCTTCTCTTGAGTCCTATATTTGGAGGTCAAACTTTTTGTTTAGCTCTGGATTTTTTTTCAAAAGAAATAAATGAATTTTACCTATTTTACTTATTGTCCATCTACTTCCCTGTAATAAAATGCTCAGTTTGGATGGGTAAGTTATTTTTGGCTCCATACTAAGTTCCCTTGCCTTTCAGAATATCAGATTCCAGGCCCTTTGATGATCCTTTAATATGGATGCTGCTAGATCCTAAATGATATTTATTGTGGTTCTTTGATATTAGAATTGTGTTTGTTTGTTTGTTTATTTGTTTGTTGTTTTCTGGCTGCTTGTAGTATTCTTCCTTGGTCTGATAGTTCTGCAATTCAGCAACAATATTTCTTGGAGTTTTGATTTGGAGATCTCTTTCAGTAGGTGATTGATGAATTCTTTCAGTGTCTATTTTACCTTTTGTTTCTATACCATCTGGGGAGTACTCTTTGATGATTTCCTGAAAAATAATGTCTAGGCTCTTTTTTTCATCATGATTTTCAGGGAATCCAATAATCCTTAGATTATCTCCTAGATGTATTTTCCAGGTCTGTTGTTTTCCCAAGTACGTATTTAACTTTTTTTTCCTATTTTTTTCATTTTTTTTTTTTGGTTTTGCTTGACTAATTCTTGGTGTCTCCTCAAGTCATTCATTTCCATTTGTTCAAGTCTGATTTTAATGAATTATTTTCTTCATTTACTTTTTTATTTCTTTTTGTATTTGTCCAATTGAGCTTTTTGTTCTATGGAATTTTTTTTTTTTCATTTTGCCAATTTTTATAAAAGAATTGTTTTCTTTTTCCAATTAACAAATTCTGTTTTCCTGGGAATTATTTATCTTTTCCAATTTGCTAATTTTGTTTTTCAGGGAGTTGATTTCTTTATCCACTCTATCTTTTAATGATTTATGTGGTGGGGACCAGATCATATCCACCTTTGGATCTAAGCAAACTGTTTTTAGTCTCCTCAGGATTAGAAGTCTGCTCTCTGCCATTATACAAGCTTTCAATACTTACAGAGCGCTTTGCCTTTTGCTCATTAAAAAAACAAAACAAAACAAAACAAAACAAAACAACTATGATCTACTTATGTGGGGCACTGGAGTATTTCCAAGCTGCCTTTACAGACAACAGGGAGGGGCAGTGGGACAACATTCACTGGCTGGGTTGGGATTAGTAGTTGTGCTGAAATCATCAGCAGCAGATGTTTGTATCATGATGAGTCATTCCGGGTGTTGGGTGGGTATGGCCAAGTCTAGAGAGACTCTAGCATTTGGGGTTATAATCTTTACCCTCTGTGTTTATATCTTCTCTGCTGATTTACTGGCTTGCTGCCAGGGCAAAGTATTGAACACTGGTAAAGTTCTCCCTGCAGATTTTCCACCATCAGAGACCACACCCTGTCCCCCCTCCAGTCTGCTCATCATGAGCTGTTTCCTGTGCTTTCACTGCCTGCCTGAGGTCTGCACCTGGCCTAACCCCATTCCCTCCCCACCCTTGAGCAAAACAGACATTTTCAGATGAATTTCGACATTATCTTCAGTTGGTAATGTGTTGTTCTCCCAATGTCCATGGGTTCTGACATTCAAGCACTAATTCCAGGCCTGAATTTGGTTAAAATAGCTTGAGGGTAAAGTAGAGTTTAGTAAGAGCTGTGTGTCCTGTCTGCCATGTTGGCTCTGTCCCTCCTGATATTTTTTGTACCTTTTCAATGGACAGCCCAATCAACTAGAGGGATATTTTCCTCAGTTAAATGACTATAATGTGCCCTAAAAATCAACTTACAAAGCTATTCCCTTTTTCATCTTTCATCAGTGATATCCTAGACACATGAGTAAGCTAATCTTGTAAGTATTTCTAGACTAGAAACAGTAGAAGTGTCTCTTTTATGTGAGGAGCAAGCTGAGGGGAGTACACAGTAATACCATTGATGATGGTACTTTTCAACTGCCTTAGAATCGTGTCTTCCGTTGAAATCAAGAAAACAAACAAAATATGAACTTTCTTAGATTTACAAAATGTTAGAAGGTAAAAGACCAGAATTGAATAAGTTCATGGCTTAAGTAATTATTTGTAAAACTACATTAATAAATTGAAAAATCATTTAAAATTTAAGTAATAAAAAGGGAACTAAAAAATGTAACAAGGGGAAAAAAAAAGAATGAATAATCAATGTAAAAAGATTTCTATAATATTGAAAATGGGTAATACAAATTTTATTTCTATTGGGTAGATTATTGGAAAACTAAAAATGTATGGCTAGTTGTACTCTTAGTATAACAACAAAAAATTTCACTTTCTGTCAAACTCAACTGATAGAAATCTTTCTAAGATCTATCAATCTATTTGAACACATTAATAAGTTAAACAAAAAGAACATTACATTAAATTAAATATAAAAATATTGTTCTGAACTTAATTTTATATAATTTGATTGCTTTATTTGAAATATAGAAAGAAAGTATGGGAAATTATACATGATTTGTGTTGACCTTAGGGCAGAGTATAGACAATTTTTTCATATAAATATCTGATCATAGTTGTTTTTCAGTAATTAATTGCTTTCTCTGATAAGTGAATTGTAGGTGAGAGTGATTTTTTTAATCTATTAAGAATAGTGCAGCTATGCAATAGTTCAATGAAGACAAATGATAGAAATAAGGCATAATTACTTATGTCATAGTTTTATGTTTTTTTCCTAGCATGGAGAATAGAAAAAGTCAGGAGCCCAGGAAATATGACTATGGATTAGTAACTTTACTTCCCTGATTTTTACCTGACAAATCTATAAAACAGGAAAAACAATTTATGTATTATATATATATATATATATATATATATATATATATATAATTTTTTTTTCTACATTCATCATGCTGCACAAGAGAAATCAGATCAAAAAAGGAAAAAATGAGAAGGAAAAACAAAAAGCAAGCAAACAACAAAAAATAGTGAAAATACTATGTTTTGAACCATATTCAGTCCTGGTAGTTTTCTTTCTGCATTCAGTAGGCTCTCTCCTTCACAATTCTAATAGAATTTATGTTCTTTATAGGATAGTTGAGGACTTGGAAAACTTCAAAGCACTACATACATATAAATCCCTGAAATACTATAACACTATTGGTAGTTAGTTGGCACAATGGATATAGTACTGGTCTTAGAGTCAATTAAATTTGGTCTCTGATATATGCTAATTATGTGACCTGGACTTTTATTAGTTCTACATAAGTAAAATGAGCTAAAGAAGGAAATATAAAACCACTCCAATATATTTGCCAAGAACTCCCAAATGGAGTTATAAAAAGTAGGACATAACTGAACAAAAACAAATAAAAATATTATTTAACAAAAGAGGGGGAAAAGTGTTTTACGCTGAATTAAAAAAACAAAAAAACAAAAGCATTTGCATTTGTGATAAAATAAGGAACATGAGTGTTTTTCTGTACCCTTTCTTGATATGGTATTTAACTATGATCATGTCCTGGGTGTAAAAAGGAACATACATAACATACAAGAATATTGCTTTAAAGGAGCTGGGCACATTAAGCCTTAGCAAAGAGTAAACTTAATGGAACATGATAGCTGATTTCAAATATTTTGGGAAGGAAAGGAGGGAAGGTAAAGAAATTTTAGAATAATTTTTCTTGGTCTCATACACTCAGGAATCTCAGGTTGGATATTAGGAATATACCTTCTAATTATATTTCAATCCTTTTCATCTTGGAATATAACGAAACTGGTGTGCTCAGTAACTGCAGTCCATTACACAAATATGTATTAATCAAAATCTTTGACCCCAATTTTCTGTCAACTTCATGCCCCAAAATGTAGAATTTTGAAATGAAATGTCCATGTAAAGACTGCCTTTGGTTAAAAAGAGAGAGAGAGAGAGAAAGAGAGAAAGAACACAAGAATATAAAAGCCCCCATGGGATTGGTAGGTACTTTTTCAGTCTTGTGTCACTATGCTTTCTTCATGAATATCCTAATTTAAATACTGGCTTCTAAAGTTAAAATAATTTCTTTTCCCTGTTATTAGTCCATTTACTCTTATCTTTCTTAAGGCTCATTTCAGCTTTTCTTTGTTCAGTTTTCTCTTATTCCTTCCTTCTTCAATTGTGCCCTGTGTAAAATTTGCTTTCTTTGACAAAATTTTCTTCAACCTATATCTCATTTTTGCACTTTTTTTTCTGCTTGAGCCCAAAGAAACATTATATGTCTGAACTTTCAATCTTTCTTACTTGAGAAATGAGACTTTTGAAATGGTTCTCAGGATGCATTAATTGTTAATTAAAAGTATGCCAATACAGAAAAATGTTAGAAACAAATAATTTCCAATAAAGATCTTTATAATTTTGGCAATGTGGAATTTGTTCTCAATTTATGGATAATAAAAGCCAAGTTCTCCTCCAAACATTAATCTTTTGTGATTTAAGAGAGATGTGAATTATGATTATTTTCACTTGTTTGATGGAATATATGCAGTTTACAGCAGTTACTTGTATCAACTCTTTGATTTTCCCTAGTAAATTCATTGAAAGTTGAGGTGTATTCATATAGATAGAAGCACTCAAAAGTCTGAATTAGAAGTTTTTGACAAGTAGAGATTCATGTGACCCAAGATCAAGTCCTTGGTGTATTAAATAATTTAATGAATCAACCTAAGAGTTTGCCTATGCAACGTTTTCAGTTTTTTGAATCACTTTCTCACTTCTCAGATTTCCACCTGGCAGTCCTCAAAATTTTATTTATACACATGGAACTCCATGCATCTTTCCAACCTTTGTTTCCAGAAATGTTTGTTTTTAATTTTCATGTTTTTGTCTGAGTATTTGTAATATTTATAATTAGTATGTGCAGCATCAGCAGAGGTCTTGAATGAATATGCTCTCATCTAAGGTAAACTATAATTAATTATGTAACTCTATTGAATTTGTGTTCTACTTTTTCAATGTTGTTGAATAGTAACAAAAATCTATAGGTTATGATTACCCTTTCATTAAGAATATCTAGTTATGCTTTATATAGGATGTGTGTAAGGGAAACATTATTTTTACATAACCAATTAGCATCAATTTTAAAGAATGTATCACTGAATTCTCAAGTGGTAATGTAGAGTTAATCTGATTACCCAAAAGGTTACTTTTTTGTTAATCAATAAGATTGTTAATGGCATAATGTCAGAATCTGCTTTGGGTAAATCCAGGATTCAGCCTTACTGAGGTGTTTGGGCAATATTTCAAGAATAGAATTGATTCAAGAAAAGGAAGTGATTCTGCAAGCTGTTGCTTAAAAAAAAAAAAAAAAAAAGGCAGTCTATAGATATTAAGTTAACACTTTTATGTAGCCAATCAGGCAGTCTAACTTCATTTCATGAAAAATATACTACATTCCAGGCTTGGGTAGTAAGAAGAAAAGGAAAAGCAACCATCTCTGTCCTTAAAGAGCTCATATTCTAATGAAACAAATGTGTAAAGAATGTATACACACATGATAGTGTATATTTACACTGTATAAATGAAAAGTCATCTTAAAGGAAAGGCACTAGCAAAATAAATCTTTTATAAAGTAGGATGTGAAGGAAACTAAGGCAGTCAACCAAATCTTATTTAGTGACTTTGTTTCTACTTGAAGGCCACCCTTATTGTCTTTAAACTGATATGTATGTAAAGTAGCTAGGGATAAGGAGAAGGATCAATCAATGGTATAATCAATATCTTGCAGCCTTTGTCTAGTACTATTTGGTTTCATGATCTTTTTTACAATACAGAAATCATTTTGAGATATATAATTTATACTCACAACAATCCTACAGTTTTAATTTAGTTGTACGTTATGGTTTCAAAAATATAATCTTTTATAAGCATTATGAATTATATTATATCTGATTTTATGAAATAAATTATGATTTTAATTATTACAAAATGGATATATAAATGAATCACACAATAAAACTACGCATATATATATATATATATATATATACACATAAAGATGTATCCATCATGTGTATGTATATTTGTATATATATATATGTGTGTGTGTGTGTGTGTGTGTGTGTGTGTATATATATATATATATATATATATATATATATATATATATATATATATATATATATATATATATAAATGTGTTTTTGTGTGTATACAAATACAGACACATATTTGCTTTTTAAGAATGTGATTATCATTATTTTATTTTAATATGATTTTAAGGGCATCAAGGTGGTACAATGAATAGACTGCCGAGCTTGCAGTTAGGAAGATTCTTTCCTGAGCTCATATCTGGTCTTTGACCCTTACTAATTAGGTGACCCTAGACAAGTCATTTAACATTGCTTGCCTCAATTCTTCATCTATAAAATAATATGAAAAAGGAAATGACAAGTCACTGCAGTTTCTTTGTCAAGAAAACTCCAAATGAGATAATGGAGTGTTGGGAAAAACTGAAATGGCTAAACAACAACAAATACAAATATAATTTAAAAATGTAAAAACATGTAACAATAAAAAAATAAATATCTTAGGCTAAAATTCAATGCTTACTATTAAACACTTATTAAGTGCTGGAATCCATACAGAAAATGTTATAATGTTTGGGCTAGCTTTCTGGAGGTCTCCTGAAGTGAAGGGCCTTGGTCTCAGCAGGATAGACACCAAGAGAATGGACAAGAATAGATTCCAAAGTCTTTATTGTCTCTTACACAGTCTGTGTCTGTCATAGTCTGAGCCAACATCATCCAGCAGTCTGAGAGTCTGCCAGTCTCAACTAGTCTCCTTCTGAGTCTTATTTTGCCCCGTTTAAATACCCTATTACAATTACATCATTACAGTATACTGAATATGTGTGAACTAGAGAACCATTTTACTAAGTATTTAGTATATATGTAAACTAGAGAACTATTATCTCATTAATTCCATTGAGTTAACACCATTTTTCAAGTATACTTCTCCAGAGTTCCAGTCCTCTATAAACTGTGAAATACCCTCCTCTCAAAAAGCTCACACTTAGGTCGCCTACTCATAATCTATTAAATAATCAGAATACATATTCAAGACTCTTTAAAACTATATAAGAAATAAGATGCAAGAGAAAGAAACCACCAACTGTTTTTTTTTTTTTTTTTTTTTTTTTTTTTTGTCTCCAGAAAAAGTACACTTTCAAGTAAATTACAAACGAATCTTATGACAGGTTCTTTTTATAAGATTTTTCTGTATTTTGGATGTATTAAATTCATCCAGCTCCAGCTGTGATCCTTATGAACAAAGTTAACATGAAGCATAATAATATCTCACAACACACTACTAACCTGTCAGGCAAGTTACTCACTGAGCCACATTCCCCTGTCTCAATCCATATTCTTAAGGGAAAAGAAAAAAAAAAAAAAAAAAAAAAGTTTTGGAATTTATACAGTTATGCAGTTTTTTTGTTAAGAAATAATATAAAGACTCTTAAGCTTAGGGACAGATGACATTATTTCATTTGTAATGGTCCATTTGTCTTGAAAAAATTTTATATACATAATTCAAACATGTTGGACTTAGTTATTACTTTTCATTGATAGAAAGCAGATAAGTAGTTATGTTCCTAGATACTAAAGTTAAATTTGTTCTCTTTGTAACTCATTTACAGATGTAATAGTCATTAACATCTGTGATTACATGGAAGACCTGCAGAACAGTTGACAACCACCCAACAGACTACAGACTTGCTGCTTAACTTATGGGAGTGTAAGGGAGTATGGGTTGAGTGGAAAAAAGAAGGCCCAGTTTTCCATTAAAAGAGAAAGGAAAAAAATATGAACTTACCTAAGTGAAGAACTTCTATTAGTAAGTATGTGTTCTAGATGTATCTGTTTATTTTTTCTTTCAGGTATGCTATCCCCAATGAGGTGGCACCATGGCTAGAGCAATAAAATTCAATTCAGAAAGAGAGGAATGAGTTCAAATCTGGACTCAGGGCAAGTCACTTAATTTATGTTTGTCTCAGTTTACTCAACCACAAAATGATAAAAATAGTATTTAACTTGTAGGGTTGTAAAGATTGAATGAGAAAATAATTGAAAAATCCTTGCTTAATACAGTGACGGGCAAATAATAGACACTAGATAAAAGTTAATCATCCCCTGCCTCATTCATCAGATTTAAAGATGTATGACAAGGATTGATTATATGGGATGGAGAATCTTTTCATTCTAAAAAGAGATGTAAGAATAATTACAAACTTTCTAGTATATTACCCAAAGATTCATTTTAAAATATATGTCTAAGAATGTAGATATGGAACTATTGAGCCTGAATGTATATTATTATCTAATAGTAGTGTTCTTTTCCTTTTGATTTGTTTCTTCTTTACCAACTGTAACTCATATGGAAAAATGTCTTACAAGAGAGCACATATTTTAAGAAGGGAAGGAAGAAATGCCCTTTGGAGAAATGGAAGCAAACTCTCTGCCCCAAGCTGTTAATTTATGCGGGTGTTCCCACTCCTCTGTATTTGGATCCTTCCACATTACTAATTGATCCTCACTTGTAAGAAGTTTGGGAATTATTCCTTTGTTTTCCAGCTTGGTGGGATAAAACCAATCTACAGGTGACAAGCAATTCTGATAAAAAATGAAAAAAAGATTGTATACATAATTATATTTAGTAAATTTCTAGGGTTGCCTGTGGTTCTCCCTTTCTTCTGTTTTATAAGCAATGTTTTAGTAACCCTATGTTTACATTCCATAGCTTTTCCTTGAGGATTGGAAGGTATCCCTATAGTATGCTTGATACCAAATTGACACAGAAACCCTGAAAAGGTTTTGAGCTATACTCTGGTCAATTATCAGTTTTCAGAACTAAAGGAATATAAATAATGACAAATGTCTGAAGCATAAATTCCATGGTTGTCTTTGTAGTTTCCTTACCCATTGGCATAGCAAATATAAAATCTGAATAGGTGTCAACCATCAGATGAATATAGCTTTGTTTCCCAAAAGAAGAGTAATGAGTAACACCCATTTACCACAACTCCTTGGGTTTATATCCCCTTAGATTATAGCTTGCAGATAAGTAGGGCCCATGAAAGGGACACAAGCCAGACAGGCTTTCACTACTTGTCCTGCTTCTTCTTCAGTAAGGCCAAATTGAACTTGAAGAACATGAGCTGATTGATGATATAACTGATGAGAACAGTTGGCAGCTTGAAGCAGAGGAGGGACATGGCTGACAGCAGTGAGGATAGAATCTGCCACAGAATTACCATGAAGTAGAGGGCCTGGTGATTTGTGTGTGACGGTATATGCAGGACATAATAACTTCCTGGTTTTGAGTGGACAGAGTTTTGAAGTTGCTGAAAAAACTGATAAATGCTAGAGTTAGAAAATTTTACATGGGCCATTGAGATGAGTGAAAAAATACAGGTAGCATAACCTGAATAGGTGACTAGATTGCCATCCAGGGTAAAATTGCAGAGCAAGAATTAAGGCATATGGTTCATTTTGATAGATAGAAGTAAATGGGGTGTCATAAACTTTCTTTATTTCTAATTTCATAAAATAAACAAAACATTTATTATTTTTGGTGGCTTCTTTGAATATGGTAGGACATGAAGATGGCTTTTGAGAAGCCTTAGTTTCAAAAGTTCATGGCCAAGATGTGAGTATCATATAAAACACAAAAGGGATTCGCAATGGAAATTTGGAGCATAAGTTAACAAACATTGCCATTCAGGGAATGCTTGCAAAAAGGAATTAATTTGGGTTTGAGTATATGGGGTATATAGAATATTAGAAATTGTAGGACTCTCCTTATGGTATTTTCCATCATGTTTTCTACCAATATAATATAAATGGCTAAACTATGGACAGGCTGAACTGGAGAATGAAGCCATCCCAAAATCCCTTGTTCTTAATGAATAACTGCAATGATTACTACTATGGACTTTTTTAAGTCTTCTAATAATAATTTGAGTAAGTCCTGTCTCTAATACTTCATTAGCCTGTTTTGCATCCTTAATTGGTGAGGAGAATTTATTGAGTAATCAATTTTTTTTTCTTTTATGGCAAAAACTGGAGAATTCCACAGGATAAGAAAGGGCTTAATATGCCCTTGACTTAGCTGTTATTCTATTATAATATGTAAGACCTGAATTTTTTTCACCCAAGGGGCCATTGTTCCACTTAAATGGGAGCATCATTTTTCTAAGTTATAAGTATTGACATTATGGGAACCATAAATTTATGAGCACCTTATAGATGTCATAAGGTGTTATAATCCATGTCTTTCCTTCAAATTCCCATTGAATGAGCCTGCTATTTATTCAGTTCTTGTGGAACCACCTACTCCAGGTTTGTGCTGGAGCAAGCTGTTTTGACTAATGATAGGGCCAACTGAGAGTTTTTATTATAGTCCTATCTGCTCCAGTATCTACTAAACCATTGAATGGTATGCAATTAAGTGTGATTGTAATCACTGTGCAGTTTTGACTAATTGCCTCAGTCCAGAAAATATCTTCATCCCTTTCATCAAAATCAGGGTATATATCTGAATATTGAAGATCAGTTGAATAAATTAAAAAGCCCCTTGCTACTGTTTCCTCTTGTATATAGATCTGGTATTGATTGCTCACATTTGTGACTGGTAACTGAGCAATCTGTCTTGTCTCTCATATAAGTATATGAATGTTCACAGGCCTATAATATATTTCTGAGGGTGAAAAAATGACTACAATAGTACTAGGAAGCAGAGCATCAGTGGGATGGACTGAAACTGGTTTTAATTCTCCAGGAAAAATGACCATTGTTCTAGGAAAATAAGACTCTATTGTCCCAATTGTACTTGCCTTGGGGTTTTCCTGCTTCTTTTGGTTGACATAATTAATACATTGTGTCTTTAAGCTTTCCTTGGGAATTGCTGCCATGGCCATTATTCCCCAATTGATTGTGGATTGGGACCTGGTCACCGGACCCCTAGATCTGTTTCCCAAAGGTTTCTCCCCAAATCAACATTCTGATGCTAAATGAAACCCTTTTCCACATTTAATATATTTTTATTTTGATCTATTCCCTTTTTCTCCCTTATTTCCTCTCTGCCAGCATTGAATCTTTAAATGTCCTGATTTTTCACACTGAAAACACTTTTTTACTTCTCCTGAGTTGTTCCCTTTTGATTCCTATACTGCAAAATCCTGACATGCATAAATACATGAGTGCTTACTTGTGAACAATACCTAATTATTTCATCAAAGGATGCATCCTTACAGACATTTAAAATAACTTTTAAAATAATCTTTCTGCAAGGTTTATTAGAATCCCCTCTCACCACTTGTCTGATTCATAATTCATTAGTAGTCTTCTTGCCTATAGTTCTTGTGATGGAGATCTATAATCTCCCTATAAAATCTGTAAATGGCTCAGTTGGACCTTACATTATTTTAATAAATGGTTCCCTTTTGTCTTACTGACCAGGAATACTGCTCCATGCTTTTGTAGCTGCAGCTGCTATTCACTCATAAGACCCTATTGGGTAATGAATTTGTTGCAAAGTATCAGCATAATCATCTGTTAAAGCCAATTGGTCAAAATTAACTTGCACTTGAGCACCTGGCATCCTATTCCTTTGTTTGTGGGCTTAGCATAATTCCCTGAATTCATACATTCATAGTAAAGCTTGTGCTGGTTCTAGACAAGTTATTGATATGCTTTTCTAATCATTAGGAGTTAATATTTCATAAGTCAAATTATCTAATAACACTCTCCAATTATCTCCAAATTGAGAACAAGACTTTTTTAAATTTTTTCAGTATACTAAGGTCAAAAGGAGCCTATTGGTGCCATTTCTGACTTAGTATTTCATTAGGATCCTGTTCCTCTATAACTGGAAAACTTGCTAAGGAGATTCCCTTTTTGATTCCCCTCTTTTCATTGCTTTTATAAGGGCTTCTTCTAATCTTGAATCTTAAGGCCATTCCTCAATTGGTGTTGGTACCTTTTTAACCTCAGTTTTCCAGGATGGTTCTGGATCTTAAGGAGGAGGAAGAGGTGAAAAATTCTCTGGAGGTAATGATGGATATAACAAAGTCACAGACTGATGAAGAGGAAGCAGTAGTGGAGTGAACAAAGGTGCACCATGTCCTGTAGGCTGTTCAGTATTACTTTGAGGTTTATCCTTTTTTCCCTCCTTTGCCCTAGCTTCCTCTTTTTTTCTCCATCTGTGCTATCTTTCCCCATTTTCTCTTCTGTGTCTTGACAACCTACACTAAAACTCCTTTTTTCCTTGAAAATATAGTGCATCTCTAAGAGCTATTTTGATTACATTTTACATAAGGAAGGCATGCACAGGAATGGAACCAGAACTGGGGGAGTGATAGTACTTAGTTAATTGCTTTACCACAATCTTCCATTTTTCCAGATCCAATGTCCCTTTCTTTGGGAGACATGGAATGTACACTCCACAATATCCAAAAATTCTGTGATTTGACTCTGTGTCACTATCACTTTATGCTTTTTTTTATAAGTTTTACTAAACACTTCTCATTCTTTCCATGAGAGGGAAGCTCCTTACTAAAGCCTTGCTCCATATCAGCTGAAAGTGAAAATAATTTATTACAGTCCTTGCCAATTTTCCTCAATGCTAACAATTACCCTTTTTCACTTGTCCAGGGAGTCCTTGTGGGAACTCAACCTTTTCTAGGTAAGTTGAAGTCTGTGGTCCCAGTTGGGTTACCACTTGTTTGCGTCTGCTCACTGGGGAGAGCAAAAGAGCCAGCCAATGCCCTGATCTGGACAAGGAGTGAAAAAGCAGGACTCAGGAAGATGGTGAAACAGGAGTCTGTTTATTCAGGATTACAACAATGTTTATATACCTAAGGTTGACCTGATCAATTACAAAAGCTCAGTAAGATGATTACTGTATTCTATCAGTAGTCAATGCAGGGGCAACTAGGTGGCGCAGTGGTTAGAGCACCAGCCCAGAAGTCAGGAGGACCTAGTTGTGTGACCCTGGGTAAGTCATTTAACCCCAATTGCTTCAGGGAAAAAAAAAAAAAAAAAAAAAAAAAAAAAAAGTAGTCAATGCATCTAGGATGTCTTACAGACATATTTCTAGAAGCCACTAATTATGCATTTCTCCTAGCTGCCTGGTACCAGAAATCAGCAAAGTCCTCTGACTTCTCAGGAGACTTGCCAGACGTGCAAGAGTGTGAAAAGCCAAGCCAGATGTGTTTAGTAGAATTTTCCAAAGACAAAAAGGTTTTATAGCTTGTCAGAGATCCCTCTACTGTCTGTGGCCCTCACTAGAAAGAAATTAGGGAGGTTAATAGAACCCTAGAAAAACTAGATATGATAGACTTTGGGAGAAAATTGAATAAGAACTGAAAGGAATACACCTTTTTTTTTTTTTTTTTTTTTTCTCAGCAGTACATGACACCTAAACAAACATTGATCATGTATTAAGATAAAAAAATCCTCACAATCAAATGCTGAAAGGGAGGAATATTAAATGCTTCCTTTTCAGACCATAATGCAATAGAAATTATAGTCAATAAAAAAGCAATTTCCAATTGCAAATTTAAAAATCTATTTATAAAAAGTGAGTGACTTAAATAACAAATCATGAAAACAATTCATAATTTCTTCCAAGAAAATGATAATAATGAGACACCATGCCAAAACCTATGTGATGAAGCCAAAGCAGTTCTTAGGAGGGAAAAAAAAATCTCTAAAAAGCTACATGAATAAAATAAAGAAAGAGGAAATCAACGAATTGGGCATGCAAGTTAAAAATCTAGGCAAAGAACAAATTAAAAACCCATAATTAAATACTAAATTAGAAATTATGAATTTCAAAGGAGAGATTAAAAATGGAAACTAGGAAAACCATTGAACAACTTAATAAAACTAAGAGTTGGTTTTATAAAAAACATTTGATTAGAAAAAAAGAAAAAAAGAAAAAATACCAGCATCGAAAATGAAAAGGGTGAACTTACCACTATTGAAAAAGAAATTAAAGCACTAATTAGGAACTATTTTGCCCAATTCTGTGGCAGCAAGTCTGACAATCTAACCAAATTGATGAATATTTATAAAAATATAAATTTCCCAGGTTAACAGAAGAGGAGATAAATGAGTTAAATAGTCCCATTTTAGAAAAAAAAAAAAAAAAACATGAAAGAAAGAAAAGAAAAGAAAAGAAAAGAAAAGAAAAGAAAAGAAAAGAAAAGAAAAGAAAAGAAAAGAAAAAAGAAATTGAACAAGTCATTAATAAACTTCCTAAAGGGGGCAGCTAGGTGACAGTGGATAGAGCACCAGCCTTGAATTCAGTAGGACCCGAGTTCAAATCTGGTCTCAGACACTTAACACTTCCTAGCTCTGTGACCCTGGACAAGTCACTTAACCCCAGCCTCAGAAAAAAAACAAAACAAAAACAAAAAAAAAATTTAAAAATAAATAATAATAATAATAAATAAAATAATAAAAATAATAATAATAAACTTCCTAAAAAAGGAATCCCCAAGGCCAGATGGATTCACAAAAGAATTCTACCAAAAATTTAAAAAACAGTTAATTCCAATACTATGTTAACTTTTTGGAAAAATATGTAATAAAAGAGTACTGCCAAATTCTTCTATGACACAAAGATAATACTGATATGTAAACCAGGAATAGACAAACAGAAAATGAAAATTACAGGGCAATCTCCTTAATTAATAGTGATGCAAACATTTTAAATAAAATATTAGCAAAGAGATTACAGCAACTTATCAGCAGGATAATACATTGTAACCAAGTTGAATTTATACCAGGAATACAGGGCTGATTGAAACTATTACCATAATTGACCCTTTCAATAATGAAATCCACAGAAATCATAATCTCAATAGATGAAGAACATTGGAGATCATAGGGATAAAGGGAGCTTTCCTCAAAATAATAAACAGTATCTATCTAAAACCAACAGAAAGCATTATTTGTAATGGAGAAAAATGATGCATTCCCAATAAGATCAGGGGTGAAACAAGGATGCTCATTATCACCACTATTATTTTACATTGTGCTAGAAATGCTGGCTTTGGCAATAAGAAAAGAAAAAAAAAAGAAATTAAAGAAATTAGAAGATAAAATGAGGAAATAAAAGTATTACTTTTTGCAGATGATATGATGATATACTTAGAGAAGCCTAGAAAATCATCCAAAAACTACTGGAAACAATTCCCACCTTTAGCAAAATTGCAAACAAACCCAAAGAAATCATCAACATTTCTACATATTACTGAAAAAGTTCTTCAGCAACAGATAGAAAGAGAAATTTCTTTTAAAACTACTGTAGACAAAATAAAATATTTGGGCATCTACCTGCCAAGACAAACCCAAAACTATACAAATTTACAAAACACTTCTCACACAAATAAAGTCAAAACTAAACAATTAGAAAAATACCAATTGGTCATGTAGGCTGAGTTGCCAAAAATAATTTTATCAAACTAGAAAAAATAATGACAACATGCATCTGGAAGAATAAAAGAGTAAGAATGTCAAGATAATTAATGAAAAAAAAATGCAAAGGATGGTGATTTAGTAGTACCAAAGCTATATACACAAAACAATAATCAAGGCCTATTGTAATCCAGTATTTGATAAACTCCTAAACATCATCGTCTGGAATAAGAACTCACTACTTAACAAAAATTGCTGGGGAAATTGGAAAATAATGTCAGAAACTCAGCATAGAAACATACCCCATACCAAAAGAAGGTCAAAATGGCTATATGATTTGGACAGGAGCATTGGGCACTTCAATAACAAAATTATATGATGATGAATTCTGATGGATGTGACTCTTTTCAACAGCAAGGTGATTCAGGCCAGTTCCAATGGTTTTGTAATGGAGAGAACCATCTGCACCCAGGGAGAGAACTGTAAGGACTGAGTGTGGTTAACAACATAGTATTTTCACTTTGTTGTAATTGTTGTTGCTGTTTCCTTGCATTTTGTTTTCTTTCTCATTGTTTTTCTTTTTTTTTCCTTTTTGATCTGATTTTTCTTGTGCAGCATGATAATTATGGAAATTTGTATAGAAGAATTGCACATGTTTAACATATATTGGATTGTTTGCCTTCAAGAAGAGAGATTTGGGAGAAGGGAGGAAGAAAAAAAATTTTGGAATACAAGGTCTTGTAAGGGTGGTTATTGAAAACTATCAATGCATGAGTTTTTAAAATAAAAAGCTTTGTAAGGAAAAAAAAAAGTATGTGTTTCAACTTATGTTGTACATAATTCAGCTCCATTGAATGCTTTATATTTTATTTTCACTCTTCATCCTTTTAGGCTTTTCTCATTCCTTGATATTACATATCAATTTTGTAGCTGTTATTCAGCTCTGGTATTCTTATAAAAGCTTGAAAGTCTTCTATTTCATAGAGTGACCATTTTTCCCCTTGAAATATTATGCTTAATTTTTCCAGATAGATGATTCTTACTTGTAATTCAGATCCTTTAACTTCCAGAATACCATGTTTATTGATCCCTTATTTTTCATTGTTGCAGCTGCTAATATCTGAGTAATCCTAATAGTGGCTCCCCAATATTTGAATTATTTCTTTAGAGTCCATTGCAGTATTTTTTCCTTAACCTGAGAGTTTTGTAACCTTTGTTTCCTGGATATTTTACTTATAGATTTCTTTCCTGAGGTGATTGTTGGATTCTTTCAATGTTTGTTTTGCCATTTGGTTTAAGAATATCAAAACAATTTTCTCTGATAATTTCTTGAAAGCTACTGGTAAAGTCCTCCTGTGATTATCACTTTCAAGTAATGCAGTAATTTGACACTATCTTTCCTGGATCTATTTTCCAAGTAAGTTGTTTTTCCAATGAGTTTTTTTTACATCTTACATTTAACATCTGTACAAAAAAATATTCAATTTACATATTTGAGTTTTGTAAAGGCTTGAAACTCTGAATGGGTGCACTGGAATCAGACAACCAGGCACTTAAGGCTAATTACCCATTGGACAATATTAGCATATGCTTGGAAAAAGGCCCTTCCCACTATTCTGTACTTGCTCTCTCTTTTGGTATATACAGATAATCATAGGAGGGATTAGGGAATAAGACAAGTCAGGGTCACTTTTGCAATGGATGAAGAGAAGGGAGGTCAGTAGGAGGAGAGTTTGTGGCTACTTTGTCCATCTCCTTTGCTTCTCCCCCTAAAGACCAAAGACTTTTGCTGATCCTGACTCTGGCTGATCCTGGAGTCAACAGGGAGCTAAGTCAGACTTCAGAGAGTTTGAATTTGTTTGATTCATTTTTGCTCTCATAGAGTCATTAGCTCCCACTTTTCCAATTTTAATTTTTAAGAAGTGGTTGTCCTCAGTTTATTATTGTATTTTTTTTTTTTGTCCATTAGTACTCTTTAAGATACTGTTTTGTTGTGTTTTTTTCTATCTCCTTTCCTATTTAGTCAATTCTACTTTTTTTTTTATTTGTTTGTTTGTTTTTGTTTTTTGTTTTTTGTTTTTTGAGCCTGGGATTAAGTGACTTGCCCAGGATCACACAGCTAGGAAGTGTTAAGTGTCTGAAGTTCTGAGACCAGATTTGAACTCCTGTCCTCCTGAATTCAAGGCTGGTGCTCTATCCACTGCGCTACCTAGCTGCCCCTGGTCAATTCTACTTTTTAAGCAGTTAATTTTTTTTCTCCAACATGTCTTTTTCTTCATAATTCTCTTGCATTACTATCATTCTTTTCCAGTTTTTCTTGTGTATCTCTTGTATGAAATTTAAATTCCTTTTAAAGCTCTTCCTTGAATTTTTTCTGGGCTTGAGACCACTTCCCATTCTCTTTATGATTTTGTCCATAAGTGTTTTGACATTGTTGTCTTATTCTGAGTTTGTGTCTTGCTCTTTCTTGTCACTAATAAAATTCTTTGGTAAGAATTTTTCTCCATATCTATTTTGGCTTTTTTAGTTTTATTTAATATTTAATGTTTAAGCTCCCAGGGTATTGTGTGCTATCTCAAACTTCTTATGCCAGGGACTGCAAGCCCTGGCTATTTAACTGCTGCTGGACTAGTAATGCCCTCAAGCCTAGGAATTTGGTGAAATACTAAACTGCAAGAGAAGAGAGGATATCACTGGAGGCTATTTTGTATTGACAGTTTACCTGGTACAGAGCTGGGTTGTTTGCTTAGATATACCTAGGATTAGCATCAAGCTGTTTGGCCATGGCTTTGCTAAAGTTCAGGATAAATTCTCAGAGTTGGAATCTGCCCATTCCCAAACTATGCTGAAGCATGGGAAAGATCCTGGTTTGGGATTTTGTCTGTTCCACTACCCTGGGCTTAGGATCTCCTGCTGGTTTGTTGAAATGGGACTTCTTGCTGGCTTTTTGGAATACTTCTTGACCTGAACTGCATTCCAGATGTTTCTTTCCAGGGTTCTAAGGTTTCTTAGGCAAAATGATAGTTTTTTTTTATTTTTTATTTTTTTGTTTTTCTTTTGTTTTGCTGGTTCTGCTTTTCCAGAATTTGTTTTGGAATGCTATTTTGTGGCTATTTGGAGGATAATATGAGAAGATTCTGAAAATTTACTGCTCACTCTACCATCTTGGCTCCCTGAAATTATGTAAAAATATTTCTGGTAGTTAATCATAAAGACATTCTTTGATAACACCAAACCACTGCCATGATTTTAGTACTCTGTAAGCTGCTTAAAGAGCCATAGAGTGTTTAATCAGACTTCTCTTTTATTTGTTCAGTTTTTGAAATACTATTGTTTATTAATGTTAACACATTTTCCTCATGGCACACAATATTTCTGTGATATATGTCCTAGCTTGAACATCCAATCTCTTTAACTTAATGTCCCATATTATAACATATTAAAGCAAAAAGACAAATCTATGTTCACATTGGTGATGGAATAAATAAATAGGGTCACTTATGAAATCAAATTTAATTGATATTACCAAATAAAGTTGAGAGAATACATATTTTTAAGTTCCTGGGGTTTAGAAAACAGAGGAATATAAAATAGAAATAGAGAATTTTTTTCTAATAAATGTTAAAGTTCTTTCCTATGAAACAGGCAGCATTATTATGAAGGTTCTTGCCTCAATATTACAAGTGTATATGTGTTAGGTTCTTACTAAGTGCTAATGAGATAATAAGATATTAGGTTTTTACTAAGTGCTAAGTTGGTACTTAACAATTCTCTAGTTCTGGCCTTTGGAGTTTTACTTGTGAATTCCTGGGGGAGGAGCTTGCATGCTTAGGAGGAGCAAGTTCATTAGTTGAAGTAATTTTTCCCAGAAGCCCTTGCATTATCCCATGCCCATTCTCTGGGAGGATAAAAGAGGGTGGCACTCCAGAGATAGAGAGTCTCTGCTCTAGGCCAGACTTGAGGCAGCTCTCTGGAGGAAGAAGTCTCTCCTCTAGACCAGAGTGCAATCTGCAGTCTCTGGAGACAACAGCACATTGCATATTGGTGTCCACGACGAGGGGCAAGGACTTTTGCTTATCCTGACAAGGACTTATTCTGAGCCCTTCAGAGGAGCTAGCCCAGACCTTCACATTTAAGGACTTATTCTGAGCCTTTCAGAGGAGCTAGACTGGACCATTGCAATTTGGCGCCTGAACAGGGACAGACAAGATCCTGATTCCAGTGGAAAAGCCTCTGATCCAGATCTCAGTCTCTCTGACCCAGAACCGTGAGTAACAAGGAAACTTTGTTAAAGATTAAGTGAGCATGCTAATAGATAAATAAGGAACTTAACTTGTTAAGGTCTAAACCAGCAATCTCTTATAGTGAAATGGGGCAAACGCCTTCTGTTCAAGGAAAATGTTTAGAGAGCATCATCAAGGTTATGAAAAGCCAAGGATTGATTATAATTTTAGAGGAGAATACTGAACTTTTAAAAACTGTCAAGGTCATATGTCCTTGTTTTTCTCTGGAAGAAGAATTGGATCTAGATGAATGGGAATTAGTAGGAAAGCAATTAGGTGAACACTACAATTCCAGACTAGACTCAATTTCCAAAGATACACTTCATACCTACAATTTAATCCAAATGGCTTTAAAATTTTTTATTCTAAAGGAAGAGAAGATGGAGCAAAATGGGGAGGTGTCAACTAAACTAGGTGAAAAGGATGAACCAGACAACAATGAAGTTAAGTACAATTCTGAGCAACAAGAGCATTTCCCATCTCCTCCCTCAATTAACCCTTCAGGGGTGGAGCAAGAAGGAGGAGGGGAAGAGGCAGAAACACAAACAGAATCACTGTGAAGCAGCCTTAGCCTATGACAGGATTAGAAAAAGCATTGGTTAAAGCTAAGAGAGAAGAACTGGATATAAGTTATTTTATACATGCATATCCTGTGATTGAAGAGATTGATTCTGTAGGTCAAAAAAGGAGAAGATATGCACCTTTAGATTTGAATAAAATTAAAGATTTGAAAAAAGATTGTACCCTTTATGGGGCTACATCAGCTTATGTTAAAATGTTACTAGATGGTTTGTCTTATGAAGTCCTAACCCCAAATGATTGGAAATCCATAGCAAGGACATGCCTAGAACCTGGACAAAATTTGTTATGGCTTGCAGAGTTTCATGAATTATGTAAAATCCAAGTCAGGTGCAATTTGGAAATGGGAGTTAACACACAATTCACTTTTGAGCACTTAGCTAGTGAAGATCAGTATGGAGAGAATTCAGAACAGATTAATTATATCATGACAATATATGAGCAAATTGCTAAGGCTGAAATCAAAGTTTGGGGTGTCCTCCCTAGACAGAATGATCAGGAAGAGGCTTTCACTAAAATAGAGCAAGGCCCCAATGAACCTTTTGTGGATTTTGTGGGATGTTTGCAAACTGCTGTCAGAAGAACTATTGGAGAAAATGCAGCTACAGAAATAATGACCAGACATCTGGCTAAGGAAAAGGCCAATGAGATTTGCAAAAGAATTATATGGGGATTAGACAAAGATGCTCCTTTAGAGGAGATCATAAGACGCTGTGCTACAGTGGGAACAAATGCTTTTTACACCCGAACTATGATGAACGTGGAAAGACAAGGTCCCTCCTGGCAAGGGACTTCTAGAGAAACTAGGCAATGTTTTCAATGTGGAAAAATTGGACATATAAAAGCTCAGTGTAGATATGGAGATACAGTGAGAAGACAGGGTGAGAGAAGACCTAAAACTCCATGTCCAAAATGTCACAAGGGTCACCACTGGGCCTCTGAATGTAGATTGACCCAAGGAAATGAGAGGTGGGGCCCAGCTTCAGCCCCCCAAGTGGGGCATGATGGCAGCCAAAGTTACATCCAGAGAATGTTAAGGCATGATCAATCAGCCAAATGGCAATCAGATGGAAGAAAGGGATTGAAATTAGGAAAAATAGACTTGTGTGCAGTAGAGACTACTGAGATACTCCTTGGAGAAGTGAAATCTGTTCCTGTTGAGCCTATGGATCCTTTACCTCCAGGCACAGTAGGCTTGACCATTTCACCTTCTGAGAGTGCCTACAAAACAGTGTCCATCCATACACTGATGTGGGAAACTGGAGAACGTGTAGCTAGTATCCCAGCCACTAACACAGGTAGACAATGTGTGATTTATCAACCAGGAGAAGTAATAGTATCAGGCTTATTGTTACGTACCCCTAATAAGCAACCTGGTGATAGTCGCCTAGATTCTGACTCCAATGAACAAAATCCAGGAATATATTGGACAGCAACTGTGACAGCTGACCAACCTATGCTTACTATTTATATAAATGGAATACCATTTGAGGGATTGGTAGACATGGGTACAGATCATACAGTTATTAGAGGTGCCAATTGGCCCAGTCACTGACCAAAGATTAAGGCAGACACCTATATGTCTGGGGTAGGAGGATCAATAGCAGCAGAATTAGTGCTAGGCTTTTGAGATAGATATTTGAAGGTGAAACAGGAGTTTTTACTCCTTTTGTGGTTGAAAAAATCCCCATCAATCTGTGGGGAAGAGACATTTTATAGTAGATAGGATTATAAATAAGCACTTCGGCTTTTTAGGCAGGGCTGCTGTTGAAGGCCTATCTGCACTTTCACCAGTTCCTATTCAGTGGAAGACTGATTCACCAGTGTGAGTAGAACAGTGGCCCTTGAGAAGTGATAAAATTCAGGCCTTATTAGACATAGTGCAAGAACAACTTGACCAAGGACACTTGCGGCCTTCTCTAAGTCCTTGGAATTCCCCAGTATTTGTGGTGAAAAAGAAATCTGGAAAATGGAGGATGTTAGCTGATCTAAGAAGAGTAAATGAACAGATGGAAACAATGGGAACTCTTCAGCCTGGACTTCTATTTCCTACTCAGTTGCCAAGAGAATGGCCTTTATGGGTTATAAACATTAAGGATTGTTTCTATTCTATCCCTCTAGATAAGGAGGATATAAAAAGATTTGCTTTTTCAGTGCCTAGTGTTAATTTGGCTGAGCCTTATAAAAGATATGAATGGACAGTTTTGCCACAGGGAATGAAAAACAGCCCTACTTTGTGCCAAATGTATGTTGCTACTGCTCTTGCTCCAGTAAGAAAAGCATTTCCAAAAGTAATATTGTTACATTATATGGATGATATTTTGGGATGTGCACCTGAAGAACAAATGTTAGAAGCATGTCTACAAAAGACCATGGAAACACTAAAATACTACAAATTATCTACAGAAAAAATTCAAAGACATGCTCCTTTTCAATATTTAGGATATGAAGTATATCCTAAGAAACTCACAGTACAAAAGCTTTCTTTAAGAACAGAGAAGTTGAACACCTTAAATGTTTCCAAAAATTAATAGGAAATATCCAATGGATGCGTCCAGTGTTAGGCTTAACTACCAATCAACTACACCCTCGATATGACATTTTAAGGGAAGACAGTGCTTTAAATTCACCACTCCAGCTTACAAAAGAAACACAAGAAGCTTTGAGAGAAGTTGAACTGGATTTATCCACTGTGGTTGAAAGAGTCACTGAAAAACCCTTGGAAATATCAGTTTTTGCTACAAAAGAGGCACTCACAGCAGTCCTTCATCAAGGAGACAGTGTGATTGAGTGGGTGAACCTCCCAGCACAACCAGAACAAAGCCTTACTCTTTACCCAGTGCTTGTGGCTAGAATTTTATTAAAGGCTATTAATAGAGTAATACACTTATCTGGAGTAAGTCCTGAAAAAATATACACATTCTATAATGCACAAATTAATGTATGCTGTGAGACCATCCCAGAATGGCAAATTTTATTGGCCACAGCTCCAAATTTCGCACATGGATCTCCATTAAAGATAATCTGGCTACTACATAATTGGCGATGGATTTTTGAAGAAAAAGTTTTTAAAGTTCCTCTTAAAGGACCAACAATCTTTACAGACACCTCCAAAGAAAATATGTGTGCTGTATACTCTCATGATTTAACAATAAAGAGAGTAGTCAGGACTTCTTTTCAGTCCACTCAACAGAATGAATTATTTGCTATCATGTTAGCTCTTACTTATTACCCAGGAGATATAAATATAATTACTGATTCAACCTAGGTGTAGTACACAGCCCAATATTTATCAGCAATTTAAGGAACTTCAAGAGCAAGTGAGAAAATATCCAGGCAAGATTTATATCTTGCATGTCCACTCACATAGTGGACTTCCAGTTCCTATTTTTGATGGAAATTCAAAGGCAGATAGCCTTCTAACAATGTTAGCCAGTACTCCTTTATTTCAGGAAGCACAAGAATCTCATTCTAAATATCATCAGGCTGCTCAAGCTTTACGTTTACAATTTGGAATCACAAGAGAGGAAGCTAGGAGCATAGTAAAAAGCTGTACAGCTTGTTTTCCATGCTCCTACACTCCCTCCAGGGAAGAATCCTCGTGGTTTGAGACCCAATGAAATCTGGCAAATGGATGTGACCTATTATAAATCTTTTGGTCGTCTGTCTTTCATCCACATGGTAGTAGATACCTTTTCAGGATTCACTTTTGCAGTGCCAACAGCAAAAGAGACAGCCCGAGTGGTCACTGAAATCCTTATCCAAGCATTTGCAATTATGGGTGTGCTATAAGAAATAAAAACAGATAAGGGACCTACATATAGTTCTAAACATTTTGTGCACTTCTGTGCGCAGTATAAGGTATTACTACTGGAATACCTTTTAATCCACAAGGTCAGGCAATAGTAGAGAGAAGAAACAGAGACATTAAGACACTCCTCCAAAAACAAAAGAAAGGGGAGCCACAGATAGCCCTAGGGAACTTCTAAATTTAGTTCTCTATACCATTAATTTTCTAATTTTTGATAAAGATGCACTGGCTCCGGCAGACAGGTCTTATAACCCACCAGAAGAGCAGTGTCCAGTGAGAGCAGTTCCGCTGTCCTTAGATAATCACCAGGTGATGTGGAGAGACCCAGAAAGTAGTGAATGGAAGGCACCAAATAGGTTAATTGCCTGGGGGAGAGGGTTTGCTTGTATTTCTTCAGCAGGAAAAGGAATCAGATGGGTGCCAAGAGTTATATTCGCCTTGTCCATTGAAGAGAGACAGAAAAAGAGAAAGACCTCAAAACAAAGGAGAAAATCTAACAAACATCTGACACTGAAAGAGCATGGCTAATAAGAAGACTGTTAAAGAACTTTAAAACCAGCAGGAATCATTGGATTTCCTAACACAAGATGAGACTAATGGACAATGGACTTATGGACATTTAAAGATCCTCAATATATGATTATTTGATCATGGTATTTGTTATATACTTCTAGCATGTATTATGTTACTATGTTACTATGTTACTATATGTTTATGTAATCTATGTAATTATGTGTAATGCCTCCCCTATTGATGGATTTATGTTTCAAGGTCATGACCACCCTATGTTCTAAATCAAAAGAAAGGGGGAGATGTTAGGTTCTTACTAAGTGCTAAGTTGGTACTTAACAATTCTCTAGTTCCGACCTTTACTGGGAGTTTTATTTGTGAATTCCTGGGGGAGGAGCTTGCATGCTTAGGAGGAGCAAGTTCATTGGTTGAAGTAATTTTTCCCAGAAGCACTTGCGTTATCCCACGCCCATTCTCTGGGAGGATAAAAGAGGGTGGCACTCCAGAGATAGAGATTCTCTGCTCTAGGCCAGACTTGAAGCAACTCTCTTGAGGAAGAAGTCTCTCTTCTAGACCAGAGAGCGATTGGGCAGTCTCTGGAGACAACAGCATGTTACATGTATGTGGGGGAGGGGGGAAGTGTAGCCTATATATGTGTGTGTGTGTGTGTGTGTGTGTGTGTGTGTGTGTGTGTTTCTTTATTTTCCAGAAGAATGGTAATAAGCTTCTTCAGGCTACTGTACATTATCATGACTATATGTTTGAAGGGGGCAGGTGGTATTAATCTATTTAGGATGTAAAAAAAAAAAAAATGTACTTTTTTTTAAAAGTCAGTAACCATCTTGGTGGGTCAATAAAATGGTTCCAAAAAGAAATCTGTTTCTGTTAGAAAGTTCAGTCCTAGGGAGATAGGGAAGGGAGAAGATTCTAAAAGTGGAATATGAAAGGCTCAGAATCAGGAGACCTGGTTCTAGTAAATCCTTCACCACTATTTGAGAGCAGGGAAGAGATAGGGACAAGAAAGATTACATAGTAGCAATAGGGATTATGAGGGACTGAAAATCCATGCCGCCTTCTTTCTCATTTCCTTCAGCTAGGCAATCATGTGTTCAAATCCATTCTGCTTACCAGCCACTGCTACCACCTTTATGCCTCTAAAGATCATTTTTTACTTTTCTAGGAGATGCTTTAATCAGTTTCAGACCATGGTATCCAGACAAATACTGGGAAGGAAACATCACAAATCAAAACCATTTAGTGATGAAAGGTACCTCTTATGTTAATCTCATCATTTTCTCTTTTGTTACAGATATGAAAAATAAAGCCAAGAGAAGTAAAAGGGTTCCTCACAATAGCAGAGAAAACAACAGAATCAGTTCTAGAACTGATTTGCCAGACTTATACCAAAGTGCTTTACTATTATACATCCCACATTTCTCATATTTCTATTATCAACAGTAACAAAGTAGGAATGAGCATAAATTTGTAGCAGAAGGAAAATGACTCGGACTAAGAGGTCAAATGAACTTGGGTTCAAATAGTTCCATTCAATCCATTTGTACAAAAAATTGAAATTTTTGGAATGTGTGTATGTGTGTGAAAGGAATGCCTATTGATTGGGAAATGACTGAACAGATTGTAATATGTGATTGTTATAGTAATACTATTTTGCTATAATAAATGTTGAGTAAAATGGAAATTCTTATATGAATTGATGCAAAGTGAAGTGAACAGAACTACAATAGTATATATAGTAACTACAATATTGTAATAATAATCAACAGCAAAATACTTAGCTACACTGAGCAAGATGATAATCCAAGACAAAATACTTCAAAAAAATTATGTCCACCTCCAAAGAGATTCCAGTATACTTTTAATTTTATTTCTTTGTTTTTCTTCTTTTGTTGTTGTTGTTGTCATTTGTGTGTGTATATGTGTGTACATTTTCTGTTGTGATATAGTTAATATAGAAATATATGTTCAAAGAAAATAAAGGTAATAAATATTAAACCAAACAAACATTTCTTTTAGTATTTAGTCCACAAACAAATGGCTTTGCTTTCTGGCTTTATTTGTTCATTTGTAAAATGAGGATATTGACTAAGGAAATTTCCTCACAGTATGGTTCTAGGGATCAAAGAAGCTAGTGGGTGAGGTTTCCTGGTATGTAGACTGTGTGGTATTCAGTAGCATGTAATAAATCTGAAAAAAGTTTGGAGCCAGGTTATAATCAGGTTTGATTCAGAGCTATCTCTATCTTCCAATGAAGGAAGTATACCTTCATAACAATTAAACAATAGTTACATAGAGTATCCTGTTCCATTAAAGATTGGAAAAAAAATAATATATAAAAAGGAATTTCCACCTCTGTTCTCCAAATATTTTCATTATCTAAATCCTCATATATTACTTATATATTAAGCTATAATCTAGTTACTGGCACATGCTTTGTGTTGTTTTAATTTCTGTTATTATATTCCTTGAATCTTACATATATCAATGGGTCTGGGACCCCATTGATTCTGAAAAGACACAGATTAGAATCTATTCAAGCTTAACCTCTTATCACTACTTTTTTCTTATTAATCTACCTTAAAGTGTTCATTCAGTGACCTGGAATCCTTCCCCTAAATAACTTCATAACCCAAAATGTACCTAGATTTGTCCCATCTTGCATGTGGTTAGTATTCAATGTACAGCAAATTAATTATAGTATAATTTAAGGTTTTTTATCCAGAAAAGTACATATGCCTAGAAAAAAATAAAGTGTGCAACCTATCATGAAAACATCCACATAGTTGGTTAATATTTTGTTTTATTAAGAAATATCAAGATACAAGAATCTTCAAAACAAAGTTAGAGATGAAATCATGATTTAAGGAATGTGAAAATTACTAAGAAATATAACTTCTTAGAATTTAGATATGGTATTGTTTTCCTGGATTATTCATCTAGTTCCATGAAGACTTTGCATGAATGTAATTAGAGGTACTAGAGGCAATTACATATGTGTGTAAACGTGTGCTTTAAATTCCATTTAAGTTAAGCTACTTTCCAAGTATTAATTAACTAGATGTATGAAAACTTTATTATAATTTGGCCTCTGGCATTATAAAATTCATCAACATTCCTATTTAATCTTCTATTTATTTGTTTTTATTGAAGATTCATAAATATGGTTAGATGATAATACCTAGCCCCTAAAATTCTTTCCATGACTTGGAAACCTCCATAACTTTGAGTTAGTGAGTCCTACAATACCACAAGCATAATATGAACATAATGAATAAATAAGAGTACAAATAGAATAAAGTTGATTTCCCCCTACCCATATATTGGTCCATATACTGGATCACACTATAGAGGTTTATGACATAATCAAAGCAAGATAGAGAGACAGTATTGCTAATAACAACTAAAAGAGTATAGTTGTTTTGTGTCAGCACAAACTAAGTTTCAGTGGAAATTCTGAAAGACATATAAAAGAAAAAAAATCTCTCTAAGGTTTATCTATTTACAGATATTTATGTAATGCTGAATACTACATATTAAATTTGCAAATGACTAGATGATAAAACACATTATGCCAATGGAACAAAAAAAAAATCTAAGCACTAACTTAATAGTGATATGATATTGTTTTGAAATTTATATTACATTGGCTTTTTGTGGAAGTATTCTTTAAAATTAATTCTGTTCTATCCTTTTAACATGAATTGTTTTCCTTCCAGAGTACTTGAAAGATCTCCTGAGATAATGGAGTTCATACTCTCTAAATTGAGGCAAGGCAGATACTAAGCCATTTTAAAGAAAATGAAATCTAACCTTTAAAAATCCTTCAACACAATATAATTATGCAGTCTCCTTCAGTTCTTCCATCCTATTCAAAAAGACTATTTCATAGATTGTCATGCACATCCTTTATCTATTTTTTGAATTGTATTGTTTTTCTTCTTAAAAAAATAAATGTGTGCTAATTAAAATAAGGTATTGGCCAGTGAGAGTCTGGGCCTTGTGAGACTGAATGTAGGCTATGTTTAGTGTAATCCCACATGTGCACTTCAATGCATGTGCAGGCATTTTATAATTCATCACTGCTTCCTGTGATGGACAGTTTTAGCCCAACTGGGTGTGCTTACAAAAAGCACCAACTAAACAAATCAAACTTTTCCTCCCTGGCTATATTTGAAAGTGGAGACCAATATTCATTAAGCCTTTGGGTAAATAAGAGTAAGGGTGTCAAACTTTTATATCTTTACTCAGACTTATAAGTGCACCCACCACCTTGCTCCTGCTTTTGTTTCTCTTTTGTCTATTTTTTTTTGTTTTTAGATAAAGAGAAGTATTGGTGAAAGTCATGACTTTGTAAACTTCAAAAGGTCAGAAGATCAAGCTGTTAGAGTTTCAGGACATAAATTCCAGCAGTTACTTAATAGGCATTTATTAGATAAATGCAGTTATCCCTTCCACATTAAGATTTTCCCTACTGTGGTTTTTCTATATTGCCAATATAAGAAATTAACTGGAACTTTGGGGGAGTTTTATGGAAGCCACAGATGACACAGAGCCTATGACCAAAAACTTAATCAAAATTTTCCTGTGAGGTAATGAAAAAATCCTATTAAAAAAAAAAAAAAAAAAAAAAAAAAGGAAAGAAAGAAAGACAGAAAATTCAGACATTTCTGGCATGAAAGGAGATCCAAAAATTTTATATGCATTTTCTAGATCATGGATGTGATATTGAAAAGATAATTTAATTATAAACCAGGCACTATATTCAGCATTGGAGATAGAAATGAAAGCAAATCATCAACAGCTTGAGAATTTGCCTTTGATAGAGCCATGTGAGGTATCAGTATAGATCTAAGGAGTGATTCCATTGATTCAACATAGTAGTGAAAACCAGTAACCAAGATAGTATGTTCTACTTCTTAGAAGTAGCTGACCTAGTAATGATTGGTGATTGTCCAGACACTTCAAGAGAAATGAAATGCATACAATATGGATATGTATATACTTATATATAGAGACATAAAAGTATATAAACACAGATAGTACATATGTGCATACATATATGTGTTTGTATTTATAGACACACACGTATCTGCATATTTGTGTATTTTAAAAAATGTTTCTTTTTTCCTTTCCTCTACACTTTCCTTTTTTTTTTAAAGATGAATAAAGACAATCTCTATAAAAGAGTTATTCAAACTTTAAGTAAGTGGTGGAATGTGACACAGCCAAGACTCTCATGGAAGGTGATGACAATCTCACATAAAAAGGCACAAAAAACTATTTCATATGGGAAAAATTGCTGTAGGCTTGTATTCTCAGATTCCTAGACACTAAGTTATCTTATTAAATGAACAAAACTGGTAGAATTGATTTTCCATCCACGTGTTCATTTTTCTCTCCCTCTGGTCCCAAAAATGTGTCAGTTTTCAAGTTTCAGCACAAGATGAATTTAGTCAGTTTGTTTGCTTTCCTGAACATATCTGTCATTTGGGTACCACTAAATACTTTGAAATCAATTGAATTGTGGAAGGATGACCATATATTATAACCTAGAGGAGTCTAGTTTCCACATAACCATAGACATCTTAAAAATGCAACAAAAGGAACAATGATCAAGAAAACCAAAGACAACCAGCAATAAATGCTCTCAGCTAGTCTAGGAGTACAGAAAATAATTGCTAGAAATCTGTGGAATTGAGGAGCAGGAACAAGTTAAAGTAGACAGTGGAAAGTGTGGTCTAGCCTCACAGCAAGACATGGTTCAGGCCACATAGCAAGTGTCAGGATGACCTATCCATCTCCACTTCAGAAGATTAGGTCAGATTACAGCTCAGGATAGCAAGGGACATTCAGGTGATTAATTTTTATATATAATAGGAAACTGCATATTCTGATGAATATTGTTATGTGAGGTGACTCAAAGATTCTCCTATCTGTATCAAAGATAGGGCCAGATGTCCAGTCAATCCATAATCAAGCCAGCAAAAAAAAACAATTGAACCCAACCAAGTATCCAGGCAACTTGAGTCTGAGGCATGAGGCAAAGTCAGACAATTCCTCAGAAAATAATGGCTGAAGCTTAAATAATGAACTATACATAAAGGGGAGCTTGCTTATATCACCCAGGATTATGGGGCCAAAGTCTGATCCACTTTCATATTTCTACTTCAGAAATGAGGCTGGATGTCTGAGGAAACATAAGAAAAGCATTTACATACACACATACACACATACACACCACTCAAGAAATGCTTTGGACTAAGAGAAGTACAAATGTTGAATCCGGGGGGCAGCTAGGTGGCATAGTGGATAGAGCACCAGCCCTGAATTCTGGAGGACCCGAGTTCAAATCTGGTCTCAGACACTTAACACTTCCTAGCTGTGTGACCCTGGGCAAGTCACTTAACCCTAGCCTCAAAAAAAAAAAATGTTGAATCCAAAAGATAATTAATCCATAAATTCAAGCAAAAACCTGACTAGAAAGAGTTCCTAGGTAAAAAATGGATGAATTAGTGAATGAGAAAAAAAATGGCCAAGTTGATAAAATTCAGAACAGATGGTGGTAAACAGAATCCAAAAACAACACCAAAAATATAGAATGGATCAAATTGAAAATTAAAATTATATCAGTTAAAAAGAAATATTGAAACAAAATAAAGACAAAAAAAAAACACTTGCATAGAATATATAACAATCATAACACTATCTAAAAATTGTGAATTACTCCTTCCAAAAATAAAAACAAAATCCAAAATTCTTCTATAGTATAAGCAATTATATGAATGAAAAGTATTCTTCCCTTTTTAAATCAAAGGACAAACTAAAAATAGAAAGAATGCATGAGTTTCCAAATTGAAAATTTGGAAAAATGTCATTGACAAAATCTGATGCTTATAGGTAGAAGAAATAATACTACAAGCAACAATTAAAAAAAAAAAAAAAGTACAAGTAATAAGAACCATAACCCAGGGGGCAGAGTCAAGATGACAGAGAGGACACATGCTTCTTTCTGAGCACTGCTCCTCACACTAATTACAAAATTCAGTCTCTGTAATAGTGCTTGACTGGTATAATCCATAAATATTGGGAATGTAACAAATTACCAGAAAGAGACCCCAAAATGAAAACTCCAAAGAATATTGTGGCTAACTTTCAGAACTATCGGACCAAGGGAAAATATAACAAACAGCCAGAAAAAAAAAAATCAAATACCATAGGGCCATAATAAGGATTACTCAGGATCTAGCAACTTCCACATTAAAGGATCAAAGGGCCTAGAATCTGATAATCTGAAAGGCAAGGAACATGGAATGGAAATCTAGAATAAACTACCCCAGTAAACTGAAGATTTTCTTTCAGGGAAGAAGATGGGCAATCAAAGAAATATGTGAGTTCCATTTATTTCTGATGAAAAAAAAAAAAACAGAACTAAATAACAAAAAAAAAAAAAAAAAAAAATGATCTCCAAATATCGGACTCAAAAGAAGCATAAAAAGATAAAAAGAACTCTTGAGAACTGCATTTATGTTATGGGTATACATAGAGAGTGCATATATACTTTCATTTTATTGTTATAATATAAAAAAGGAATTAAAGATAGAAAGGGGGTTGTACCAGAAAAAAGAGAAAAGTGGAATTAAAGAAAAGGAAATTACATCCCAGGAAGAGGCCAAGTAAACCTATTGTATCTAAAGGAAAGAAGAGATGGGGATGAATATTGTGTGAACCTTACTCTCATCATATTTGGGTCAAAGAGAAAATATTAGACATATTTGGTTTACTTCCCTATCCTTATTGAAAAGTGGGAGGGGAAAAGTAAAAATGAAAGGAGTAGGCTAAATAGAAAGGAATACAGAAATAATAGGGGAAAGGTATAAGAAAATATTTAATATTTAAAAATGATAAAGAAATAATTTAATGTTTTGAATAAAGGGGTAAAACATTATAATAAGGAGACCTCTTCTGATTAATGAAGGAAAATATAAAAACATTCTTTAACACTTGAACATAAATTGATATATTTACAAAAATTGACCATGTTTTGAAAGATAGTATATAAATAAATGGAGAAATATTAAACATATGCTTTACTGACAATGACATAAAATATATGTATATAATAGATGGTCTTTTAAGATAAGGTTAAAATAATTAGAGAATAGAATAGAAATAAATGAAATCTTATTAAAGTAAATGATGAGGGCGGAGACAAGATGGCAGAGAAGATACACGCCACTGTGTAAGCTCCTTTCTTCCCTCACAACCAACTAGATATAATCAGCCTCAGAAATAGTGCTGGACTGATAGAATCCACAGGACTGGAAACATGACTTACCAGCTGAAGAGAATCTGGAGTTTCAACAGGAAAGGTCAGCTCCCAGGGGAGGAAGAAGAGAGGCCAGCACAGACGGTGGGGTAGTGGCACACTGCGAGGATCGCTCTGGGGAGGGCTCTGGGATCAGAAAATCCACCGAGATAGAGGAATCTGGCACAGGTTATTAGCTCTTCTCTGCTTATGATACAGCAGTTCAGAAGAGAAATCTAAGCCACTTTAAAATTTAAAACCAGATTGGATTTTCCAGGATCCTGGGGGTGACTCAGCAGATCTCGGCACTGGGGGTGTGGCCGACATAGGCAATCCAGGCTTTTACCTCGGGGTAGTTAAGAGATTGAGGAGTGGGCGGGGCAGTAACTGATAGTGCCTGGCTCAGCTGGAGGCTGTGGAACGGAAGTCTCAGAGAAGCGCAACCTTTGAAATACAGACCGCTGTTTCTGGCAGAAACTTCCTGTTTGAGAGCAGGGGCTTTTCATGTCACCTGCTGCTGACATCCACTCCCCACTGGGACACATAGGCTGGGCTTTGAGTCGCCTTTACTGTTCAGTCTCAAACCTCAGGGAAGCCACTAGAACAAAGCACCCTCAAGGCACAGCAGTGCTGATCACCTCTGAGGCACTTCCAGGGAGGGGGTGGGGAACTCTCTCCCAGAGCTCTCTCTTAGCTCAGATTCAGGAGCCCCTGCATCCATCCGGTCTGGGAAGAAGCTGGTAAATAAATAAATAAATACTTTCCTACCCCAGGGACAGACCCCAAAAGATTTTTTTAAGTATGAGTAAGAAGCCAAAAAGAACCATTGACTCATTCTACACAGAAAAAGAGTGGGTATCCAACCCCAAGGAAGTTATCAGCAGAGAGTCAGCAGATAAAAACTTAAAGGGGAACCATTCCTGCCCCCCATCACATAACTCTCTCCTTGAAGACACTATTAAAAAGTTAAGAGAGTTTGAAGAAAAATGGGGGAAGGAAAGAGAAGCTATGAAATTGGAGTTGGAAAAAATAAAGAATTCACAGGAGATGCAGGGAAACAAAATTAGTGAATTAGAAAAGGTAAAAAAATCACAGGAAAGTAGGATTTCTGAATTGGAGAAGATAAAAAAGTCTCAAGAAAATAGGATTTCTGAATTGGAGAAGATAAAAAAGTCTCAAGAAAATATAATTTCTGAATTGGAAAAAGAAAATAATTCTCAAAAAAAAATTAGGGAAATGGAAAAAAATTCAATAGAGCAAAATAACTCATTTAAAAACAAAATTGAGCATTTACAAAAAGAACTAAAAACTGTGAATGAAGAAAATAACTCCTTAAAAATCAGGATGGAACAAATAGAAATGAATGATTCATTGAGAACCCAAGAATCAGTCAAACAAAACAAAACAAAAAAAAAAAAAAAATGAAAAGCTGGAGAATAACGTCAAATACTTACTGGTAAAATCTATAGACCTGGAAAATAGATCTAGGAGAGATAATCTGTGGATCATTGGACTTCCCGAAAACTATGACCAAAAAAAGAGCCTAGATTCTATTTTACAGGAAATTATCAAAGAGAACTGTCCAGAGATAATAGAAACAGAGGGGAAAGTAGATGTTGAAAGAATTCATCGAACTCCTTCTGAAATAGACCCTAAAAAAAGAACACCACGGAATATTGTGGCTAAGCTGCAGAATTACCACACAAAGGAGAAAATCCTGCAAGCAGCTAGAAAAAAACAATTTAAATACCACAATAAGTGTCGCACAAGATCTGGCTGCCTCCACATTAAAAGATAGAAGGGCCTGGAACCTGATATTCTGAAAGGCAAAAGATCAAGGATTGCAACCAAGAATAAACTACCCAGCTAAGTTTAGCATCTTTTTCCATGGAAGAAGATGGTCATTCAATGAAATAGAGGAATTCCATATGTTTCTAAGAAAAAAAACCAGACTTAAACAAAAAATTTGATCTACATCCACAAGACTGAAGAGAAACAGAAAAAGGTACACAGAACCCTTGAGAAATATATCTCTGTTGTGGGTATATAGAAAGTATGCATGGATAATTTGATTTTACTGATATAAAAGAAAAAAAAGGAGGGGGTGTAGTAAAGGGAAGGGGGTAGTATCAGAAAAAGGGGAGGGAGTGATAAAAAGAGGGAAACTACATCCCAGGAAGAGGCATAGAAAATACACCATATCTGAGGGAATTTAGAGAGGGGGAGAATCATTGTGTAAATCTTACTCTCATCAGAAGAGGCTCAAAGAGTAAATAATTGTCATATTTGTTTTTCAGAGAATTCTCTATCACCTCATTAAAAGGGGGGAGAGGAAAAGGGAAAAGGAAAAGGAGAATAAGGGAAGGGACGTGGAGGGAGAGGGGAGGGATACTACAAAAAAAGGGGGGAGGGCTGCGCGTCACAAGGGGGGTCTATAAATTAAATATTGGGGAAGGGGTTCAGGAGGGTCAAGGGAAAAAGCATAATCTAGGGATAAATGGCAGGAAATACAGAATTAGTAATTTTAACTGTAAATGTGAATGGGATGAACGCTCCCATCAAACGGAGACAGACAGCAGACTGGATCAAAAATCAGAACCCTACAATATGTTGTTTAGAGGAAACACACTTAAAGCAGGAAGATACATATAGAGTAAAGGTAAAAGGTTGGAGCAGAATCTATTATGCTTCAGGTAAAGCTAAAAAAGCAGGGGTAGCTATCCTTATCTCAGATCAAGCAAAAGCAGAAGTTGATCTAGTTAAAAGAGATAAGGAAGGAAACTATATCCTGCTGAAAGGTAGCATAAATAATGAAGCCATATCGATACTAAACATAAATGCACCAAGTGGTATAGCATCTAACTTTCTAAAGGAAAAGTTAAGAGAGTTGCAAGAAGAAATAGACAGTAAAACTATAATAGTGGGAGATCTCAACCTTGCACTCTCAGATTTAGACAAATCAAACCACAGAACAAACAAGAAAGAAATTAAAAAATAAATAGAACAATAGAAAAACTAGGTATGATAGACCTTTAGAGAAAACTGAATGGCAATAGAAAGGAATATACTTTCTTCTCAGCAGTTCATGGATCCTATACAAAAATTGACCATATATTAGGACATAAAGATCTCAAAATTAAATGTAGGAAGGCAGAAAAAATAAATGCCTTCTTCTCAGATCACAATGTAATAAAAGCTACATTCAGTAAAAAGTTAGGGGTAAATAGACCAAAAAGTAATTGGAAAATGAACAATCTCATCTTAAAGAATGACTGGGTGAAACAGCAAATTATAGAAACAATTAAGAATTTCACCCAAGATGAAGACAATGATGAGACATCATACCAAAATCTGTGGGATGCAGCTAAAGCAGTAATAAGGGGAAATTTTATATCTTTAGAGGCTTATTTGAAGAAAATAGAGAAAGAGAAGATTAACGAATTGGGCTTACAATTTAAAAGGCTAGAAAAAGACCGAATTAAAAACCCCCAACCAAAACTTAAACTTGAAATACAAAAATTAAAAGGAGAAATCAATAATATTGAAAGTAAAAGAACTATTGAATTAATAAATAAAACCAAGAGTTGGTTTTATGAAAAAGCCAATAAAATAGATAAACCTTTGGTAAATCTGATCAGAAAAAAGAAAGAGGAAAATCAAATTGTTAGTCTTACAAATGAAAAGGGGGATCTTTCCACCAATGAAGAGGAAATTAGAGCAATAATAAGGAGTTTCTTTGCCCAACTTTATGCCAATAAATTTGATAACTTAAGTGAAATGGATGACTTCCTCCAAAAATATAGGCTTCCTAGATTAACAGAGGAGGAAATAAATTGCTTAAATAGTCCCATTTCAGAAAAAGAAATAGAACAAGCTATTAATCAACTCCCAAGGAAAAAATCCCCAGGACCAGATGGATTTACATGTGAATTCTACCAACATCTAAAGAACAATTAGCCCCAATGCTATATAAACTATTTGAAAAAATAGGGGATGAAGGAGTCCTACCAAACTCCTTTTATGACACAGACATGGTACTGATACCTAAACCAGGTTGATTGAAAACTGAGAAAGAAAATTATAGACCAATTTCCTTAATGAATATTGATGCTAAAATCTTAAATAAGATATTAGCAAAAAGACTTCAGAAAATCATCCCCACGATAATACACTATGATCAAGTAGGATTAATACCAGGAATGCAGGGCTGGTTTAATATTAGGAAAACTATTGGTATAATTTACCATATTAATAATCAAATTAATAAAAACCATATGATCATCTCAATAGATGCAGAAAAAGCATTTGACAAAATCCAACATCCATTCCTACTAAAAACTCTTGAGAGTATAGGAATAAATGGATTATTCCTTAGAATAATCAGGAGCATATATTTAAGACCGTCAGTAAGCATATTATGCAATAGAAATAAATTGCAACCTTTTCTAGTAAGATCAGGAGTGAAACAAGGTGGCCCACTATCACCATTACTATTCAATATAGTACTAGAAACGCTAGCCCCGGCAATAAGAGCCGAGAAAGAGATTCAAGGAATTAGAGTAGGAAATGAGGAAATCAAACTATCACTCTTTGCAGATGACATGATGGTATACTTAGAGAACCCCAAAGACTCTGCTAAAAAGCTATTAGAAATAATTCAGAATTTTAGCAAAGTGGCAGGATACAAAATAAATCCACATAAATCCTCGGCATTTTTATATATCACTAACAAAATGCAACAGCAAGAGATACAAAGAGAAATTCCATTCCAAACAAATGATGAGAGTATAAAGTATTTGGGAATCCATCTACCAAAGAATAGTCAGGATTTATATGAGAAAAATTACAAAACACTTGCCAAAAAAATAAAGTCAGATTTAAATAATTGGAAAGACATTCAGTGCTCTTGGATAGGCTGAGCGAATATAATAAAGATGACAATACTCCCCAAACAAATCTATTTATTTAGTGCTATACCAATCAGACTCCCAAGAAACTATTTTAATGACCTAGAAAAAATAACAACAAAATTCATATGGAAGAATAAAAGGTCGAGAATTGCAAGGGGACTAATGAAAAAAAAGTCAGAGGAAGGTGGTCTAAGTGTATCTGATCTAAAGCTATATTATATAGCAGCAGTCACCAAAACCATTTGGTATTGGCTAAGAAATAGACCGGTAGATCACTGGAACAGATTAGATACAAAGGACAAAAAAAGGGTACATCTACAGCAATCTAATCTTTGACAAACCCAAAGATACTAACATTAGGGACAAAAATTCATTATTTGGAAAAAACTGTTGGGAAAAATGGAAATTATTATGACAGAAATTAGATATGGATCCACACTTAACACCATATACCAAGATAAGATCAAAATGAGTCCATGATTTAGGCATAAAGAATGAAATAATAAATAGATTAGAGGAACAGGGAATAGTCTACCTCTCAGACCTGTGGAGGAGGAAGGAATTTATGACCAGAGGAGAACTAGAGATCATTATTGATCACAAAATAGAAGATTTTGATTACATCAAACTAAAAAGTTTCTGAACAAACAATACTAATGCAAACAAGATTAGAAAAAAAAAGTTTAAAATTGGAGATTTATTCAGGTCCTAAGGCTATTATTAAGAAGTTCTGAGTAAATGGTATTTGGGCATGTAGAATCATAGGGTATACAACAAATTATAGCCCTTGGCTGGTTCTCCTATGTTTTGGAAAGAGTTTTTTTTTTTTTTTTTTTTTTTTTTTCCTGGGTAGAAAATCTAATTCAGGCTTTTGGTTATTTACAAAAATACTTTGAGATATACACATTTCTGTGCCTTATATTGTTCAAAATTCATCAACCTTAAAGATCTTTTCATTCAATCACCTTTTTTGCTCTTAAAATGTCAAAATCCCTATTTTTTACACCATAAAATGTAAATATCCTTATCTGATGTTAAGGCCCAAGCCAAGTCCCACCTTTCTTTTCAAACCTTTTTTTAATTGACTTTCTAAAAATTCTCACATCCTCTGATTTACTATAACATTTATATTCTATTACACTAAAATATATATTATATGGTAGGGGTTCTCAAACTATGGCCCATTGGCCAGATGAGGCTTGCTGAGGACATTTATTCGGCCCACTGGGTTATGGCAAATGGGCTGAAGGGCGGAGACAGAGTGTGAGGTTTTATTTTTACTATAGTCTGGCCCTCCAATAGTCTGAGGGACAGTGAACTGGCCCCCTATTCAAAAAGTTTGAGGACCACTGCTTGGTCTTATGCTTTCTTCTTTCAGGACATTACTCTTGTGTTTTTGTTCTCAAGTACATTAACCTTCCTTAAGGGCAGAAGCTTTGTTTTATATTTCTTTGTATCCCTTCAGTATATGGTAGAGATAACTGACCACCAAATTGATATTAAATAATTTTAAAAGGATGAAATTACTCTTATCATGTAAGGAAATGTGAAGAACCATCAATATTATTCCTTTTTTGTGTGTGTGTATTGGGACACACATGAATGCATGGAGAGAACTGTACTGAGAGTCAGAAAACTTCAGTTTTAGTCCCTATCCTTCTACTAATTTAGCTTTGTGATCTCACATGCAAAAGTGAGAAGATCAAATTAGATCATCAAATGAAAAAGTATTTAATGAATATCTATTATGTGTCTACACATATGATAGGCTTTGGGGAAAAACACATAAACGTGAAATAATTCTCCTTGCTCTGAGAAGCTTATATTACCTTTTCTGCTTCTTTTTAAAATTTTGAACTTTAGTATTAAGAGATATAAACATATAAATGTCCAAAGAAGAAGAATGTAGCTGATAGTCTAACAGAATAAATAATATATAGGTAAAGAGAAAACATGTACAAAATAAATAAAGTATATAAAAAATAAAAAAGTATAAGAGGAAAGGCACTATTATTTGGCAGGACCAGAAAAGGCCTTATGCAGAACTTGGCATTTGAGATGAATCTTAAAGAAAATGAAGGATTCCAAGAGAAGAAAGTAACAAAGAATTATTCTAGTCCTGGAGGCAAATCAGTGAAAAGGCATGGAGGCAGAAGATGAGAGTATCATGTCTAAAAAAACTAAAGACTTTTAACTCCAACCTTCAATAATGTTCTCAAATTCAGTACATGTTTGTTTGCCTCAGTCATATATTCACCTTTTAACTAGACATTCTATCAAGGTCCTAGTTAGTATCAAAGAACATTTACTCTTGAGAATTAATAATTAATAAATTCCTGAACATTATGTTTGAAAATGTATTGATAATTTCCTTACTTTAGTTGAGAAGGGGAAATGTACTGAAATTGTAAGGTGGGAATAGAAAGGGGAAAAAAATATTTTTTTTTTTTCAGAATGATCACAAGGCAGATTGTTCCTTTGACTATTGAAGCTCACATTGTTTTGTAAATGTTGTAAAATTCTTTCTGGTTGAAAATAGTGAAAAGTAAATCATCCTGAAGCCATAGCCTGCAGTGGGAACAAAATGAGTTTTAAATAAGAGTGTTTGCTGTTATTGCTTGTCCTGCAGAGGTTAGAGTGTAGACAAGCTTCTACTAATGTGTCTTTACTCAGTGCAAATTCAGAGTATAAAAGTAGACAACTGATATAAAATTAACTAAATATTCTGTATTATTGCCACTTCTCTGCCATGATTTACTCCCCTAATAAAACACAACCCTGTATTTTCTATTTTCAATGTGGAAAATATAAATGATACACTGCAGAAAATGAGGAGGGGAGGGAGGAGGCCAGTGTATCTGAGAATCTGAGCTTCTAAGGTTCATTTCAGACTCTGGTACTGTGAACTGACTCAGTACCTTGTAGTATGGGTGAGAAGAGATATAAAACACTGTATCATTACTTTAAAATATATAATTGGTTATGCAGTTTCATCTTAATCAAAGAGTTAGGCTTGTTAACACGATGCTCCATAACATAAATGTGTTCTCTTGTTTGCTTGTATCTACTCCAGTCATTTGGACAGTTTCCATGAGTCCTAAGATAGATATAGCCCTTTCATTCCATTAAATTTCTGTCATAATGTAAATATTGTTCATGGCTTATTCTCAACAAAGCAGTGAATTCTCCCTCTTCTTAATAGTTATTTGTGCATGTTATATGCTAGACAGGAGTAAAGGAGTATTCCAATTGCTATTAAATTAATTTGTTTTGTTCCCAGTTCTCTCACTCTGGAGATTGATAGAATAATGTAATATAATTTAATTTACCAAGCACCTGATCCCTTAACCAACCGAAATTATGTTTTTTTCAAGATTCTCTGGTGATTGGCACTAAGTATAGTCCCTTAGGTTAACAATTCACCATTCTTAGGACATATCTCTAAGTAAAAGGAGATTTAAGTAATACAGATATGTAAGCTTTCCATTTTACTTTGCTTTGACTCAAGAAGCCTCTATTATTAAACTGTTCCTCCTTAGTCAGGGATATATAAATGAACAATTAAGAGTTACTAATTCTTTTAGTTATTGAAATTATACTTGTAAGTGGTATTTATAAGAACTGTGACTTATTTGAAGGCAAAATGATACATATGAATAAGTTTTGATGTCTCCTTTTTCCACTTTTCAAACTCTATCCAGCCAGATTAATCTTCCTGATGCATAAATTACTCAAAATATTTCCTTGTAGTTATTTAAAAGGTCAAATATGTTGGCCAGGTATTCAAGATATATGTGGCCAGGTATTCAAGATCTTCTGTAATATAGCATTATCTTAACTTTTTAGCCTATAATTTGAGTAATTTATGTCCCAGACTAATTTAAATATTCATTGTTTCCTCTATATTGCCTAGGATTATCCACTGGACTACATTTATTTATATTTTTTGTTCTTATACTTGAAAACCCACCTCTTGAATTCCTATTCATATTTTAAAGGCCAAATCAAATATCATCTTTCTGAGGCATCTTTCCTTTTTAAACTTTCTGTCTCAATTCCATGTATTAATAACTTTTGCTCATGTATTTCTTACTGAATATTATTTTTGTTTGAGGAAGTGTGCCCTGTACTACTCATATTTATTATTGTATATGTTCTATTTCTCTAAACAACCTATGAATCCCAAAAAGGAGGGACTGTCTTCAAATGAAAAATCATTCATCAGTTATGTACTATGTATAAAGTATACTTTATACTGAGCCACTGGAGATATGAATAATTTTAAAAGCAGTTTTTACCCTCAAGATATTTGAATTATATAAATATTTTATTTATTTGAACTTACAGTTTTCAGCATACAATTTTCAATTCAACTTGTGAAAAATAAAGTTATGGAACATATTTTCTTATATGCAGATAAGTTTTATTTACTTTTCTTTAGCTAGAGCAATTAAATTCTTCTGTTATTTTACCTAACATCTGAGCTGTTTCTTATAGCAATAACAGTTGCTTTATAGCTTAATGACTGATGTTTTGTAAGTGTCCTTGAAAAATCTTTCACTTCATCCTGAAATTTGTCACAATTTTAATAATAGCAATTTTGCTTAATCTTTTCTAGTGCTCACAGAAAAAAAAAAGATGCTGAGAATTGTGCTTTTGACTCGATGATAGATTTGAATTCTAAATAAAACTTTTGTCTTCATGGTTTTGTTCACATTGAGATTGCATTCTTTTCCTATTAAAACAACATTAGCTATTGATTCTTTCTCAGTATTAGAATAGCGATTTAGCAATGTAAAGAAAACAACTGATGGAAAATTAATATCATATGTTGTAGAAATTTCTGATCAAAGTTTTTCTATCTAGAAAACAAAACAGAAACTATTTTAGCCTAACTTAATCTTGATAGATATATTCAGACAGAACTCTGGAAGATGATTCTTCCTGAATTTTTAACCTAATGAATATATTTCTCTGATGGTGTTGAAACCTTTTCTATCTGAGGAAATAAATAAAGCAGAAATACTCCATGAATATTATGAAAACCTAAGGAATTATTGTAATTTAGGAAGAGATGGGATTTAGACTTCTGAGTGTGGGCATCTTTCCATGTGGGAAAATATGGTAATTGGTTTCAACTTAGTCTTAGAAGATTCCCCAAAATTTTGAAGTCACTTAAACATGGTCATTGACCTGGTATGTGGTTTTAACAAAAGTAGACATTGGCAGAATGATTGTTATTTTTTTAAAGATCTGTCTATTGTACCAGGTAGAAGGCCAGACATAAAATCAGGAAGACACTTACAGAACTGGGTGACTTTGAGCAAGTCATTAAATCTCTGACTCAATTGTATCATCTTTTAAATGGAGTACTAATAGTACTTACATCCCATTATCATTATATTATTATTATTATTAAATAATAAACATAATATAATATTATTATTGTAACAAAAATAATATGAGATGATATTTTTCCTCAAGTACTGGAGGATGACTATGAGGGTAAAGTCAGTACTAAAGTTATCATTCTTTTGTTGCTGACTACTTCATAAATTGGAACTGTCAGCACAACTAGATGAAAAGTAAACCAGGCAGAATAATCAGCAGTTAAAAGGGTTCACAGTGTTTAGGGCGTGCTGTGAAAGCCAAGAGGCAGATAAAGAAGCACAGTAGCCATAAAAATAAAGAGATCTTTCCTGATAGTGGTGAAATGTGAGGAGATCAAGCCAGAAAGCCATCCCATGTCTCTTACACAAAGACTCAGGTTCTTCCAGAGATAGGAACCACCAGACAAGAGAAACAGAGCAGACTGGCAACAAGACTGAGAAATTAAATGTTTAGAAATTCCCAAATTCGTCCTATCATCACTCTGAGGTAGAAAGATTAAGTGACTCCCTGTCCTTAGGGAGAAATTGTAAATGGATCCTTTCCAACATAAAGCTAAGCTAGTTGCTGGAGAAGTTTAATTGAAATGGGAGGCACCCCAGGAGTATCCCTCTAAAGGGTTTATCTAATGGATTCAATACTGAAATACTTTCTGCTTTTAACTTCTATGACCAGGAAGAAGTAAATTTGTTTGACAGGTGCAATTTTGTTCTTCCTTCTTGAAGAAGACCAAAATCAGGGAGGTGATGCCATGACATGCAAGTGACTGGATTTAAGTAAGGGAGTGCTAAGCTTCTGGAAAGTATAAGCTTGATATAGGGGAAATGTAGTGAGTTTAGGGTTTAGAGTCAGGAAGAATCATCTTCCAGAGTTCAAATTTGGTCTTAGACATTTAGTATCTGTGTAACCCTGGGGAAGTCACTTACCACTGTTTTATTCAATTTATTGTTATTGTTGAGTACTTTTAATCCTATGACTGGAAATCATACTTTTCATGTCTATGTTTTGGGGTTTTCTTGGTAAAGATATAGAAGAGTTTATTATTTCTTATTCCAGCATTTCACAGATAAAGAACTGCTGCTAACAAACTTAAATTACTTCCTCAGGGTCACTTATCTTTCCTATCTCATTGTTTGCATTAAATACCGCAAATAGGGTCACAAAGAATCTGAGAAAATTGAATACTAGGAAAGAATTTTATCTTTGTTTCTTTTAGGTGGCTGAATTCCCTCTTCAGCTGATCTAGAAAATCTGTTAGGGAAGGGTGACATTTCTAAAATACATAGATTCTATAAGTTAGATTTATTCAGACATTTTAAGACCTCACTTCTGTTTAGGGGATCAATTAGCTCCTGTTTTCGATGTAGAACCTCGGTAGAAATACTTCAGAATTTAGTTCTCAGTGCCTCCCCAGTCCCTTCACACAGTATCTTTCCCAACATACACATAGGCACACAACTATATAGGTGTGACCTGATCAGTTGTTGAAGATCAGTCCAGATATGGAGGCATTTATTGTTTGAGCAAATACTAATATCAATGCAAACAGACACTCTAGGAATAGAGGGAGAAATAACAAAGCCTCCTACCCTCTTATATGAGCAAAGGAGAATGACATGGACTGCAGCAGAATGGTTTGGGTGTGATTCCTAGAAGTTGGGGTTGCTAACAAAGTAAGTTATAGACAGCCAATAAGAATGCTTTTAAAACAATAAGAATGCTTTAAAACTTTATTATACAGGGAAATTTAAAACACTAGTGCACTAGGAACCCTTTAACTTCATCCAACTTTGAAATATTCTCTAAATCTACAGTCTCATTTGGAGCATTCCAGGGAGATTACAGAAGATGGTATTTAGAGTACAACTGTTGCACAAGTTCAGTATTTGTGCAGGCCCTTTTCAGCAACCTCTAAGCATGTTACTAGACAAATGGAAACCCTTTTAAGCTATCTGAATCATTCTATATAATTAGAACCATTTAATTTTGTGTCCCCCAGGAATCAAAAATATTTCATTTTTAGTGACAGATAGGATGGAACCTAGAGTACTTCATATATCAGATTCCCCCACACACACAATATAGTGCCATGTTTTATATAAGAAAGGAAGATAATATTTGGAACTTTACAGTGGATTACAAGGAGCTAAATAAATTGTCATGTCTATCTCTACAACAGTTCCTAATCTCAGTGTTGTAGACCAAATAATCCAGGCCCAGAAAGAATGATATGAAACTATTAATTTTGTCAATACTTAAAAAATAATAATAATAATTCCATAGCAATGTCAGCTACAATTTGCCTGAACTTTGAATTTTCATTGTCCTTCCCTAAGGCGATCTGAATTTTCCTTCATATTGCCACATTATAGTGGACAGAGACTTTAAAAAGATCTCTTTTTTGAGGACATTGGTTTATATCACTATATTAATGAAATAATGTTGACTGAGTCAGATTAGATAACATTCAGAGAAATTCTCAGTCATATGGTGACATGTATAAAGAATAAGGGGTGAGGCATTAAGAAAATCTAGCAGAGGAGCTAGATGGCACCAGCATTAGAGTCAGGAGGACCTGAGTTCAAATCTGACCTCAGACATTTCACACTTCCTAGCTGCCTGATTCTTGGCAAGACACTTAAGTCTAATTACCTTGTCAAAGGTAAAAAAAGAAAAAAGAAAGAAAAAAAAAAATACAGGGTCCAGTCTACCTCATAGTAATACAGTAATGAGGGAAATTCCAGAGAATTATTGAAACAATACAGAATTATAGATTGATATTTTCTTTCCCATGGTTTAAGAGTCTATTGGACTCTGGAGATTTTGGAATTTAAACAGTGGAATCTATATGTAAGAAGTGAGGCCCAAAAGAGTCAACAGCTCTGGAAGATATGAAGTAGGCTGTCCTGCAGATTCCGATCTTAATCTTTTATGACCTTACAAAATCCAAGTTTCTGGAGATGTCTGTTTATAAAAGACCAGACTGGCTGGAACCTTTGGCAAGGTATCATGGGAGTCCAAATTAAGCCACTGGTTTGAATTTAGAGCTTTAAGTTTCCAGAGTTGATAATCACTATACAGCTTTTGAAAAGCAATTGTTTGCCTCTTACCAGTTGTTACTAAACAGATGACACTGTATCATAAATCTCCCTTTGTATGAAATTGCCTTTTATAGTTGTGTAATATAACATAGTCCCCCTAGAGCACAGAAAACTTCTATTGCTAAATGGAAATTATATATTAGAAACCTTATTTCCTAAGCTGCTCTGGTGTTAGTGCTCTTCACAAACAGATGGTAACTATGCTAGGGAGTGAAGTCTCCATTCAACCCTGTGGAATCCTGACTTATATGTTCCCACCTACAAAGACCTGGCTCCTGAAAAATGTCATCTTAACTGGCTATTCAATGATTCCAACTGCTCCAAGAATCATATGCAACTTGACCTCAATAGCAACTAATTTGATCATAGAATATGCCATGAAATTTTTTTCCATTTCTTTATGAATCATGTTGAGAGAGAAAAATCAGGACAAAAGGGGAAAAAAAATACAACAGAAGAAGAAAAAAAAACCCAGAAAAATAGTGAACATAGCATGTGTTGATTTATTTTCAATCTCTGTGGTTCCTTTTCTAGGTACAGATGGTGTTTTCTATCTAAAGGTCATTGGAATTGCCTTGGATCACTGGACCACTAAGAAGAAATAAGTCGTTTATAGTCAGTCATCACAATCTTGATGTTACTATGTACAATGTATTCCTGGATCTCTTTCACTTGGCATTAGTTTATGTAAATCTTTCCAGGTTACTCAATAGTCAGTTCATCATTTTTTATATAACAATAATACTCCATTACTTTCAATATACCAAACGTATTCAGCCATTCCCTAATTGATGGGTATCTACTCATTTTCCAATCCTTTCCCAGCACAAAAGAACTGCTATATTTTTAAATATGTAGGTCCTTTTCCCTTCTTTCTGATTTTCTTGGGGTACAGAACCAGTAGTGGTACTGCTGGGTCAAAAGGTATGCACAATTTTATACACTCCTACATAATTACAAATTGCTGTCCAGAATGATTGGATCATTTCACAACTCTAACAACAATGTATTAGTGTCCTAGTTTTCCCACATCCTCTTCAGTATTTACTATTATCTTTTCCTGCCATCTTAGCCAATCTGAGAGGAATGAGATGAGGCCAGAAATTTGCATTTCTCTAATCAATAGTGATTTGTAATATCTTGTGCCTCTGACTACAGCTTTAATTTTTACATCTGAAAATTGTTCATATTCTTTGACTATTTATCCATTGAATGTACTCCTACAAATTTGATAACAGTTCTTTATATATTTAGAAATGAGGCCTTTATCAGAAACACTGGCTATATTTTTCCCCTGCTTTGCACTTCCCTTTTATTCTTGTTTCTGTTAGTTTTGGGGGGGGAAAATAATTCAATGTAAAAAAAGTTGTTCATTTTGAATTTCATAACATTCTCTAGTTCTTCTTTATTTATGAATTTCTACCTTCTCCAAAAATCTGATAACTAAATTGTCCCTTGCTCTTCTAATTTCCTTAAGTAATCCTTCTTGATGCCCAAGTCCTGTACAAATTTTGACCTTATTTTGGTATGGAATGTGGAATTTAATCTGTGTCAGGTTTTTGGCATATCATATTCTAGTTTTCTCAGAAATTTTTGTGAAATAGTGAGCTCTTATCACAAGAGGCTGGAGTTTGAGGGTTTATCAATACTATATTATATAATCATAGATTCTTATAACATTTGTATCTAACCTATTCCACTGATCTACCACTGTTTCAAAGCAAGTAGAAAATGTTTTTGATGACTGTTGCTTTGTAATAATACAGTTTTAGATCCAATATTGCCAGTCCACCATACTTTGTACTTATTTATTCATTAATTCCCTTGATATTTTGCCCTGTTATTGTTCCATAGGAATTTTGGTATTATTTTTCTAGCTGTGCAAAATAATTTTGGCAGGTTGATTATTATGCACCAAACAAGAAAATTAGTTTAGCCAGAATTGTCATTTTTATTATATTAGCTAGTGTTTACCATGAGCAATTGATATTTTTCCAATTGTTTAGATATATCTTCATTTTTGTGAGAAGTGGTTTGTCATTTTTTTTCATAGTTCCTGTGTTTGTCTTGGAAGATAGATGCTCAAATATTTTATTTTGTCTACAATTATCTTAAATGAAATTTCTCTTTTTAACTCTTGCTGCTGGGCTTTGTCAGTAATATGTAGAAATGCTAATGATTTGTGTGGGTTTGTTTTGTATCCTGCAACATTGCTAAAGCTTTTTATTATTTCTAGTAGGTTTTTGGATCACTTTCTAGGATTCTCTAAGTTATTATATCATCTGCAAAGAATGATAGTTTTATTTCCTCATTGCCTAATCTAATTCCTTTAATTTCTTTTCTTACTTCTAAAATGGCTGAATAAGTTATGGTACATATGAATGTTATGTAATATTATTGTTGTATAAGAAATGATCAGAAGGATGATTTTAGAAAGGCCTAGAGATCCTTACATGAAGTGATGCTAAGTGAAATGAAAAGAACCAGGACATCATTGTAAATGGCAACATCAATATTATTTGATGATCAATTCTAAGGAATATGATTTTTTCCAGCAATGAGATGATTGGTACAAGTTCCAATGATCTTTTTGAGGAAGACAGCCATCTATACCCAGAGAGAGAATTGTGGGAACTGAATGTGGATCAAAACATAACGTTCTCACTTTTTTGTCATTTTTTGCTTGCATTTTGTTTTCTTACTCATTTACTTTCCTTTTTGATTTTTCTTGTGCAGCAAGGGAATAGTATAAATATGTTTACACATATTGGATTTAACATATATTTCAACATGTATAACATATATTGGATTGCTTGCCATCTAGGGGAGGGATTGGGGGGAAGGAGAGGAAAAATCTAAAACACAAGGCCATGTAAGGGCCAATGTTGAAAAATTATCTGTGCATATGTTTTGAAAATCAGAACCTTTAATAATCAAAAGAAACATACTTTGTTACCCTGAGGCAATTGGGGTTAAGTGACTTGCCCAGGATCACACAGCTAGAAAGTGTTTGAAACCAGATTTGAAGTCAGATCCTCCTGACTTCAGAGCTGGTGCTCTATCCACTGTGCCACCTAGCTGCCCAAAGCAACATACTTTTGAGGAAAGATAGTATGAAAGGGAAGAAATAGAATTAATGGGGGGGAATACAGTTGGCAATATTAATTGTGAAAGAATTTTAAAGCAAATTTCTCTGATGAAGACCTCATTTCTCAAGCATATAGAAAAATGAGTGAAATTTATATATAACAAAGGTAAGACTCATTCCCTAATTGATTAATGATCAAAAGATATGATCAATGCCCAAAGGACATAAAATCATATTTAGCCTTTGAATTGACAATACTACTACTAGGCATATATCGTAGAGGATATTTTTGAAAAGGAAAAGAATATATATATATATATATATATATATACGCACACTTTGTAGCTGCTCTTTTCAAATAATTGGAAACTAAGGGGTTGCTCATCAATTGGGGAATGGCTAAATGTGATGTATGACTATGAGACTATGAAAGAATATAATTGTTCTATAAGAAATGATTAACAGAATACTCTCAAGAAATCCTGGAAGGTCCTCCATGAGCTGGTGTAAAGTAAAATGCACTGTGTACAAAGTAATAATACTATAGTGTGATGATCAATTGTGAATATGACTTTGTTATTCTCACCAATGCAATAATTCAAGAATACTCTAAAGGACTTATGATGAAAAATGTTATCTATACCCAGGGAAAGAACTGGTTGTGTCTGACTAATGATTGAAGCATCCTTTTTGTTTTAACTTTATTTGTCTTGAAGGTTTATTTGAGGGGTGGAGGAATATTCTATGTTTTTTTTTCTTTTTTTGGAAACATGATTTTTACAGAAATGTTTTGCATAACTTTACATGTGCCTTGTAAATGATGGTGGGGTTGAGAAGGAAGGAAGGAAAAGAATCTGGATCTCAATATCTAAAAAAAATGCAAAAAGAAAAAAAACTTTTTCATATAACTGGGAAGAAGAAAATATAAGTAAATATAAATAAATGTAGAATATAAGCCCCTAGAGGGTGGGAAATATTTTAATGACTCTTATTTGTATTCTTTAACACTTAGCACAACACCTGGTAGATGTTTCCAGTGATCCTTCCCCACCCCTATCTTCCTATATCAGTAAATGCAACTAGGTAATTCTAAAGATCTCACTTTATCTTAGAAGAAAAAAAATCAATAGTATGTTATGAAAAAGACATCCTTTCTTCATTGTCTTTATGAGCGTGCAATATTTTAACATACATCTTGTATATTAGATATTATAAATTTGTTAAAGAGAGAGGAAAGAAGGAAGGAGAAAAGAAGGAGGGGAGGGAGGGAGAGAGGAAGGAAGGAAGGAAGGAAAGAAGGGAAGGAATGAAGGAAGGAAGGAACGAAGGAACGAAGGAAGGAGGAAAGAAAGAAGCAAAGGAAGAAAGAAGAAAAATGATTGAAGTGAAGGAAACAAAGATTGAAAGAAAAAAGAAAGAAAAAAGAAATTGATTGGGTACATAAACTTTTTTGATTATGAGGCAGGAGCTATGATTTATCAATCTTGGGAGAGTCTTTTTTTCTTTTTATTTAATTTGAAATACAGTCAGACACAAAAAGGAAAACAGACGAGAACATTGTTATGTACTCAGCAGAACATCAGGAAGATTTCAAAATATATAACAACAAATTATTAGATTAAGAAAGTGTGTGTGTGTGTGTGTGTGTGTGTGTGTGTGTGTGTGTGTGTGTAGTTAGAAGAAATTATATTCATGAATGCCCATTTTTTTCTTGTAAATTATTCTTTGTACTCTGCTCACCTTATTTACTTTATTTTATTTTCCCTCTTTCATCCCTTACACCACTTTCAAGCAAGCTATATTTAAGAAAAGATATATTTATGAATATATATATAATATAAAAATAAATAGATATATGCATACCTTCATACCCATACCCACCCAACATATACACAAGTCTTTCCTATCTTTGCTGCTTCTTCAAGTAAATTTTGCTCCATAATCTGCCTTGTGATTAGGTAATCTTCCACCAACCTAGACCCTCTTCCTTAATTTTTCCTCTAACTCATGCTTCCCCATCCACTTATAACTCCACCCTTATTTCTTCATATATTATGGAGGGTGCTATACACTTCATGGTATAGATGTAGTGTTATCTATTAAACCCATCCCTGATGTAAGCAGGTTTTCAGAACTATGACCCTTCTCCCCCTTCTAATGTCTCTGTGTCTTCCTCTGTACGTTATTTGTAGAATAAGATTGATATTATTTATTTTAAATCTGCCAATCTTTCTTTTGAGCTATTCAATTGTTGATTTGAATTTTATACATATGAAAAAACACAAATAATTTGTCCATATTTAAACAGTTTGTCCATGTTAACTGTCTTAAAACTGATCTTTCATATTGGCTCTTATATGTTATATTTTCTGTTAAGTTCAGGTTTGGTTAGTTGATAGAAAGTATTGAAAACCTGCAAGTTTGTTGAATGTCCATTTTTTCACATTCAGGACTATGGATTTGGATATATTGACATTAAATTAACAAATTAAAATATTGAAATTAAATTAAATTTAGTTAATCTGATTAGAAAAAGTAAAGAAGAATAAAATTGTTAGTATCAAAAATGAAAAGGAAGAACTTTCCATTAAAAAAAGAGGAAATTAGGGGGCAGCTAGGTGGCGTAGTGCATAGAGCACCACCCCTGAATTCAGGAGGACCCAACTTCAAATTTGGTCTCAGACACTTAACATTGCCTAGCTGTGTGACCCTGAGCAAGTCACTTAACTCCAGCCTCAAAAAAAAAGAGAGGAAATTAGAGCAATAATTAGGAGTTATTTTGCCCAATTATATATCAATAAATAACATAAGTGAAATGGATGAAAATGCACAAAAATATAGATTGTCCAGATTAATAGAAGAGGAAATAAATTATTTGAATAATCCCATTTTAGAAAAAGAAATTGAACAAACTATTAATCAAATCCCTAAGAAAAAAATCTCCAGGGACAGATGGATTTACATGTGAATTCTACCAAACATTTAAAGAACAATTAATTCCTAAACTGTGAAAACTCTTTGGAAAAATAGGAAAAGAAGGAATCTTATCAAATTCCTTTTATGACACAGATATGGTATTGATACCTAAACCAGATAGGGTCAAAACAGAGAGAGAAAATTGTAGATCAACTTCTCTAATGAATATTGATGTGAAAATCTTAAATAAAATAGCACAGAAATTACAGAAAGTCATTCCCAAGATAATACACCATGACCAAGTAGGGTTTATCCCCAGAATGCAGAGTGTGTTAAATATTAGGAAAACAATTAGAAAAATATCAATAACCAAACTAAGAAAAATCATACTATTATCTCAATAGATGCTGAAAAAGCATTTGACAAAATACAACACCCATGCCTATTAAAAACTCTAGAGAATATAGGAATAAATAGAGTTTTCCTTAAAATTATCAGTAGCATCTATTTAAGACCATCAGCAAGTATCATATGTAGTGCAGATAAACTGGAATAATTCCCAATACGATCAGGAGTGAAATAAGGCTGCCATTACCATCACCATTAATATTTAATATTGTAGTAGAAATGTTAGCTTTGGCAATAAGACAATAAAAATAATTTTAAAAATTAGAGTAGGCAATAAGGAAACCAAATTATCACTCTTTGCATATGATATGATAGATATGATGGTATACTTAGAGAATCCTAGAGAATCAACTAAAAAACTACTAAAAACAATTCACAACTTTAGCAAAGTTAAAGGATACAAAATAAATCCACATAAATCACCATTTTCATGTATTACCAACAAAGTCCAGCAGCAAGAGATACAAGAAGAAATTCCTTTTAAAATATCTAGATAATATAATATATTTGGGAGTCTACCTGCCAAGGCAAAGTCAGGAACTATATGAACACAACTATAAAACACTTTCCATACAAATAAAGTCAGATCTAATCAATATGAAAAATGTCAAATGCTCATGGATAAGCCAAGGGAATATGATAAAAATGACAATACAATGTAAATTAATCTACATATTCAGAGCCATACCAATCAAACACTCAAGAAATTATTTTATAGATCTAGAAAAAATAATAACAAAGTTCATTTGGAAGAATAAAAGTTCAAGAATTTCAAGGGAATTAATGAAAAAAAAATTCAAATGAAGGTGGCTTAGCTGTACTAGACCTACAAGTATATTATAAAACAGCAATCATCAAAACTATTTGGTACTGGCTAAGAAATAGTGGAATAGGCTAGTTTCATAAGTCATGATAATCAATGACTATAGTAATCTAGTGTTTCAGAAACCCAAAGATTTTGGGAAAAGAACTCACATTTGACAAAAATTGCTGAGAAAATTGGAAATCACTATGGCAAAAACTTGCCATTGGCCCATACCTAATACCCTATGCCAAGAAAACTGAAACACTAATACATTGTTGGTAGAGTAGTGAACTGATCCAACAATTCTGGAGTACAATTTGGAGCTATGCCCAAAGGGTTATCAAACTGTGCATATCTTTGATCCATAAGTGTTTCTACTGGGCCTGTGTCCCAAAAAGATCATAAAGGAAGGTGTGCAAAAATGTTTGTGACAGGGTAAGGGGTTAAGGATAGGGGTAAGGGCATGAAAACTGAGTGGATGCCCATCATTTGGAGAATGGATGAATAAATTATGGTATATGAATGTTATGGAATATTATTGTTCTGTAATAAATGAACAGCAGGATGAATACAGACAGGCTTGGAGAACTGGTACTAAGTGAAATGAGCAGAATCAGGAGATCACTGTACATGGATGGCAATGGCAAGATCATATATGATGACCAGGTGTTATGGACTTGGCTCTTTTCTTTTTTCCCCGAGGCAATTGGAGTTAAGTGACTTAACTAGGGTCACACAGCTTGGAAGTATTAATGTGGCTCTTTACAACAATGAGATGATTCAAGCCAGTTCTAATGGTCTTGTGATGAAGAGAGCCATCTTCACCCAAAGAAAGGACTGTGTGAAGTGAATGTGAATCACACATTAGTGTGAATAGTGAATTTTTCTTTTTGTTGTTTGCTTGCATTTTGTTTTCTTTGTCATGTTTTTTTTTTCCTTTTTGAGCTGATTTTTCTTATATAGTATAGTAATTGAGATATATATATATTATATATATATGAATTGCACATGTTTAACATATATTGGATTACTTACCAGAAGGCAAGTTGGGGATGAGGTGGAGGGAAGGGAGTGAAAAAATTTGAAACACAAGGTTTTGCAAGGGTAAATATTGAAAATTATCTGTGCATATGTTTTGAAAAGAAAATCTTTAATAAAAAATTTTGCTGTATATATTTTTGTACTCAGGCCTAGTTCTTTTGATTGTCAGTAAATATGATTCCAGGACCTGCAGTATTTTAGTAGCTGCTGATAAGTTTTGTATATCTCTAATTGTAATTCTAGCATATTTAAATTTTTTTCTTGTTTCTTGCAAAATTTTGTTTTTGATCAGTAAGTTTCAAAATTTGGCCACACAAGATCTCTTTGAAATGAGGATGGGTAGATTTTTTTTTTCTATTTCTACTTTCTCTTTCTATATCTCCAGAACAATTTTCTTGAATTATTTCCTGCATTATTGTGTCAAGATTCTCTCTTTAATCATAACTCTCTGGCAGTCCAATTATTTTTATATTTTTTCTTTTTGATCTGTTGTTGAGGGCCACAGTTAGCAGGAAAACCTGGCTTGAGCTGTAAGATCTTTAGTCTAATAAAAAACCTTGCTGACATGTCTGGTTTCACTCCCCATTTCCCCTAAGGGCATCTTGGATGTCCAGAGAAGTCAAGGGGCACGACAATCTGTGTTGTACTTGAAGCAGAATTATGCTGAACTGGTAAGGAAACATCTGCATAAAAAAGCAAGTTGTTATCTAGTCCAGCATGCAGTGTCCTTTAGTTGTATAAGTGTATTACATAAGCATAGGGTGTATAAGGCTTAGGATTTTTTTAATAAACAGATTCCTGCTCGATCATACCTCTTGAGTCTTGCTTCTTCACTTCTTACTCAGATCATGGCTTGGGCTGGTACTGAATTCCTCCTGTGAGCAAATCCGAACAATCTGTTCTCCAGATCTGTTGTTTTTCTTATAAGATGTTTCACATTCTGTTCCATTTTCTCATTCTTTAATTGTGTTTTGTTATTTCTTGGTCTCTCATAGCTTCACTGGTTTTCCTTTGCCTAATTTTGAAAGCATTATTTTCATCTTTAAGAGTCTACCTCTTTTTCTAGTTGATTAACTTTTTTTAATAAGCTTCTTGTTTTTCTTGGATGGTTTAAATTTTTTTTTTTTTTTTTTACTTTTTTCTACTTTTTGAATTCTTTTTGTGTGTGTGTTTTTTTTTTTTTTTTTTTTTTTTTTTAAATAAATTCTCTTAGGGCAGGAAGCCATTTCATGTTTTTCTTTGGAGTAGAAGTTTTTTTTTACTAAAGTATCCTCCTCTGAAGATGAATCCCGGTATTCTATGTTCCTATAATATGTTTCAATGATGGGATTCTTTTTTCTTTGCCAGTTCATTTTTTTTCTTTTACAAAAGAGGTATTAATGTAAGCAGCTCTAATCATGGGGTGGGGGGATGATGCCTCAAGCTTCCCTCAGTTCTCCTCTCTTACCAGGAATCCCAAACCAAGAGCTCCACCCTCCTGCAAGTGCCCACAACAAACACTGCCTCTACCCCACTGCTTCAGTACCCACAGCATGCTGGTTCCTTCTCACCCAGGCCTACATTTAAGCAGCACAGCTGGATCAGGTGTTCCCAGTCACTCAAGATTCACTCAGCCTTCTGGGTCTCAAACCTCCACTCCACAAACACTACAAGATGTGAAAATTTCTGGGTTCCTGCTGAAGCTTCAGCCATACCCAAGTACCACAAGGGTTCCCCAAATGAATGTATCTGGGAGCTATCTGGGAGGGGAGGTGTTTGCACTTCAGACAGATTAATCTGGCTCAGGCTATTCTTCAGATCTTCTCGGCATTTATCAGAAGGACCCCGGCTCTGCCCCAAATATTCTTGACTTTTCAGGAGTTTATGTTTGTTCTGAGGTGCAAATTTATTTTATTTATGGGGCAAATCTGGAGAGCTTGATGTTTACCAGCCTACTCTGCTATCTTCCCTAACTCCTCCTCAGGAAACGGTTTTTAATGGGAAAGGAATTAAGGGAGTAGAGTTTGAAGTGAATCAGATTGAGTTATATCAATTAGTTCAAGAAGCTAAGTTATAAGATTTTAGGATTACAGAGTTAAAACTAGAAAATCTTTTAAAAGTGATCTAGTACAACATCCTGAATTTTTATAGATGAGGAATTGTTCTTCCAATTACATTTCAATAACTGTTACCTGAGGACACATTTCTGCTGACTCTGTAACAACTGGTATTGTTTTGTTTATCTGCTTCTTTTAAAGTATTCTCTTTTATTTTTTTTTCCTTTTTCAACTCAAAAAGATCTTTTGAAAAATACGTCTATCTCAGAAAATGGAAAAATTGCCTAAGTTTTATAACACCCTAGATCTAGACTTAAAAGGAAGTCTAAAAGATGATTTTGTCCAGTGATGTCATACTCAGATAGAAAGAGTTCCATGTAGGCCATATATTTATTAGAAAACTGTATGTTGAGATTACCTATATTTTATTTATATTTATTTTATAAGATATTGATCAATTGCATTTTAATATGCTTTATACTATGTTTGGCAATATCATTGATTATGTATTTAATACTTTTTGATTTAGTATAACTTTCTCAGTTTTACAGATTGAGAAAACTGATAGGTAGAGGGAGATAATTGACTTGTTCTGGTCACATAGATATAAATGTTAGAACCTGGATTCAAAGTCATTTCTTATGACTCCAAATTCAGTAGTTCCTAACCTCACCCCAACTCTGGCACCATACTTCTTCAAGGGTATCCATGAACATCTTAGGCAAAGACTATATCCAAGTCAATGCTGCTCTAATAGCTCTGGGGTATAATTCAATGGAAATTGAGTAAAACAGAAACAATGAAGAAAATTCTAAGTATAAGAACAAAAAGCAATCACTTTGTTGCTTGCGGTTTATTTCTTCACATACAGGCTTTATGAAAGTTAAAATGTAGTCAGATATAAAGCTGTCAGACTATCTATTTTTGTGCACCTGACAAATCTTTACTTGTTCTTTTGAAGAAAATGTAGAGTCCTTTTTAGTGACATAGGATTCATGAAACATAGGTTGAGTTGTCTGGTTTCAAAGATATAATAATACCAAAAATATAAATATTTCTCTCCAAAAACTTGGGGAAACACTCTTTTCTATACTTTCTGGGCCTCTGGGGAGAGTGGGTTCAAATTTAGTTCAGTTTCTTTATAGCATTTGAACCATCAACTTCACATCCAAAATTCAGTGCATGGCATGTCATTAAAACCGTCTTATAGTCAGGGTCTTCAACCTTCTACATGTGGAGATACTATTAGGGGTGATCCCTAAATATGTTCTTGATTATATTTAATTTCAAGCCTATAGTTTTCTCTCAACAACTTCTACACAGTTGTTTTTTTACCCAAGCAAAACTAGCCTATTACCTTTTTCATATGCAAATTATTCAAATGCTTATGGACAGATATTTTGTCACTCATAATTTTTTTTTCTTTTTCAGGCTAAGTATTTATAGGTACTTCAACCAATCTTTTTACAATTAATTCTTGACACCCTTCCCTCTTAATGTTTTCTCTTCTCCTGTGAACTTTAGTTAATCCATGATTTTCCTAAAATGTATCACCCAGAACTGAACAAAATGCCTCAGATATGGTATAACCAGGAGAAATCACAATAGGACCACTGCCTCCTTACTGCTGTTATTTGTGTCTCTTGAAACAGCCTATGGAATAATGAAATATGCAACAAGAACTGTTGCCCAGACATGCCTTCTCTATCTTGTACTTGTGAAGTAGATTTTTTTTAAACCCATAGAAAACAGGAAAAAAATTTTAAATGCAGTAATTTATAACATGAAACAATATGTTGATAAAATTATTTATTCTTGATGTTTCATAAATGTTAAAAGAGTTCTACCTACTCTCCTCCTGATTGCTATGGCTCATAAAATGATCTAATTTATGCCTAAAAATATGATGCAATGACTCATCATCATCTCTAAAATGTCTCTCAAATGTCAAATAATTTGAAAAAATATTCAGAATGGTAATTCTTTGCAAAGCTTTTAATCCATCTCTCTAAAAGGGAGAATGAAAAGATGGAGAACTTTAAATGTCTTTGAAGATTTCTCATATAGAATATAGAAATATAGAAAATGAACTGTATTTTTCTGATGGAAATGTGGTCATGTTATTTTAATCTACTTTTGCTTGCTAAATGTCTCATAAGCCATTTATCATAGGAGAAAAAAATAAATTTGGGTTCCCTTTATTTAAGTAGTATTTACTTTAAATTTGAAATCTCAAATGAATAGACCAGTGAATAATTCAGAAGAAGCAAAAAAATCTATATTGGACTGAAATCATACTAATAGCTTCATAATCACCCTTATTTATGTAATGATATGCAAATTTATTTTTATCTTAATACCTTACTTGCATTACAATGCAAAACAAAAAAGTCTATTAAATAGAGTAACCTTATTTTTTTTTTTCCCATTACATAATACAGTGCCTGGTTCATAGAACTTACCAAATGTTTGTTTACTTGATTTAAAAAAGAAAAAAGTATGAAAAAATAGACTAAATCACAGAATTTGAAGATCCTGTCCAAACCATACTTTAAATAACTAAAAAATACATATTTATTATCAATCATCAACAATATATGTGAGGCATTATGTCACCCCAATAAGGATACAAAAACAAAAATGAGACATATAGAGGAGTTATAGACTCCTAGGAAGAAAGTTTTGGTTTTGGGAATCACAGTGATTATTAATGGAGTATAAAATTGTCTCCTGTACACTTTTTAATAATTTGTAACAATAAAATGAGCATAGCTTTGATTATTTTATGGGTTAGAGAAGAAGGAGGAACCAATAGGAACCAATCAAATGGAAAGGTGTCTATAATAAGTAGTTTCCAGATTTCCTGGTGAAGAACTAGATGAGATGTAATGAATGATCTGGTGCTACAGTTTTCATTCACCCACCAATCTGTATAGCTCAATCTCAAAACAGATTGAGAAAGCTAAAGAAAAATTGTCCTGACAACTTTATTCAACAGTTAGTCAACTAGCTTTTGCCTTGAGACCTCCAGAGGCTAAACCTAGTACCTCTAATAGCAGCTCATTCCTCTTAGAGTTCTAAATTTCAGAAAGTTTGTTGTTGTGGTTGTGGTTGTTTTGGTTTGGTTTGGTTTTTAGTTTTGGTTTGTTTTGTCTTTTTGTTTTCCTGTGCATCAAATATAAACCTGTTGATTTACAATCTCCTCCCATCTTTCTGCTCTTTGAAATCAAGGGCAATTCAAATACTTGTTTCATAAGACAATATCTTACATATTTGAAGAATATTACCTCTATTCAAAATCTCTTTTCCATTCTGGCTTCCCCAGTTTCTCAAACTGAATTTTATATGACACAAATTTGAACAAATTTTTTTCAGTGAGATTTTATGGCAATGGGATAACATTAGATAAACGTAAAATTTATTCCTTTTCAGTAATTAATTAATTAGATATTAATTATGATGTTTTTCATGTATATTATATATGCATATTTAAAAATCACAAGTTAGAAACTCCTAATGAGAGAAATAGTTGACTTCTGTAACTTATGTTGATTTGAAATCATTAGGAGAATCAAGAGATTAAGGGGTTATGCTTATGTTCATACAATTATTCTGCCAAGATTTGAAATCATGACTTTCTGACTCTAAATATGACCTCCAACAACTATAACATCATGTGTAATTTCAACATAATACATCAAAAAATGCTTTTATATATATATATATATATATATATATATATATATAATAGTAAACTTGGAATATGTGAGAGTCAGATTAACTAAAAATAAAAATCAATATATTTTAGGACATTAACAGTTTTTATTGTACCTCTTGTTAAATTTAAAAGTAGTTCTGATGGGGATGAAACTGTGTCCCCTTTAGTCTGTAAAAGAAGTGAATTCAGGGTCTCAGACCCTCCCCTGAGAAAAGCATACCTTCCCAGACAAAGTTAAGTGGCTTCATTCAATTAGAGATATCAATCAAATCACCCTCCATTGATCTTTTGGGCATGGCCTGGATCCCTTTCAGGGAATTCTCTGACTCTGGGGAAAAGCCTTCAAAATGATTTTATTCAATTGGAGATCTCTGTTTGATGGTCCTTTATTGATTAAACCATACAGCTCCTAGCCCTAGGTCAAGATGTATCCCATATAATCATGACTTGTCAATCCATCTCTTGCCAACCTTCTAATGAGTTTTTCCCACTAAGGGAGCTCCTTTTTTCCTTTTCTGCCATTCAGACTTTTCAAGTTTGCAAATTGTTTCACATTGGACCTGCCCAGACCAGAGGGTATTCTCACATCTCTTCACTACCCCTAAATCTGCATCAGTTCCACTCCTGACTTCCTCATACTTTCATATTCTCCCCACACTTTAGAAGATGTCATACATTTTTTAAATAAAAAAGATAAAAGAAATTGGGTACATTCATAGTTTAACTCATTAATACATGCTATGAGATGCAAGAGTGAACATTTTTACCCATCCACTACAATCATGACTTTCTCCTAGAAGAGGAGAAGTTATTTTGGAAACTTTGAGTTAAATCTAAGATGGTGGAATCTTCTAAACATACATTTATGTCAAACAGCATTTAAGCCTAATGCTGCTAGTATTCAGAATTCCTAAATGACATAAATGAGCTGGGCTATAATTTTGTAATTTTTTGGCTGAGTGGGCCTGAGTCTTTTGGCATCCAACAGTGAGGAAAGTTATTTATAAGCAGGAGCATCATATGAAATACAAAAGGCCTATAATGTATTAAATTTACTTTTTAAATATTGTCAAAATGTTAAAATAACAAAGAGAGTTTCAGTTCTTTAGGTCAATTCTTAATCTTACCTACATGTGAGGGTTTTTTGTTTTTTTTTTTTCCCCCAAAGTTAAATTTATTATATTATGTATCATTCACTATTGTTTCAAGTCTATTAGTTTTATTCTTTAACTGCTCTTTTGAAGGTGCCTAAAATAATTTCAATAACCCTCTTTACTTATGTGCTTCAAGGTACAGTTGAGGGCCCTCCTCACTTGCTAAATAAGCTTCACTCCATCATCAAGTATACCCATTATCATTTTCCAATGAATTTTTTTTTTCCCTGAGAGAGTTAAAAGAGCTTCAAAAAGGGCTTATTTTACTCTTTGGAGAGAGAATTAGACATATGAAAAATCCAATTTGCCATTAAAGTCTAAACTGATTTTTGTCTTCAGTTTTCTGCATAATCAGCTTTAAAGATTTTTATTATTCTATGTAAAGAATTGTTGCTTACAAGTCTTCATTCCTAGTCACATGCCCTTTGTTTCATACATTATTTTATTTTCCTGTCTCTTGCTTTTTTCTCTCTCCTATCTTCACTTTTTTTCCCCTTCTCTACTTCTCTTTCCCCTCTTTCACTCTTTTCCTTCTTCCCTTCTTCCCTCCCTCCTTCCCTCTCTTTGTCCAGATAATGTACCAGTCCTTACCGATAGATGCTCTTAAAAGAATTTTTTTTCCTCTTTTGCAACCCTAAAACCTCCCAAGATATCTTGGGGTTTATTGGCTAGATTTCTCTGTTAAAGACCAGGCCTTGAATCAACACCAATATTATTCTAATTGAGAGGAATAGGTCCTAGCCCAAGCCCCATTTAGTCAATGTTTGGGTTCTGATTGTACTCAGATTAAATGTAAATTTCAGTCATTTGTGTTCTGGCCAGAAACCCTGAGGGTCTTCCCCTCCCAGGTTCATTTATTTATTTATTTGGATTTTTTTGGACTAAGTGAAAGAGATTCTTTGTCTCAATTGCTACCTCTCCTTAATCACTGAATGGGTTATGTTTCAGTCAAATTGAGACCTGTTAAGAACCTTAGCTTAAAAAAGACCAAAATCTCCTGTTTCATCCAGGGCCATCCACTGGACCCAGAAGGCTATGCATATAGATATATGTGTGTATTATATAAATGCATATATATTCAGATGTATATATGTGACTATGTATATTTACATAATGTATATGTATACTTATGTGTATATATGTGAATATAAGTATATTGAATACATGTGTATGAACATGTATATACATGTGTTCTTATATATATATATAAGCATGTGTTTATAGATATACATGCATATGTTAATATATTTATATCTGGATTCATAAGTGTTATCTGTATACATATGTATATGTGCTTATATGCATGTATAAATCCATACATTCATATATTTTAATTGAATCAATGTGGTTCACATATATCTACGATGTAGAAAGATATTTACTGTGAGAGAAGAGAACAATTAAATTAGTGCATCTGTTACTGTTTCTTTCAATTCTTTCAAGTCAATATGGTGGTATTTAGGTTCGTGATTCTGTACCACATGGATTCGAATGGCATCCTGTAGAATTCTTAAAGTCTCAAATGTTGCCTTGGGAGTAGCTAATGAATAAATCTAAATAGCATTTTCCCTAAATACATCTAGTTAAAATTAATTAATCACCTTGTTCTTTGTTTCTCTATCAGTATTCCAGAATAAGAAGTGGTTTTCATTTGAATTAAATTTGGGTATTCAGTTATACAGTGTAAATTATTAATTACTCATTTATAATTTTGTATATATGTATATGTGTGGCAATCAGGTGGCAAGTTAGATAGATTATTGAATGTGATTAGGAAGACAAGTTCAATTGCTAATTCAGACTATGTACTCTGTGGACTTGGAAAGTAACTTAACTTCACTATGCATTAGTATTCCCATCTATAAAAGGCAATTAATAAAAGTATCAACTTAATAGGGTGTTTTGAGGGTTGAAAAAGATAATATATGAAAAGATTCCCCCCCATTTTAAAAATACCTTAAATGCTTTTTAAATGCCAGCTATGAATGTTATTATTGTTGTTGGTATTAATATTCAATTTATTCTACCTCAGCCTTACTTCACTTGCCCCTTTATAGGGTGAAAGTTGATTCAGAAATCTAGAAAGTTTTATTAGTGTATCACAAACTACAGTAAATTCCAATAAATGGGAACCAAAGTCTATATCGATTGATGAAGTGAAGCAAAAGACATATAAGCAAAATTCAAAAGGACTTTTCATCATGGAATTGACCTCCATGTAATGAATTTGGAGATTTAGTAGGTTGTGATCTGTTTCATTGGAGAAAGTAGCCAGAGCAGCAAAATCAAAGATTGTTTTTATTTATTACTATTATTTATGCTTACATGTATAAAACGATTCATTAGGCTATTAACTTTTATTCACATGTTTCTTAACAATTAATTTACAAAGATCTGACACCCAGAAAAATTAGTGAATGAAGTTTTCCTCCTTTCATTAAATACTTGGCTGTTAAGTATATTTATAAGATACATATAAATCTATATCTAACACATATAAAAACATTTGGCCATTCAGGAAAATATGAAAGATTTTCCATTGGTGATTACCAGTCTCTTATAACTTGTTTTCCTTTCTTTTTTCTCTGTTGGAACCTGGCAAATCACTTCTAAATGCCATGGAGATTGTAGCAATAGCTTATTTTCATCACAGAACAGATGTTCTACGTGTTTGCCCTCTTGCTATTGGGTTTGGAATGGGTATAACACAGCTGTTATGGTTAATTCTGGGTTTGATACTGAAGTTTTCTTAAAATCAATAAGGAATATAAATATCAAAGAAAGGCAAGTCAGTTGAATTACCAAAATAAGAAAGAGCATGGTAAATGCTAAAAAGTGGCATTGTTTACAAAATGAATGATTTGATATTAATATTTACTTCAAGAATCACAAAGAAGTATCAACAAAGTGATGACTATTTGTAGCATTACAAGTGACTGATTCTAATTTCTACAATAAAGGTGATAACAAGAAACACACAAAAAAATCAAAATCATTCAATAGGAAAGTAGGGAAAGGATGGAATAAAGATTTATAGAGCACCTATTATGTATTAGGAACTATTCTAAGTATTTTATAAATATAATCTCATTTATTATCTCATATTTATTATCATGTCTCATATTAACACATCATTACCTCACATTTCACAATACTGTAAGCTAGGTGCTATTATGTCCCACCATTTTGTAATTGAGGAAATTGTGGCAAACAGGTTAAGCCACTTAATCTCTAGTTAATTCCAAGGTACCACAGTTTATAAAAGTCTAAGGCTGTATTTGAACTAAGGTTTTCCATACTCCAGGCTCATAATTCTACTCATTGAATGGTGATATAAGAAAGCATAATATATTTAGCATATGTCAGGTAATATTTGGTTTATGTGCAAGTATGGTGCCTCACTTTGTTATCCTATAAAATAGAGATCAGAATATTTCTGGCATCTATCTGCCTTACAGGATTGTTATGAGGAATAAATAAGGCAACACAGAGTAGGAGGAAAAAGTAGAACTCTCTCCCATAACTCTATCACAAAGATCAAGCGACAAGACCAAGAATCAATGTGGAAATGAATTTTTTTTTTAAACAAAGTGAAAAATAAAAGTAAGTCATTTTCTTAGCCTAAATGATCTAGGGAGAGAGACAAAGATGTATTGATATTGGAAATGGTACCTAGCCATATTGAGCATTTAAGCACAGGACTGAAAGAGGGAAAAAAAAGAGGTCCCAGACCTAACTATTGCAATTTGACCTTGTGATGAAGGACACAGGAACAGGTGACAACTGGGAGCTCTATAACTCACTGCCCAGTCTTAGGTAAGAAATTCAAGGAAAACTGGAATTTATGTGCCAGGGAGCTCCCTCCAATGGCACAAATCCATCATCTTGTTCCCCTCCCTCCTTACATTCCTCATGGCCATAGGCAAATGTACATTTTGTAAAAAAATATCTTTGCATAGAAGTATGCACAACAGACCATTTAAGTAAAGTGAGAACTATCATTCTGTGTATATGCATATATGTGTTGTATATATGTATGATGTGAATATGTTCACATGTTCATATGCATAAATATGCATATGCACATATGTATGTGCATGTGTGTATAATACATGTACATGTGCATGCAAATGGATATAGAAATAATCTTACTCTTTTTGACCCTATTTGGGATTTTTTTGGTAAAGAATCTGAAGTAGCTTGCAATTTCCCTCTCCAACTCATTTTACAGATGAACTGAAAGAACAAAGGATTAAATGACTTGATTAATTTAAGTGTTTGAGGCAAGATTTAAACTCGGGAAGATGTGTTTTCCTAACTTTAGGAACAATCTCTGACTACTGTGCCATCCAGCTACATATATAACTATATTTCTAGTTGTCTCTCTTTCTCTCTCATTCTATCTATTTCTATATCTATCAGTCAGGAAGAAAGAATTAAAATACTGATGTGCCTCAAGTGATTTAGTTCCTGACATTATAAGGAAGCAGAGAGCTTGGAATGTTCCTGAGAATTTACAATCAAAAAATGATGTTCTTCCCATCTCCTACTCTGCTTGTTCTATGAAAAAGGTAGCAAGGGGCCTGACCAGGATGTTTCTATCTGCCCAAAAGTAATTTCTCCCTATGCCAGGAGCCTTCTACTTTCTGTTGCACATCTTCATCTTCAAATGTTAAGGAGGAGGAAGAGCTTCCTCTGAATAACATCTTTCTATTTCTTTCCATTTTGTCTCCTTAGGTAATACTAGCAGAGACCAGCACAGAACCTTCAATTTCCTGTTATCTTTTTTATTCTCAATGTGGAGAACTTCCATTACAAAGGAGAGTAATCTTCTCTTTGACCTCAGGCCTTCTATTTCTTATTAAGCTATCCCTTCAGGGAAAAAAGAGGGAGTAAAGGCAATGGTGAGTGGGCCAATTTTCATCTCCTATTATTATTTTTTCTCCTTAATCTTTAGCTTTCAGAAGATGGAACTTCTACTTGACCATCTGTAAGATTTCCACTTCATGTTGCATGTGTTTCCAGGCTTCTCTGAGGATATCTCACAGATATTATATATACATATATATATATATATATATATATATATATATATATATATATATATATATATATATATATATATATATATGATGTTAAATGATGAACTTTCTCAGAATTGTACATATCCAAAACATCCAACTATTCTAAAACCTATAGGCCATCATGAAAAGCCCATTACCCATTACTCTCACACAAGCTCAGAAACTTTTATGATATGTTTTACCACATAAAGAACAGTAGACAGCTGAGTAGGGGAATACTGAAGCACCTCAATTCTGTTTCCAGAAGCTAGATATAGCAGTGCTGACTTGGAAGTAATACAATGCTTTAGCTGTGGGGGAAGAGAGAGCACATTTCAAATGAATGTCATATCACAGGAAGCAAAAACATTTCTGGGACAGTGTGATTGTTAGTCCTAAATATGGGAACTGTGAGGATAGGAAAAGAAAATAAGTTAAGGGGGTAGGGTAAAAAAGAAAGAGACTGACAGAGAAAATAGCGAATAAAAATAAGATGGAAGGAAATTTACAAATAGTAATCATGACTTTCAATGTGAATAGGATATTTATAGTAGTTCTCTTTGGGATGGCAAAGAAGTAGAAATTGCAAATCCTTATCAACTGGAAAATGGCTGACGAAGTTGTGGTGAATGATTGCGATGGAATACTACTGTGCTATTAGAAATGATGAATTCAGTGATCTTAAAAAGGCATAGAAAAACTTGCATGAAATGATGAATAGTGAAGTAAAAATCAAGAGTATATTGTATATGGCAACATCAATATTTTGTTAAGACTGATTTTGAGCAAATAAGTCATTTTGACTATTATAAATATACAAATTAATCAAAAATGACATATAAAGAAAAAATGCTATTTGCAGCCAGAGAAAGAATTGAAAAAATGTAATAATTAATAATTATGTATGGAATAGATTTCCACATATATATATATATATATATATATAGATAGATAGATAGATACATATCTATATATCTATATGTAGATATATAGATATATAAAATGGTAGCCATGGGGCTGGGGAGAGCAGGGGAAGGAGAGAAGAAAAAAGAAAAAGAAATTTACATGACAGGGTTTTTTTTTAATTTATTTATATGGAGGGAATAGCAAGTCATACATAATAGATTTGCAATTTCTTGTGTAATCAATATTTCTTATTGTCTTTTGTTATGGAATGTTTTCCCCTTGTGAATTGAAAATAAAATATTTTTAAAATTAAAAAGCATACTAGTTATTTCATTTAATAACTTATTCCAATCTCACTCAACTCTATGATATCAGAGTTTCAATCAGATGTTACCTATGACTTTCATTGTGCCTTCTGGAATGCTTTTTCCATAGACATCAAATGTCCTTTCATCCCAAATCTGTTTTTCCCTCCACTCCTTTCATCATCTAGATACTCCTGAAACTTGACTACCTTTCCTGAAATATTTCCTTGCTTTCTTTAATTGACTGTACCTTTAATTCATTCCCTTTAGCTGTTTGACTGTTTGACGCAGGGAAATTGAAATACTTTTTTGCTCCCCCATTATCACATCCAGGTCTCCTCACCCCCTATGCTTATCACTCTATAACATTTTCTATTTTATAGATTCATGTACTTCATACCCAATAAAAATCTCAATCATTGGCTCTTTTCTACAGATCTCTATGCTACTACCCTTCTTTTTCAATGAAGGATAGTTTTTGACTCAAAATATTTTTTGTTATATATCCTCCACATCTCCTGCTCTAATACTTAGAGATTTATTTATTCCCATTCTAATTTAGTTAACTTTCAGCTACCAAAATGATTTAATTTTATCCTATATTTATTTTATTTTTAATTTATGGAATAAAACAAGCCCTTCCATAACATGTTTTTGTAATTATGTATGTATTGGTATTATATTGTATTGTATTGTAAGTATGCATATATATGTAGATAAAATTATAATTATCAGTTCTTTCTCTGGATGCAGATAGTAACTATCTTTCTATATCCTTTCTAGTTAATATGAATATTTATAATAGACAAAATGATTTATTTTTAGTCATTCTTAAAACAATATTTTTATAAAATATAAGTCTGACCACATCTCCATCATTCTTAATAAACTTCAGTTCATCCCTATAACCTCCAAGATTAAATACAAAATTTTCTAATTGGTGTTTAAAGTCTTTCATAATCTTCTTCCTGACCATTTTACATAAGCACATTTGCAATCTAGTCTTCTTACAGCTTATCTTTACCACCTACTCCTTAATTTAGTGAATGAACATCAATTTTGTTCCATGAGCTCAATATACCTTTTATCATATCTGATCTTTTTTTTTTTCTTTTGACTTTATTCCATGCTTGGAAAATTTACCCTCTTTATCTATAACCTCCTAGTTTCCATGGCTTCCTTCAAATTCAAATAAAAAATCTCATCATCTAGATGTGACTCTTTTTAATAATGAGATGATTGAGGTCAGTTCCAATGATTTTGTGATGAACAGAGCCATCTACATACACACAGAGAGAGGACTATGGGAACTGAGTGTGGTTCACAACATAGCATTTTCACTCTTTTTGTTGTTTGCTTGCATTTTGTTTTCTTTCTCATTCTTTTTCTTTTCAATCTGATTTTTCTTATCCTGCAAGATAATTGTATAAATATTTATACATATATTGGATTTAACATATATTTTAATATGTTTAACATATATTGGATTACTTGCCATCTAAGAGAGGAGGGTGGGGGAAGGAGGGGAAAATTTGGAACACAAGGTTTTGCAAGGGTCAGTGTTGAAAAATTATTTATGCATGTTTTAAAAATAAAAAGCTTCAATATAAAAGAAATACTAAAAAAAAAAACTCATCATCTATAAGGAAATTTTCTCAATCTTTTTTTTTTTAATTCTACTGCCCCACTATTAATTCTTTTATTATTTCTCTTGAATATAGCATATTTGTACATATAATTGTCTCCCCCATTATGTTGTGATTTCTTTGAATGGAAGGGCTATTCTTTGCCTTTTTGTATGTTCTCAGCACCTGGCACATAATAAGATGTTTAATAAAATTTATTGACTGATTGATCCTTCTCACCAAAACTGAGAAAAATTCTACAGGAAGAAAACAGATTATTCATATAATAGTTGATTTTGGAACATTAATGAAATGAATGTTTAGAAAATGAAATACAAAAATGAATCAAGGAAAATATGGAAAGTTCATATTAATCTTCTTTAAACATTAGTAAGCAACTATTGTTCTATTCTAATGTGGGGAGATAACTTATATCCCCTCTGAGCCTTATCTTCATAAGGTATACTAGAGGGACTCTGAGGATTAGGAGGTTGTTTTGTTTTTATTTGTATATTTTTAATGACAGAATGTAGGAAAGGTAGGTTAAGAGGAATACATTGGATGGGAGTGAGGAAAGAAAATAGATAACTGATGAGGGAAATTATTTTATGTAATTGCATAATTAGAGGATGCAAGTAGAAGATTATGGAAAAATACAAGGATGAAGGTGATGAGTATTAAATGATGAGTAGTAAATTATGGTTTAAACAGAGATGGACCAGTTCCTTTTCTCTCTCTCCTTCCTTCCCCAAAGTAACCAATGGAGGGTTCAGCAGCAAAGGAATTTGCTACTTAATGCTGTATGGAAACATAGTCTTTATTGATTAGAATGGAAACACCGGAGAGCCGGTGGGCAAAATGGCTGCATGGTACAAGGCCATTTGCAAAGAGAAGATTCCCATTCTCTCTTTTATGCAGTGATGTAGGGAGGTTCCTGAGAGTGATGTAAATTAAGATAAGGACTCTCTTGTTATCTTTTGGGGACAGACAGAAGTCTCTTCCCAAAAGGAATTTCTTGATGCCATTTGGTCTATCTGAGCAGATTAGAATGGGGGCTGTAAAACCCTGGCCACCTCAGATAGCCCAAACTAGTTTGACCACATCTTGTATCAAAGGTCCAAGTCCCAAAAGAAGTTGGAGATCAAACAAAGAATACCAAGGGGCTACCGCCCTCAACAAAGGGAAAGATGAGAGTGAGTTACATGTAAGTCTTATTCTTTTTTAAACTGATCAAAGGAATAAAGAATAGACATGTAGACTAGAATACAAAAATACATTTTACTCAATTGGGGGAAAAGATAAAAAGAAGAAAAAAGGGGCAATAATTGAGAGGAAACATTAATTAAGGAATTACTCTTAAGTCAAAGGAAATCTAACTAAGAAAAATTGATCCTGATGAGAGGATTAATAGAAAGAAAAGAAAAGAAAAGAATCAGTGCTTGGACTGTGTATGAGGGAAGGATGACAGGCAGCACAAATACTGAACAAGCTCCTCTCTCAAAACTCTCTTCATAAAGAAGAAAAAGCATTTTTTTAAAAGTAAAGTAAAAATATAATAGAGTAGGGTGGATGGAAACAGACAATTCACAATATTTTAAAGATCAAACAAAATATACAGCTAAAATTTAAAGCAAAACAATGGCAAAAAGGAAAAGGGGGCAATGTTATAGATTCCTCAGTAAATATCTCATTTCTAAGATGTAGATGGTATTGATTAAAATTTATAGAACTGAGACATTTCCCAAGAGGTAAATGGTCAAAAGAAATGAACAGGTCTCCTTCAAATGAAGAAAACTAAGGTACAAATAGCCACATGAAAGAAATGTTCTAAAATACCAATAAGTAGAAAAATATGCAAATTGAAACAACTCAGGTTCTGTGTCACATACATCAGGTTGACAAAGTTGTCCAAAATATAAAAGAATGACAAATTCATTGTTGATGGAACTACTATACTGATTTTGGAAAGCATTTTGGAACTGTGTATACCTACTAGTAGTACCAGTTTTATGTCTCTATGGAGAAAGCAAGTTATATATTGGACAGAATGCTAGACCTGGAGTTAGGAAGACCTGAGTTCAAATTCATTCTCAAATACTTACTAAATTGTTTTACCTGGGGCAAGTCACTTTAATTTAAGCCTGATTCATTTTCTTTATCTATGAAACAGGGATAATAATAGCACCTACCTTCCAGGATGGTTGTGATGATAAACATGAAATAAAGATTTGTAAAGTATTTTGCAAACTTTAAATTGCTATATAAATTCTAATTACAGGAATAGTATTTATTTCCTGGAGTCAAGATAATGAAAGAAACAATGAATCAATGTAATTCTCCCATATCTATGTCTGAAGAAGCATAAAATAGCACCCCAAGACATGTCATGGAGTGATGGAACCAGAAAAGAGATGGTTGAAACAATCTTTTAGTCAGGGAAATTTGGAGGATTGGCAGAAGCATTCCATGTAATTTAGATTAGCCTGGTGGGGTTAAGGGATAGGGAGTAAGGGTGGGTGTGTTTATGTGCACAAGGCAGGTTTTTGACTGTCAAACTCAACTTTTTCTCAACAAGCCCATAGCAAGTTCCATGTCAACAAACCAGCTCCAGTGTGGTGGAGCAGGAGTATACTAACAGCAAGACAACCAACAAGTACATCAGTATGGCTTGGGGAAACAGCAGAATCTGGCTCCAGTTCTTACCACCAAAGTCTACAGAATAGCCTGAGGCAAATATGCATCCTCCACTTGCAAGACCTCTATTTGCTTTAGCAATCCCCAGGAAAACAGGTATTCTCTGGTTTTCTCAATTTGGTTTTCTTGATATGAAAAATACCTATACATTTATTTTCACCATTTACCTTCAGGCAAAAGTCTCCTATTTCAATAAATTTTAATCGATAACTTTTATATTTTAGAAATAAAGCCAGACCACCACATGCTTCAGTACAACCTTAGGATATACAGAAAACATCAGGGAGCTTCAGCAAACACCATAAACCAGCGCTAGAACCCAGTGCAGTACCAGCTGAGCTGGCAGACACCTATTGCCTCTAGCAGCATCAGCCACTACCACCCTAACTTAGCACTTTTGTATATCCCCAAACACAAGGAGTGTTCTGTGCTTCAGGGCGACACCAGTGAAGTACCAGATGAATAACCAGGGCTTGAAGCCACTGACACAAAAGTCTGAGGTAGTACTCCTTTCACACTGGTAACAGAGATCAAATATAAAAGAAAAAGGAAAGGCCAAGAAAAAGAGAGACAGACAGACAGGCAGGCAGACAGACAGACAGATAAACAAAAAGAGAGAGAGAGAGAAAGACAGAGAAAGAGAGACAAAGAGAAAGAAAGGCAGAGAGAGAGACAGAGAAAGGAGAGAGAGAGAGAGAGAAATGAAAAAATAAAAACATGAACGAAACAACAACAACAACAACAACAATAAAGAAGCTAACCATAGAAAGTTATTGTGGTGACAGGGAAGACCATAATACAAACTTGGAAGGGGACAGCAATTTCAAAATACCCATGGACAAAATGCCAAAGAAGAATGAAAACTAATATCAAACCCAGAAAGAACTCATGGAAGCGCTACAAAGGGAGCTCAAAAATCAGGTAAGAGAAATAGAAGTAAATTGGAGAAATATTAAAATGATGTAGAATTATGGGGGGGGAAGAGGTCAACAGTTTGGAAAATTGCTTTAAAAATAGAATGGTGCAGTTGGAAAAATAATTTTAAAATTTTCTGAAGAAAGCAACTCCTTAAAAAATTGATCAAATGAAAAAAAGAAAAGCAAAAACACTAACTTAGAAAAATATCACTTAAAAAGCTAGAATTGGGCAAATGGAAGCTAATCTATGAAATAACAAGAATCAACCAAATTCAGAATCAGGAGAAAATTTATTTTCCTTTTTTTTTTCTTTTTTTTTTTCTTTTTGGCTGAGGAAATTGGGGTTAAGTGACTTGCCTAGGGTCACACAGCTAAGAAGCATTAAGTGTCTGATGCCAGATTTGGAATTCAGGTCCTCCTGATTTCAGGGCTGGTGCTCTATCCACTAGGTGCCCCATGAGAAAAAAAAAAATTAAAGCTGTTTATTTTCAAAACATACATAGATAATTTTCAACATTCACCTTTACAAAACTTTGTGTTCCATATTTTCCTTTCCATCACTTCCTCCTACCCTCTCCTCCAGATGGCAAGTAATCCAATATGCTAAGCATTGCAATTCTTTTATACATATTTCTCCAACTATCATAGCACACAAGAAAAATCAGATCACAAAGGAAAAAATGAGAAAGAATAAAAAATGCAACCAAATAAAAATATAAAGATCAAAATAGTATGTTGTGATCCACATTCAATCCCTATAGTCCTCTCTCTGGATGCAGATGGCTCTATTCATCACAAGACCATTAAAAATGGCTTTCATCACCTTGCACTGAAAAGAACCATGTCTGTCAGAATTGATCATCATATAATCTTGCTTTTGCTGTGTACAATTTTCTTCTGGTTCTACTCATTTCACTTAGCATCAATTCATGTAAGTCTCTCGAGGACTCTCTGAAATCATTCTGCTGATTATTTCTTATAGAACAATAATATTCCAAAATATTCATACAGTATAACTTATTCAGCCATTCTCCAATTGATAGACAGTCACTAAATTTCCAATTTCTTGCCACTGTAAAAAGAGCTGATACAAACATTTTTACACATAGGTTCTTTTGCATTTTTTATGAGCTCTTTGGGATACAGATACAATAGAAAGACTGATAGATCAAAGGGCTTTCAATTTGATAGTTCACCACTCCATCAACAATGTATTAGTGTCCCAGGTTTCACATGTTCCCTCCAACATCCATCATTATATTTTCCTGTCATCTTAGACAATCTGAAAGGTATGTACTGGTATCTCAGAGTTGTCTTAATATTAAACTTACAGGCACCAGGTGTTGTAGCATCCAAATTCCTAAAGGAGAAGTTAAGAGAACTGAAAAAAAGTAAAGAAATAGAAAGCAAAATACACTAGTGGGGTATCTCAACCTTGCTCTCTTGGAATCAGATAAACCAATAAAATAAATAAAAAAGAAGTTAAAAAGATAAATAGAATTTTAGAAAAGTTAGGTATGATAGACTTTTCAAGAAAATTCAATGGAGACAGAAAGGAATATACTTTTTTTCTCGGTGGTACATGGGATCTATACAAAAATGGACCATTTATCAGGACATAAAATCCTCAAAAATGTTTGAAGGCAGAAATAGTGAATGCATCTTGTTCAGATCATAATACAATAAAAATTACATATAATAAAGGGCCAGGGGAAAATAGACCAAGAATTAATTGAAAACTAAATAATCTAATCCTAAAGAATGAATGGGTGAAACAACAAATCATAGACACAATCAATAATTTCATCCAAGACAATGACAATAATGAGACAAATTACTAAAATTCATGGGATTCAGCCTGAGTGGATATTCCGGGAAATTTTAAATTTAGATGATGAGTACTTGAATAAAATAGAGAAACAGAAGATCAATGAATTGAGCATTTACATAAAAAAGCTAGAAAACAAATTAAAACTCCCAATTAAATCTGAAATTCTGAAAATAAAAGGGGATATATAATAAAATTGAATATAAAAAATTATTGAACTGATAAACAATACTGAGTTGGTTTTATGAAAAAAACAAAACAAAACAAAACCATTTTAGTTAATTTGATTAGAAAAAAAATAAAGAAAATCAAATTGCTCTTATTAAAAATGAAAAGAATGTACTTTCCAACAATGAAAAGGAAATTAGAAGAATAATTAGTAGCTATTTTGCCCAACTGTATGCTAATAAATCTGAAAATCTAAGTGGAATTCATGAATTCTTAGAAAAATATAGATTGCCCACATTAACAGAGTCCCAATTTAGAAAAAGAAATTGAACAAGCCCTAAAAAACATCTTCAGGGCCAGATGGATTTACATGTGAATTTTATCAAACATTTAAAGAACAATTAATTTCAATATTATGCAAACTATTTGGAAAACATGAGAAAAAAGATTTTTAAATGTAAAATAATATTGATAATTCTAGTAAGAAATCCAGTGAATCATGGGCATGTTTTTTTTTTTTTTTATAAATTTGTTTGCTAAAACTTTAGAACATATACCCACTTATCTGCTAGATTTCAGGAAGCATTTGGAAGATTGGCCAAGAGTATCTTGATAGATGAGTATCCTCTATGGTTGGCTTGTGTTTACTCTGGAAACCTGGCAAGTTCCTGGAGTAAACATAATCCTCCTAAGGGAATATATATACTCTCTTTGATGGACCTCTTGCAGTAGATACAGAAGCCACTGTATCTAAGAGGGGCTATTCTATCTCAAGGGTCACATAACAAATGAGACTATTTAGCATAGTGCCTTCTTTGTTCTAAGCCAGTAAAAATCCCTTGGAAAGGGACTTTAGGAACTCAGTTAGGAAGTTTGGTACCATATACCTAACAAATCTTCCCACTCTAGATCTGGATAGCTGTAATCTAGGTTTTCCCAGCTTTTGGAATTCAGATGCTGGTGTTATCTTGTAGTAGTGATGACATATATTGTATGTTGTCTGTACTTTTAGTGTCTTGGTGATCACCATGTTTATTAATTGGACGTTACTTTTATGCTATATTTCTTTTTTTTTTTTCTTATGGTTTGTTTAAATCAAGTTTCTGAGCAGTAATAAATTTGTATCCACTCTTTTTTTAACATTATACCAGTTGAATGTGAATTCTGAACCTACTTTAATTCTACATTAATTGACACAGTGAACGAGATTTGCAATGAATATGCTGCTCTTAAAGTGAAGCATAGATATGAAAAAGAAAGAAACTGATAATCACTGATGGGAGAATCTGCCTAATAATAAGTTAACAAAAGAGTGGGCTAAAAAAACAAGCCTCTGTAAAGATTGGGGAGAAGTTTACAATTTACTCCCTCAAGTAACAGAGTGTAAAGAGAATATATCTTTAAAATAATTAAGTGAATGGGGTTAAGATGGTGAAAAGCATGCTGGGAAAAAGACAAGAAAAGGGTCAAATTTAAATGAAAAATTTAAGTATGTTGGAATGAAAACAGAATGAGATGAAAGAAGGAATTTGAAATTTTGGAAATTCTGAAAAAAGAAAAAACAATCACTGCTTTTAAACCCTGGGGACAAACAGCCTAGTTAGTCTTATCAAGCACTTAGAACTATTCTGATTCAGAGGGAAAAGAAAAAAAGACTTGTGTGAACTAGAAAAAACAATCAAAAGGTAATGGTTTCTTTCTAAAACTGCAGAACTGAGATTTGACTTGTAACTAAAAATTTGTTTAAAAAAAGGTTTGAAACTAGCTAAAGCTGATAAATAGTGTGGAAAAGGTGGGTGAGATTTTTTAAAAATCATTATTTAGATAAAGTTCTGCAAAAGCCTAGAGACCTGAGAGTATGCAGCTGCAATTGGGGAGTAAAAGGGGAGAAGTGGAAGAGAATAAAGAAAGCAGATGTCAAGAAAAGTAAACAGACAGGAAGCAAGGGCTTATTCTGCAATCTCTGGAAATTCATTATTTTAAATTTGTTAGGTTTCTTAAAATTATCTTGTGAGTAAAGATTATTATCCCTGAGAAAATAATTTATTTTGAATTACATAGATCTCAATGAAGGAATAAGTTTATTGATAATTTACAAGTTTGTTATGTAAAATGAGTTCTTATGATGACTTTTATATCAGGAAAGTTGAGCTTAAGACCACCCACTTAGTTATCAAGATGAGTTATGTATTTTATGTGATTTTTCTCTGATTATTATAATTGCATGAGACAATTACTATTAACTACTGTGTGCTAAAAATGTAAATTTGTTTTTTAGGCAATTTCTCTGCAAATATTGAAACACTTGTGGAAATTTGAATCTATTTAATCAAGGTTCTCTCTGATAACTTACTCAACCTAATGAGGTCACATGTTTGTATAAGATGTTCTATTGTCTTCTATGCAATTTGTAAGATTTGTTTTGTGAAGTTAAGATTTTGCAACAAAAATAGTGTAATTAATGTGTATCAGACTATAAACTTGATATAGAATATGAAATTTCTATATAAGAAAGAAAATACAGGTGATAATTTGCTGTCACTCCTAAATTATTTTGTTTGTTTGTGTTTTATAAGTCACCTAGAATTAGAGAATGAAAATTGCATGACTTCATGGTTTTACTTTGGATGGGTTGGAATAATCCTTCCTCCCTAATACTTCACCAGATGGGGGAAGTATCCAAGAGCACAACTACTGCTTTAATCCCCTGCTGGTTAAATGAGAGTCCTTAAATATAAATTGCTTCTATTGTTTAAAAGAATGACATGTTTATTCATTGTTAATAACTGAATATTTTTTTCAAGTTTGTGGCTATTTTAAGGCAAAGTCATTTGTGATACTGTATCAAAGATACTACTACTTAGCAATACAAGAAACTTTGAAGAGGTTTGTTAGAACTGCAAATTCTCTGAAAATGATTGTTTCTACCAAAGTCTCCATTTGTCTTCAGCAAAATTATTTAATATTTATTTAAGTGCATAATGATCTCCTTGTTTAATGAAGATGATAACAAATATGTTCTATTGTTTTTTGAAGTACCTAGTACATATTTTTTATCTGATATGTCTGTACTTAGTTTTTACTGTGTTCTGCAGGTGTTATATGGAAAGTTATGCATAATGGTTTGTACTTTTTAAAATATAGACCTGAAACCTCTGGTTGATAAAGCTTCTTGTTGATTTGAAATCTCTTGTTTTGAGTTTTGAATTTATGAATGATTCGATGATGAATTATTAAAACACTTACCCACAATTTGAGAAAAATACCACAAATTACTTAGAGAAATGTGATCCTGAAATGTTACAGGTGGAGATCTGTATCTGGACCAGAACTGAGAGGACAACTTTGGTTTCTGTTCAAGGTCGAGCCTTCTAACTCAGGTTCCTAGTTGTATTTCTTTGAAAAAGAACCCATCTGATATAATCTGGCTATAAGGTAGAATTGTTACTTTATGATTAGTTATCAAAGTAAACTAAGAATGTTTTAATTTGTCATGTGGCTGAGGCTAAGGTCTGAAGAAGCAGTTATGATGCTATTATAATCATACCCCTGTTTTTTACTCCTATAGCAAATTTCTATAATCAGAGCAAATGGTCAATAAAAGTCATGAGCATAATTCAATCGTTTATATCTTGCTGTTTTCAATCTGAAAATATGTAGTCATTATATTTTCAATTAGGTGAATGAGTATGTGATTTGGTTATCTATGTTACTAGATGTTAGTGTCTGTGTGAAATAAGGTCTTTAAAGATCTCCAAAATAATGTAAGAATAATTAACATGATTGTCAATAAGAACTGTTATTTTATTTTTATTGAAATTAAATCTGAAGCATCTTTAACATTTGTCTGAACTACATGCCCTGTGACACACACATGTTTCCTTACATGAAAAGTTGCTAGCCAATCAATATTGGCTTCTTTATATTTAGAGCAGTCCTTGTAGGTTGGTCTTTCTATCTCAGATTATCATAATCTCTGTTAGATTTATTTTTTTTTTTATTTTATATTTTGGTCAGTTACACCTGTACTGACCAACTTCAAGGACCCAAATAAACTCATTGGATGTTTCAATCAATTGCAGTTTAACAACCCCCCCAAAAAAAAATGGGACTCTGTAGGATGACCTAGCTCTATACCCATTCTCAGGAGGAAGTAGTTTCAGAAGAAGATGTTCTTATCCCTTAAGGACTTTGTGTCTCAATGTTTTGGGGAGAAACTGGAACTGGTTGTTGAATGGACTATGAATTATACAATATCTGAGTGTGTCCCCTCTGCAATGTCTTTGGGATTTAGGATGAGAAACATTGAGTTAAGACTTGGGTAGGTAGGTATCACTGAAAAAGGACATACCACTAACAATTCAGTTTGATGTTTTTCAAATTATAGAATATACATAGATGTGACTAGCCACAAACAAGTATTTACATTTTATATATGCCCTAATGGAGAAAGAACATTTTATAGAATTGTGTGTACAATTTAGAATAATGTCTGTTTTGTTATAAGGGATGGACATCAAAAAATGCAGAGTAAGATAAACATATTGTTTGAGGATCAATCAAATAAATATAGATCTCTTAAAAAGATTTGGAATCATAATTCTTAAGCCATGAGTAAAGTCAAATACTTAAGGTAAATGATAGACATCAATGCATGAGAAGAATTTATAAATAACCCTGTAAAGATTCTGAACAAAAGCCATCTCAATGCCTGTGCTATTGGCTGCCCCATCATGCAGATGGTGATGTTTCTTTTGTATAAGGAGAACCTGAGTCCCTGTGCACTGATCAAATCTGGCTATTCCTTTAACACTGGCATTTTAAGAAGAATGCAAGAACAAATTGGAAAGAATTAAGTCAAGGGTAATACCTGGTAGATTCAAGATTAGAAATCCTGTTAATTCTAGATCTAAGACATTCCAATTTTAGCTAACTATTATTGAGTAAATTACACTGGGGAGGCAATGAAGGGTGTTGCTAACTATTTGGATACTATAAGCAAGACATAGAAGATGAAGTTGTTTTACCCAATATAACCTCTGCAATTGAGCAGCTTAAAAATGAAACTGACGTTAAAACTTGCAAAACCTCTAGAAGCTAGCTAATGTCATCCTTGACAATAGACTAACCTCAGATTATTTATTAACTGCAAAAGTAGTGTGTATAATCATTGTGCCTACATTGATATATCAAGTGCCATTGAAACTAATATACATAATATTCACAATATTGCATATTGAATACATGAGTCCCAAGAGCAATTACTTCCCCTGGTATCAGAATGGTAGTCAGTTTGGAAATATTTGTCATACCTATTCCTATCATTTTGATAAGTTTATTAGTACTGTGCTTTGAACCTTGTATTATGAATTGTGGTTTGATTACAATTTTTTTCTAGACTGTAAGCTTTTACCTATTTAGAGATGACTGTGTGTGATTAAAAAGTTGAAGTCCTGTTGTTTTATTTGCTATGTATAAATGCTCATGGTAAGTTGAAGCCCTATTGTTTTGTTTGATCTAATTGGGGGCATGCATGATCATAGGGATGAATTATAGGGAAACCTAGTAATGAATCCCAGTGAGTCTTGGGCAAGCTTTTGTGTAAAATTTGTTTGTTGAAAACTTTGAAACATGCTCCCAGTTATCTAATAGATCTCAAGAAGCATTAGTAAGATTGGCCATCTTCCTGGTACCTTTATTAATGAACATCCTTTGTGGTAGGCCTGTGTTTACCCCGAGAAACTGGCAAGTTTCTGGAGTAAATATAATCCTAAAGAAATAAACAAATATTCTCTTTGATGGACCCCTCACAATAAAACCTGAGGGAGGTTGCTCTGTTTCAAAGGTCATATATTGAATGAGAATATTTGCTGCAGTACTTTCTTTGTTCTTAGCCTATAAAAATTTTTTAGTGGAAAGGGATTTTAAGAACTCAATTAGAAGGTTTGGTATCACTTGCCTAACAAAGTTTTCACTCTAGACTCTGGATAGCTGTGACCCAGTTATAGGAATTCAGATGTTGGTGTTTCATCATAGTGATGATGATGTATGTTGCCTGTTGTCTCTTTGTCTCTTAAATTGTCTTGGTGATTGCTGTGCTTGTTAATTGCACATAACTTTTATGCCATAAGTTTTCTCTTTTCTTATATCTTGTTTAAATCAAGATTCTGAGTAGTAATAAACTTGTACTTACCCTCTTTCAGTCTATACTTGTTAAATGGGAATCTCGAACCCATATTAATTCTACAAATATCTTATGGGAAAAACAACTGATATGGAAAATAGATCTAGGAGATGCAATATCAGAATCAAAGGATTAATTGAAAATCATAATCAAAAGGAGGACATAGATAGCCTATTTCAAAAATTATCAAGAAAAATTGTTCTGAAGTCCTGGAGCCAGAAGGAAAAATAGGCATTGAAAGAATTCACAGTTCACCACAATAAAGATATTCTTGGTTAAAAATTCTAAGGAATATTATAGACAAATTTCAGAACTACCAGGTTGAGACAAAATACCACAAGTGGCCCAGACATTAAAAAAATACTGGGAAATCACAATGAGGATTACACAGCAATTGACAACTGCAATATTAAAAGATCAGAAGTCATAGAATATGAGATTCTTGAAGGCAAAGGAGCAAGGGAAATAACCATAAAAGTCACTTATTTAGTAAAATTAAGCATACTATATCAAGGCAAAAAAAGTGTTATTCCATGGAAGAGGAGAATTTCAACCCTTCATAAAGAGAATGCCAGAACTAAAGCAAAAAGTTGACCTCTAATATTAAGACCTAAAAGAAATATGAACAAATTTAAAAAGGGAAAAGAAAACATAAATTATTCAATAGAGCAAAACTGTTAACATCCCTATATAGAACAATTATACTTGTAATTCTGGGGGGAGGGAGTGTATTATTAATAGTACAATTAGAAATAATGTATATAAAGGTATAAGTATAAGGTGAATTTGGAAAACATTACACAAAAATAAGGCATGAGAAAAAGGGGGATATTAGGTACAAAAGGAAGAGAGAAGTAGAATGGGGGAAATTATTTTACATGAAAAAGGCACAATAAAAATTATATTCAGCATAGGACAGAGGAGAAACAGATAACAAATGAGTATGAAAATAAAAATATATAGAGAGAGAGTATTGCAAAATACAGAATAGATAATTTTGTTTATATTAAATTACCAAAAAAAAACTTTTCTATAAACAAAATAAATGCAATCAAGATTAGAAGAAAAGCAGAAATGTAGAAAATAATCTTTTAGCAATTGTCTTTAATAAAGGTCACATTTTCATTTCTAATATATACATATAAAATATTGAGTAAAATTTATAAGCATACAAGTAATTTCCTAACTAATAAATGGTCAAAGAATATGAACAGGCAGTTTTTAGATGAAGAAATACAAGCTGTTTATAGGCACATGGAGAAATGTTCTAACTCACTTTTGATTAGAAAAATGAAAATTAAAGCAAAGAAGTACCTCTTCACACCTATCATACTGGCCATGGTGACAAAAAAAAAAAAAAAAAAAAAGGAAAGTGATAAATATTAGAGAGGTTCTGGGAACATTAGGTCATTATCCATTATTGGGGAAGTTATCTGTATCCCAAGGAGATCATAAATAAGGGCAAAGGACCTAAATGTGTGAAAATATTTATAGCAGTCCTTTTCATGGTGACAAAATATTGGAAATTAAGAGAATATTTATCAATTAGTGAATGAGTAAACAAGTTGTGGTATATGTATGTGATATAATATTATTGTAGAATAAGTCATGATGAACAAGCAGATTTCCAAAAACAAAACAAAACAACCAAAAAATAAAACACCCAGAAAGACTTATATGATCTGATACAACGTTAAATGATCAAAGTCAGGAAAATTTTATACACAGTATCCACAATATTATGTGATGATCAACTATGAATGACTCACCTCTTTTTAGTAACAACACAAGTACAAAAGACTCACAAAGGAAAGTGCTATCCATATTTAGGTAAAGAACTTATGTATTCTCAATTCAGATCAAAGCATAATTTTAATTTGCTTTATTCTTTCTATTTTTCCCTTTTCATTTGTTTCTTCTTTTATAACTGTGAGTAATATGGAAATATATTTGACAGAATATCATACCACCCACCATCTTTGGAAAAAGTAGGTAGAAAGGGAGAAAACTTTGACAATTAAAATTTTATATAAATGAGTGCTTAAAATTATCTTGACATGTAGCTGGGAAAATATTGATACTTTCAAAAAATATAGTTATAATTATAATCATCATCATTATCATCATTTGGAATTCTTATCAGATTCCATGAATGTAATTATTATCTTTATGGTGATGATCTTAATGCTATGTTTCCTGTCCTAATTTCTCTGCTGATCTGAAATGTCACATCTCAGTCTTTCAAACTACTGAAATGAATCAAAGTTGTCCATTTGCCTTTCATAATGATCTCTACTTCTTCTTTGGTCATAAATTCCTCCCTTCTACAAAGATCTGAAAGGTAAAGTATCCCTTCTTTTCCTAATTTTTTTTTTTCATCATACTTTATGCCCAAATTATGTGCACATCTTGACTTTATTTTGGTATGGATTTTGAGATATACGTCTAGCTTAGTTTCTGATATTATCTTCAGTTTCCCCAGCAACTTTTGTCAAATAGTGAGTTCTTATTTCAGAAGCTGAAATTTGGGAGTTTTACCAAGTACTAGATTGCTATAGTGTTTATTGTATTATTTGTATTGTGTCATGAGTATCTAATCTATTTCACTGATCCACCATTCTGTTTTAGCCAGTAACAAATTTCTTTGATGACTGCAGCTTTTCCATGTACTCTTAGGTTTGGTACTTTTAAGTCACCATTCTTTGTATTTTTTCACCAATACTCTTTATATTCTTGATCTTTTGTTCTTCCATATGAATTTTATTATTTTTTTCTACTACTATAAAATAATTTTGGCAGTTTGATTGGTATGGCACTTATAAGTAGACCAATTTAGGCATAACTGTCATTTTTCTTCTATAAGCTTTGCCAAACCATGAGCAATTGATATTTTTCCAGTTGTTTAGATCTGACTATATTTGTGTGAGATGTGTATAAAGTGTGTTGTAATTGTATTCACATAGTACCTGGATTTGTCTTGGCAGGAAGACACTCAGCTATTTTATTTTGTCTACAATTATTTTAAATGCAATTTCACTTTCTTTCTCTTGTTGATGGACATTGTCAGTAAAATATATAGAAATGCTGATGATTTGTATGGGCTTATTTTATATTCTTCAACTTTGCTAAAGTTGTGAATTGTTTTCAGTAGGTTTTTGGGTGGTTTTCTAGGATTCTCTAACTATATCATTAAATCATCTGTAAAAAGTGATAGTTTTATTTCCTCATTGCCTATTCTAATTCATTTAATTTCTTTTTATTTTCCTATTGTAAAGTAAACATTTCTAGTATAATGTTAAATAACAGTGGTGATTATGGGCATCCTTGTTTCACCCCTGATCTTATTGGGAATAAGTCTAGCTTTTCTCCATTACAAATAATGTGTGCTATTGGTTTAGATAGATACTGCAAATTATTTTAAGGAAAGCTCCCTTTATCCCTATGCCCTCTAATATTTTTAATAAGAATCAATGATGTGTTTTGTCAAAACCTTTTTCTGCATCTATTGAGATTATCATATAATTTCTGTTGGTTTTGTTATTGATTTGGTTGATTATGGTAATCATTTTCCTGATACTGAAAGAGCCCTGCATTCCTGTTATAAATGATGCTTGTTCATAGTGGACTATCCTACTGGTAAGATGCTGTAATCTCTTTGCTGATATTTTATTTAAAATCTTTGCATGAATTTTCATTAGGGAGATTGGTTTGTAAATTTCTTTCTCTGTTCTGGGTCTTCTTTGTTTAAGTGTCAGTATCATATTTGTGTCATATAAGGAATTTGGCAGTACTCCTTTTCCTCTTTTTACCAATAATTTACATAGTATTGGAATTAATGATACTTGGGGTTTTCCTTGGGGGATATCATTCCAAAGATGATCAATGGATTGTTTCAGTGAGTAATTCTTTCTCTGTTTCTAGAATATTAAGGCATTTTTCCTTAATGATCTGTTGAAGAATGCTAGTCAGGTCTTCAGGTAGGCCAATCATTTTAAAATTGTCTCATATGAATCTATTTTCCAAATTAGCTGTTTTTCCAATGAGGTATTTCACATTTTCTTCCATTTTTTCCCATTCTTTTCAGTTGGATTATTGCTGTCTCAGAGAGACATTAGCTCCCATTTGCCCTGTTCTAGTTTTTAATATGTGGTTTTCTTCAGTTAGTTTTTCTATCTCTTTTTCCATTTGGTTAATTCTACTTTTTTAAAGTAGTTTCTTCAACCAATTTTTTCCTTCTTTTTCCAAGCTGTAGAATCTCTCATGCATACTTCTCATTTCCTTTCTCATTGTTTCTTCTTTGCTTTTATGAGCACTTCCAAAAAGCTCTTTGGGCTTGGTACCAATTTATACCCTTTGAGATTTCTTCTGTGGACATTTTGTTCTCAGTCTGAGTTGGTGTTTTGGATTGCCTTGTTGTCCTAGTAGCTTTCGGTGATCAAGAGAATCTTTTCTGTTTCTTACTCACTTTCTTTCCTTTTCTTCTGGTATTTCCTTTTTTTTTTTTTTTTTTTTTAACTTTTATGGTTGAACTCTGCTCCTTGGGTAAATATGGTGCTGTCCCAAGACACCTTTGAGCCTCGGCTTTGAGCACTGTATTTTCAGAGGGTAGAATTGTCTGCTTTTTTCAGGAAACACGTGGTTTCCCAGAATTTGTCTTCTGAACTAAGACTGGAAGCTGCCCTCCTCTGCTAAGCCAGGACTGAACCTCTTAGTTCCTGATTTGTTGTGATTAAGACCCTTTCACCCATTCTACCTGAACTTCGCTGAGGACACCTCTTCTCACTCCATAAAGACTGACATTTCTGGAAGTTTTTTTCCAGTCTATCTTGAGCTGGAGAGAGATTTCATTTCATTAGATTCTGTTCAGAGGCTTGTTTTCATGTGGTTTTTGAGGGAAACTTGGAGAGCTTAAGCAGCTTTCTGACTTTGCTCTGCCATCTTGACTCCACTCTCCATATCTCTCTCAACTTCAATCCATTCTCCATTACCCCCTAAAGTGATTTTTCTTAAACCATAGATCTAATCATGTAAACTACTCAATAAAATCTAGTGATTTTCTGTTGTCTCTAGGAGGAAATATAAAATGCTCTGTTCACCATTCAAAATTTAGCTCCCCTTCCTGACTAGTAATTATATTTTATCCTTTTCTGGATAGGCTTGTACCCAGTGATACTTATCTCTTGCCTGTTTCAAAAATAATACACTTTATATCTCAGCTCCAAGCATTTTCTCTACTAGTCTTCCAGTGTCCATGCCTGGAATGCTTTCTTTCCCTCCTCATCTCATTACTTGTTTCCCTGTTTCCTTTAGTTCTCAAATAAAAATCTTCCTTTCATTTAAAAATTTCCCTAATCCATCTAAGTTCCAGGGTGTTTCTTTATTTCCCCTATTTATCTTGTGTATTGTTTGCTTTCTATCTATTTCTGTTCATATTATTGTCCATATTAGATCATAAATTCATTAATTCAGGAATTGTATTTTGCTTCTTTTGAACTCTTATTTATCCTCATTTTTTGGGTCATTCCTGGACCATAGTAGGTGCTTAATAAATATTTATTGAATAAAAGATGTGCAGTGAATACAGAGAAAAAAAACTTATACAATAATAATAATAAATTTAAAAAAAAACAACTTTAAAATATTCAGGAATTTTGATCAAAATGATGAAGAAGATTGCAGAATATTCATAATGAAATAGTCTACTCACTTTTAATAGAGCATGGAATCAAACTGCAGATTGAGAATTTACTTTCCCTGACAATTGCAATTGAGAAATTTTTTGTTTCACTTTACATATTTGTAGCAGTGATTTTCTTTTTCTTTCTTACTGTTGATAGGTAGAAACAAGGTGGAATCTCAGTTATTAAAAAATTAAAGTTAACTTAAGGTAACACATACAAGGTGCTATACAATCAAGAAATGTTTGGTATTTTTTTATTTCTTGTAGTAGAATTTTAAATACTAAATGAATGGGGTTTGCTCTTTTTATATTACTAATCTAATAAAATTATCTTTGTTATATAATATTTTAATAGTAATTCAATTGATATTCTAGACATTTAGGCCATAATAAATATGCTGGTATTTTAAAAAGTAATAATCAAATTTAGTAACTTTAAAAATCAGAGTATTAGTAGAGGCCTTGAATAAAACAGAAATGATAGTAGTTCTTTCTACACTGACATTCTCTCAATACTTTTCTGTAGACTATAAGATTTTATCTTACAATCAATATTCATAACCCCCATAAGCCCTCACCACAATTCAACTCTCCTAATCAGAGAAAAATATCTTATTTCAATGCAGAAAACTCATTAACGCAATGACTTTATTCCACACTTTTCACTATCATAGTAAATGTTGGCTTTCTCATATCCTTTAATCTCAAATGCATGGATCAAAGATCCATTTCAGCAGGAAAACATCAGATATGATATAATTTACTTTCTAGCTTAAGAACTTCAAATTTTATTTCACATAAAAACCTGCTGTACTATTTAGAGACATAAAATCCCACTTATATTACCACTATTTCTAAGATGCTGAAATATAGGAAGAAAGAAAGGAAACAAACAAAGAAGCAAGGAAGGAAGGAAGAGAGAAAGAAAGGGAGGGAGAGAGGAAGTGAGGAAGAAAGAAAGGAAGGAAGGAAGGAAGGGAGGGAGGAAAGAAGGAAGGGAGGAAGGGAGGACAAAATCATTTATTAAGTGCCTACAATGTTCCAGTCACTAAGTGCTTTACATAGAGAGAAGTATATATGCAATCATTCAAGGTTTTATAATACACAATACTTTTAATTTTTACAGAACTTTTATAGATCTTTTTTGGTAATTTTTATGCTTTGAGAATTTCTTTCTTTCATCTCAAAGAAATCCTTGAAGATCAAAGCCAATTGCAGTCAAATAATTTCTCAAGATTTTTTATTTAAAGTAAGATCAAAGATCATAATTTAATATTTAACATTTGTAAACAAATTCACCTATGAAACTACCTTGGAATTACAGGTTTGTATTGAAGCAAAGGCAGGAGCTCACCCAACCTCTCCCCAAGCCATCCCAAATTTCTTTAAATAAGGACTTTAAAATTTTAAAGCAACAGAACACCCTAAATGATGAATTACAACATTTTCCAGTAGAAGGCAACTTAAAATATCAGCAGAAAAGATCTGTGAAATTAGGATGGGAGTCCAGTGTAGCCTAGACCTCAGTATTAGCTAAGCAGGACCTATGAAGTAGTGGCAGTATTGTGGGCTTCCAGACTTCTCATTCCAGAGATATCAAAGAGTACTTGAAAGATCAGCAAAAATGTCTGTGGAGCTGGGGTGGGTGTCCAACAAACAATCCCAGCCCCAGCTGTGCTAAGGCAGTCCTAACCCCCTTCATTAGAAAAGCAGTTTATCTTATACCTAGTAGGGTGATAACACTTCTAATAGCTCCAGGGCAGAAAAAAGGATTTGTGGTCAGGTCCCTAGAAAGATCTCTGAAAAAAGCTGCACAAAACTCTTGAAGTTTGGGACAGTGCACCCTATACCCTGTAAACAGTGCCTTACTTAACAAAAAAGTTAAAAGCAGAGTAGCAAGCTAGAGAAATGAGCAGAAAATAGAAAAAGTTTCTGAACATAGAAAGTTACTAGAGTGACAAGGAATATCAAACACACATTTATAAGAAGATGACAAAGTCAAAGCTCCTGAATCCAAAGCTTCCAAGAAAAATAAATATTAGATTCAGGTTACAGAATAGCTGAAGTGGGTTTTTGAAAATCAAGTAAAAGAAATAAAGGAAAAATTAGGATAAGAATTGAGAGTGGTGCAAAAAAATACAAAAAGCTAATGAAAAGAATGCTTAAAAAACAACATTGATCAACTGGGAAAAGAGGCACAAAATTTCACTGAGGAAAATAATTCCTTAAAAATTAGAATTGGACAAATGGAAGCTAATGATTTCATGAGAAATCAAAATAGCATAAACCAAAACCAAAAAATTTAAAAAATAGAAAAAAAATGTGAAAATTTCCATTGAAAAACAACTGACCAGGTTAAAAAAAAAGACAGGAGAAATAATTCAGAAATTATTGGTCTACCTGAAATTCATGGATAAAATACAAATTGAAAGAATCCACTGATCACCTTCTGAAAGATATCTCAAAATGAAAACTCCCAGGAATATTATAGCCAAATTCCAGAACTCCCAGGTCAAGGAGAAAATATTGTAGGCATGCATAAAGAAACAATTCAAGTATAGTGGAGACACAGTTAGGATAGTAGCTTCTATCTTAAAGAACCAGAGGGCTTGGAATATGATATTCTGGAGAGCAATTGAACTGGGACTACAACAAAAATCACATACCAAGAAAAACTGAGTATGATCTTTCAGAGGAAAAGGTGATCATTCAATGAAATAGAGGATTATCAAATATTTGTGATGAAAAGACCAGAGCTAAATGGAAACTGATTTTTTTTTTTTTTAATATAGGACTCAGGAGAAGTAGATAATCAGGGAAAATGATATGATAAAGGACTTAATTAGTTTTTTCTGTTTACATTCCTACTTAGAGGAATTATATTTGTACCCTACTAGAAGTTTCTCATTATTATGACAATTTGAAGAAATATATATATACCTATGTATGTATGTATGTATATAGGCAGAGGGCACAGGTGTGAGTTGAATATAAAGAGATAATATCTTTTAAAATGAAATTAAGGTGGAAGAGAATAATGTACTTGGAAAAAGGGGGGAAAAGGGGGAATTATTTTAATTATCTGCTAGAAAGAGGGAAGAGAAAACTTTTACAGTAGAGGGGAAGAGAGGGAAAAAGAAGATGAGTGAGTGAACTTTACCTTTAGCATAACTGGCTCAAAGAAAAACATAAGCACTCAATATGTGTATAGAAATCTATCTATTCCTGTAGTAAAACAGTAGGGGAATGGGATAAGGAAAGGGGGGATAAAAAAGGCATGTTAAGGGAGAGAGTGATCAGTAGAAAAACAATTTCGATTATGGGCAGGGTGAAAGAAAAGAAAGAATAGAACAAATGGGGGAAAATACAGTTAGGAATAGTAACTTTAAAAAGAACTTTGAAGCAAGTTTCTCTAATGCTTTATTTCACAAACATAGAAGAAACTGAATCAAATTTATAAAAAGTAAGAGCCATGTTCCACTTGAAAAATGATCGAAAGATGTATTTATTCGCAAAAGGCTATAAATTTGACCTAACAATACCACTATTACATATGAATACCAAAAGAGATTTTTAAAAGAGGAGGAAAGAAAAGGATCTATATGTATAAAAATACTTGCAGCAGTTCTCTTCTCAGGGCAAAGAACTGGACGTTGAGGGGATGCTCATTAATTGCAGATTGTTAATTATTCTATGGTATTATTATTCAATGTTTTTTCTAATGTTATTCTATGGTAAGTGATGAGCAGCAGAATACCCTTGGGGAAAAAGAGCAAAAGCAAGACAAAACAAAACAAAATTGGAAACCCTTCATGAACTCAAAGTGATATGTACTATATACAAAGTAATAGCAATGTTCTGGAATTACTAGCTATAAATGATTTTTTTTTTTTGCTGAGGCAATTGGGGTTAAGTGACTTGTCCAGTCCACTTAACACTTGTTAAGTATGTAAGGTCAGATTTAAACTCAGGTCCTCCTGACTTCAGGGCTGGTGCTCTGTTTACTGTGCCACCTAGCTGCCCCAATGACTGCTATTCTTAGCAATAAAATGATCCATAGATACTCCAAAGGATGGATGATGAAAAATTCTATCCTAACTAATTATGTCTGAATACAAATTGAATCAGTCTCTCTTTCTTTCTCTCTTTGTCTCTCTCTCCTTTTTTTAAACTTTATTTTTCTTGAGGGTTTTTTTATTAGGATGGGAAATCTTTGTTTTCTTTCGCAACATGACTTTTATGGAAATGTTTTGCATAACTTCACATGAGGTTTTTAATAGGGGCTAAGAGTGAGGGCAAGGGAGAGCATCTGGAAATCAAAAGTTTAGAATATAAAAAACGTGTTTTAAATGTATCTGGTGAAAATAGTAAATAAATAAATATCTATAGAATAAAGAAATCAAATCTATAAAGTCATTACAGATACAAAAAAAAAAAGAAAGAAAGAAATTAGAGATATTGTAAATTCTACAATCAATAAATTATTTCTTAATTTGAGTACCATTGCACCTTATTGGTTTTCTCAGTGGTTGTAAGAAACTATAAAAAAAGTAAAATAAAGCAGAGGATCATGTGGTCATGAATATAGAGTTATAACTTCATTCAATACACATAACAAAAGTCATACATTAGTTATGTGTCCTCAGATTCATTTAGTTAGATAAGGCAAGTCTAAGACCTACATATGTTACATTTGAGGATTTGAGGGAATAGTTCCCACATTTTTGATATTAATTTAACATAGAAGAAAAATTAGAATCATGATAAAAATAAAAGTTCATATATACACAAATATTTATAGTAACACTTTTTACTGAAACTGGAAACCAAATAGATGGCTATTTTTTGGATAGTGGCTAAATAAATGCTTTCCTTACTTTGACTTACATAGGGCTATCCCTTTATTTAAATGGAAGCCAAGGTACATCTTCTAATTTCCTTCATCCTAATTTATTTTTAATTGTATTTAAGTAAATAGGTATATGTATTTCTGTATATATGTACATATACACATGTGTATATATATATATATAATACATATACTCATTTTATATATATATTGTTTATTATATATATGTATGTTTAGACATGCTAAAAGTATTTATATATTATATATGTATTAGCATACATATTTATCATATTATGTATATATAAATATAAAATAATTGCTGCAATTTTATATGTGTATTTATCTCTCTTATCACAACATTAGCTCACTGTAAGGAAGTATTATTTGATTCTTTTTCCCCCTGGTTTCACCAGGGTTTAGCAGAGGACCTAGCATATAAGTAGGGATATAATAAATACTAGCTGTCATGGCAACTAGTGGTACAGAAGATAGAGAGCATCTGGATTTAATAAGACTAATTTTTATGACTTCATAAGATTCTTTATGAGTGCAAATCTAGCTTCTGACTCTTACTAGCTGGGCAACTCTCTGGCTAAGTCACTTAATTATATTTGCCTTAATTGCTCATGAGTAAAAAGAGCTGGAGAAAGAAATGGCAATTCATTCTAGTATCTTTGCCAAAAATCCTAAATGGGTTCACAAAAAGTCAGACACAACTGAACAATAACAAATGTTATTTAATTGAAATATTATTGCTTTATTTTATGTACTGACAAATATGCTGAATATTCAGAAAATGTTTTTAAACAATTCTCTTTATAAATAATATACAGGAGAAAGAAAGGGAGAAGAAAGACAGAATTGCCAGTGTCTAGGAGAGCATTATCTTGCCACTAAATAAAAATGGAAGGATTTGGTTTCCAAATCTTCTGCTAACACTCTTTTGCATATGGTTGTAGCACTTCCCTTATACTTTTAAAATGAGAATTAAATAAAATAATGTACTATACATATAGTGTTTGAATAAGAAAGCATTGTATTATGTAATATGTACATATACATATGTATAATGCATAAGAATATATTTATAATGCATAACTATATATGCATATATGTGCATGTTAGCTGTGATAAGAAAATTTAAAAAATTCTAATAAAATAGGCTATTGTATGATGCAACTGTGAAAGGAATGGGAGAGGCAGTAAATAACAAAAGTTTGGAGGAGAGATAAAATGTGAGTGGTCAAGAAAGATTAACAGAGTTGTTATGATAGTGGTAATAGTAGTTCAGAACTGGCAACCCTCTTCTGGGACCTGAAAAAAAAATGAATAGAAACAAATAGACAAAAAGAAAAAAAGTAGATTAGAGATGAAGTTGTGAATAAAAATAGTGTTTTTAATGGGCAATAAGAAAATGGCATCTCTGAAACATAAGATTCCCCAATAATGGAAACCCCATTCAATCGGCAGAACTATATATTCCTTCAATGCATAAGGCCTTATAAACAAATTTGATTTCTTGACCATTTATGTTTCCAAAAAAGGGACAAGAAAGGGAAGGAAAGAAGAGGATATGGGGAAAAAATAAACTTCAAGCTGTTCTCTATGCTTGTTGCTTCTCTGTATACTTTCAGTGTTCTTTAGCTTTTCAATGTCCTTCCGAAAATCCAATTTTCAGAAATGAAAACAATATAAAAGGATCTGATCTTCAAATTTCTGTTTCTGACCTTCCAATTTAGGCTGGATAATCCTAAAGCTTTAGTACGTAGGCACTTTACTCCTTTGTTTAATAAACTAGCTGAGGCTCCCTATTTCTCATCAGATCAAATGTAAATTCTTCTGTTTGCTATATAAAAGTCTTCATAGCTGGCTGAAATTTTTACAGCTTTACTGTACATTTACCCTAGTTCTCCCCACTTCAATCCAGTTGAACTTGATAGGGGTTGAGGTCCCTTTAAGATTCTTTTCTGATTTCCCAAACCCCATGGCTAAACTTGATTCACAAAGCCTGGTCAAAAAGCACCTTTTTGAATACCCGGGCCCAGCCCCCACTATCTGCTCAGATTTCCCCAATCCCCCACAGTTTCTTCCTTATCTGAAAAGCCTGCCAGAACTTGGCAAAGCCTACAAGCAGCCCCTCGAAGGAATAAAAGAGCCAAGCCTGAATTCTCTCTTTGCAGGAGCCCTCCCCGCCCAACACATGATATTTTTCTGGCCATGTAAGGGTTCCTGCCTGCCCAGGGGCTATCTTTGGCCCTGGTGTCTTTATAACTAAACTTTACTTCCAAATTCCTACAATAAATATTTTTCTATCAATCTAGGTTTTCGGGCCTGTAAATTCATTTACAGGGGACACTGCGCCTCATGGGATCTTTGCACAGACAAACGGGATTCCCCCTTTCCTTTCTCTCATCAAACTTATGACTCTTCATGCTCCTTTATTTATGGCTTTTCATAGGATGTCCCCATGTACAAAATTATTTTGAATGAATTTTATATATGCTTTAAAAATATATATACATGTTGTAGCTCAAGGATTATTATGATGGTGATGATGATGATACCTGACATTTAAACAGTATTTTGTGCTTTGCAAAGCCCTTTAATATATTATTTCATCTGATCCTTATAACAACTCTATGAGATAGTTACTATTAACTTCATTTTAGATGAGGAAACTGAAGCTGAAAAAGGATACATTATTCCCCTAAGGTCTCATAGCTTATAAATTTCGGAAGTAATCTTCAAATGCTATGCTTCCTGACTCCAAGTATATCATTCCTCCAATTAGGCTCTCTTTTTGCTCAGCTAATATATTATTTGCTTCTTAGGTACTAAGACTACTTCATTTTTTAAAAACTGTCTACACACGTCTTTCTAATATAGGTAGATCATATGTAATATATGTTTGTTCATTCATTGATTGATTGATCTTCAGGTGGCAGACTTCAATTCTATCATTCAAAGCTTTCTCACTAGAGTAGAGACTTAGAATTTGTGCCCTTTTGATATTGTCTTCAAGAATTCATCTTCCATACCATATTAACCCACTGAAACATGGCTCTAGCAAAAGTAATCTTCATACAAATTGCTTGAAGAAGTAATAAAATATTCTAATAATCATTTATCTTTTTATTTACTTTAATATTAAGATATCTCAATGTAGATCTTCCTCTCATTATGACCATAGAAATGATGTGAGTTCATCTGACAACCAAATAGGAAGTTTCCAATATCTGTGAACATAGCATTAGATGTAAATGTTCTTCTGCCTGGTTTCAACTCCACTGAACAAGAAAATAAGAGATGTGCTTTTTGTGTTAAGCTCCATGCTACTAATTTGAGTCTTGATCGACCAAGTCCCTCAGCCTCCTTTCTCCTAATTAATTATTTGATGGTGCATTCTTCAAATTGAAAAGGCTACTAGCCAAAAGTAAAGTAGAGGTAGTGTTGGTGCATATTTTTGTTTGTTTACAAATGATTGTGCACTCATTGAAGTCTCCAAAACTGAAATACACTAAAGTATCAATGGATTCTCTGCTATCTATGTTAATCTTAGCCAAAAATTAACACCAAAAAGACATAGTTACTCCATTAGCCAGTTCTACAACATCCATATATGGAACTATTGATTATAGCAAATGGAGAAATTTTGAATGCTATAAATTCTCTTTTCCTTCTCATTCTTACTCCCCAATATTAAGGCAAATGTGAAGTTATGCAAAACATTTCCCCAAAAGTTATGCTGTGAAAGAAAGCAGATTACTCTCCCTGTCCTCTACCCCTCAAGAAAAATCTTCAGAAAAAAAATATATACTTCAATCTGTATTCAAACACAATCAGTTCTTTCTATAGGTATGCATAGCATTTTTCATAAGTCCTTCAGAATACTCATATATCACTATTGCTGAGTATAACAAAGTCATTCATAGCTGATCATCCTACAACATTGTGATCACTTTGTACACAATATATTTCAATTTGCTTGAGTTCACAGAAGAACTTCCAAGTTTTTATAAAAGCATCCTGCTCATAATTTCCATCAAAATCACATACCCCAATTTATTGAGCCATTTCCCAATTAATGGGCATTGCCTCAATTTCCAATTCTTTATCCTGACAAGAGAGAGAGCTACTGTAAATATTTTTTGTACATGTAGGTCCTTTTTAAAAAATCTTTTGGGATTCATACCTAGTAGTGGTATTGTTAGATCAAAGGATATACATGATTCTATAATCCTTTGGGCATAATTCATATATTTTAATCATTTATCAATTAGGAAGTGACTTATTTTTGACTCAGCATCCTACACATTTGAAAAAAGAGGCTTTCATGAGAAAAAATTGCTTCAAAATTATTTTCCCATTTACTATTTCTAAGTTTTATCCCCCAGTTTATTCTCTTCTCTTACCTTTTACTTTTTTATTTATTCCTACCCTCCTCAAAAGTGTTTTGCTCAAAGGTTCTGACAAAGGCCTCATTTCCAAAATATATAGAGAACTGACCCTAATTTATAAGAAACCAAACCATTCTCCAATTGATAAATGGTCAAAGGATATGAACAGACAATTCTCAGAGGAAGAAATTGAAACTATATCCACTCATATGAAAGAGTGTTCCAAATCACTACTGATCAGAGAAATGCAAATTAAGACCACTCTGAGATACCACTACACACCTGTCAGATTGGCTAAGATGACAGGAACAAATAATGATGAATGTTGGAGGGGATGTGGGGAAACTGGGACACTAATACATTGCTGGTAGAGTTGCGAAAGAATCCAGCCATTCTGGAGAGCAGTCTGGAATTATGCCCAAAAAGTTATCAAACTGTGCATACCCTTTGACCCAGCAGCGCTACTACTGGGATTATATCCCAAAGAAATACTAAAGAGCAGAAAGAGACATATATGTGCCAAAATGTTTGTGGCAGCTCTTTTTGTTGTAGCTAGAAACTGGAAGATGAATGGATGTCCATCAGTTGGAGAATGGTTGGGTAAATTGTGGTATATGAAGGTTATGGAATATTATTGCTCTGTAAGAAATGACCAGCAGGAGGAATACAGAGAGGCCTGGAGAGACTTAAACCAACTGATGCTGAGTGAAATGAGCAGAACCAGAAGATCACTGTACACTTCAACAACAATACTGTATGAGGATGTATTCTGATGGAAGTGGAAATCTTCAACATAAAGAAGATCCAACTCATTTCCAGTTGATCAATGATGGACAGAGGTAGCTACACCCAGAGAAGAAACACTGGGAAGTGAATGTAAATTGTTAGCACTAATATTTGTCTGCCCAGGTTGCATGTACCTTCGGATTCTAATGTTTATTGTGCAACAAGAAAATGATATTTACACACATGTATTGTACCTAGACTATATTGTAACACATGTAAAATGTATGGGATTGCCTGTCATCGGGGGGAGGGAATAGAGGGAGGGGGGGATAATTTGGAAAAATAAATACAAGGGATAATATTATAAAATATATATATATAATAATAATAAAAAATTAAAAAAAAAAAAAAAGAAAACCTACAGCACAAAAAAAAAAAAAATTACTTTCAGCTGAAGGTGGGAGTGGGGAGGGGTGTACTGTACTTACAGGAAGGATTCAATAAGATCTTCAAAGTGAAGATGTCAACTGAATTGGGCCTTGAAGCAAACAAAAGTTTTCAGGACAAAAAGATAGATGTGCATTTATTAAGTGCTTACTATGTTCTGGCATGGGTCTGGAAACTGGAGGGAGGGAAAGGGTATGTAAGTAAGCAAGATAATGAGACCCTACCCTCTAGGAGCTTACATTCTAAAAGAGGAAGACAATATATAAAAGGGAACTAAGAAGTGGGAAAGGAGATAGCTGAGAAATGTGAAGGTCTGCCTCTATTTCAATGTAGATGTGTTACCTTCTGGAGATGTGCAAGAGTACTTGCCCAGAGTGGGAACTGTATAGTTCAAAGGAAAGAACTGGGGATTTGGAGTAAAAACACCTAAGATGAAATTCCTGCTGGTGCTTAATGACTGTGTGACCTTAAGCAAATCACATAACTAACCTCTGGAACTTAGTTCTTTTGAATATAAAATAAAGGAGAATTGGACATGATGTTTATTCCAGTTCAAAGTCCTAGAATCTACCAGTAAGAATTAGCATAAACAAATTATGAGATGTTACAATGGAGAACAAACTTGGGTGATAATACTAAAAATAACATATATGTAGTTTGCAAGTTGTTTTGTCATATTGAATGAGATGAGGTGAGATCTTTCAAGACAGTTGTGAAAATCGAGTAAGGCTTCATCTACTTCAGAGTTTGAGTAGGCCTGAAGAACTCTAAACATCGAGTCAAGGGCATTATTGCGTTCCCCTCCCATGATATCATCTCCCTATTTCAGCCAAATATGGGCAACTATATACTTATTGGTCAAGTTCAATTTCATGGGCAGATCTCGCGTTTAGAATGTAAGACTCTCAGCCAATGAGGATGAGGGTCAGTGGTGGGAGGGGGTGTTTTGCGTTAGGGATTAAAGGGGCTGTCCTGCCCACAGGAGGCACCCTTCTCGAGAGAATATACAATCAACTTTGCTTTTCTCTTAAAAAAAAAAAAAAAAAAAAAAAAAAAGTGTTTTGCTACTTACCACCCACTTCCCCAATTTCATTTTCCCCAATTTTCATATTCCTTTTTCCTCCTACTTTTTCAGGGTAAGATAGATTTTTTATACCCATATTTAGTGTGCAAATTATTTCCTTGTTGAGCCTATTCTGATGAGAATAAGGTTCACTTATTCCTCTCAACTTTTCCTCTTACCCTCTACTATAAAAGTTTTTTCTTGCTTCTTTTATGGCACTTTTCCAACTCTTCTGTCCCCAGTACATTTCTTTCTTACCCCTTTAAAAATTTATGTTTGTACATACTCTTTCTGTCATAATAATGAGTAAGTTCTTATGAGTTACAAATATCATTCTTCCACATAATAATGTCAACTCAAAAATCTTATTAACTACCTTATGATATCCTGATTACTTCTGTAACGTGCTCTCCTGGCAGTTACTATTACTAGTCTGTCCTAGACCCACCAGAGTACATTTGACCACTGTCCTTTGCAGTGTGAACTCCACCCGGCTCGCCTCCTCTGAGGCCTTCAAAGGTCTCTGGCCACAATCTCTTGAATCTATAGCTTAATAACCGGTAGCGCACTCAAGAACAGCCACGTGTAATCTTAAAAGCCTTTATTATACCTACTCACATAATACCCTAACTGATGCCCTGACTTGTTGGTTCCCGAGTGAACACCTGGTCAGAAGACCCATGTGTTCACTACCAAAACCCTTACCTCTTTTGGCTATCCATCTTGGCTTGGCCACCCAGGCTAGGGAGCCAGGGTGAAGAGCGCGAGGTTAAAGAGGGCGATTGCTGCCTGCAGTGGGCTTACATAGGGCCTGTGAGGTCACACACACAGCCAATCAGCAAGAGAGTCACCCATTACGAAGCTATCTCAATATGACCAGGATCCCACCCAAGGGCAGTCCTAATATCCACAGAAATTACTTCTGGGCCTCAATCTCCTGATGTGCTGTGGCACCCATTTAAAGGGCCCTTACAACTTCTTTATGCTTTTCCTGAGCACTGTAATCAACTTTTTCATTCAGCTCTGGTCTTTTCAACACAAATGCTTGAAAGTCTTATATTTCATGGAATATCCACCTTTTCCCCTGAAGCATTATACTTGGTTTTGGTGGGTAGATGATTCTTGGATTTTGCCTCTTTTGCTTTTAAAGGCATTCCTCTCCTCATCAACTTTTTGTTTTCCCTTTTGCACCATTGCCAATTATCTTTCCAATGTTTCCTCTATCTCTCTTAGTTGATTTTCAAAATCTCTTTTGAGCTCTTCTATTATCTGAGACCAATTCTTATTTTTCTTGGAGATTTTGGATATAGAAGCTTGGATTTTATTTCCTTCAGAGTGTGCGTTTTGATGGTCCTTGTCATTATAATAACATTCTTTGGTCAGAATATTTTTCTGTTGTTTGCTCATTATCCCAGCCTGTAATTTGATGTATAGCTCTGTTAAATTAGGGTTCTATTTCCGGCTTGGAGGATGTGCTATCCCAAATTTCAGGGATTTTGTGCAAATGATTTCAGAAATCCTTTTGGAAACCTGACCACAAACATTCTTTTCTGTGCTGGAACTGAGTCCACTGTGCCTATAAATTGCAGTGTGCTAAAGCTTCAGAGTCCTTCCTCAATGCTTGGAAAGAGATATTCTGTGACACGAGGCCTCCAGAAGCTGTTACACCTACTCCCAAGACCTTCTCATCCTACTGATAAATCTTTCTGACTGATCTTCCAAGTCATCTTTGGTGTCTCTAAGTTTAGAGGTCTAGTAACTCTAATTGATTCCATTGGTGGCTCCAAAGCCAGTTCTTTTGTTGTTGCCTGAGAGGTTAGGTCTGCACTAGACTCCCATGTACATTTCCTGCTGACCTCCTAATTTGTCTTCAGCTTGAAAATGTTTTATTCCTTTTTTTGTTTTCTGATGCTCTAAAATGTTTATATTAATTATTTAGTAGGTCAGCTGAGCAAGTACCCACCTTTGTTATACCATCTTGGCTCTGTCTCCCTCTAATTTTAATTCTATAAAAAATAAACCCTCAAAGGTCTTATTTCCTTCCTTTGCTCTTTCTGTGTGTTACCCTCCCATATATACTTTATGTTTAAGCTCCTTGAAGAAAGGGTATGTCTTTCTTTTTAATAATTGTGTTATCAGTCCATATTATAGTCCTTGGTACATAATAGGTACTTGATTATCGGTAACTGGACTGTATTATTAGATTGTATGTCAATGGCACAAGGGTCAGCTTAGCCACGTTCTGTTATCATCAAATTGGACTTAGTGTAATTAATACTCTACCATAAGAATAGGTCATGAGTCACCTTTCAAATTATAGAACATTATGATATCTAGCAGTGGAAAGTAGAAATCCTCTGAAAGTTATTGAGCAAGGAAGTTCAATAGTCAACAACAATATTGCTGCTTCTTGAAGTTCTTAAATTTATATATCATCTTTTATATTTCTTCTTTGTATGTTTCAGAAGCAATACGGCATAGTGACAGAGTTATCATGAAATCAAGAAGCCATGGATTCAAGCCTTGCATTTAGCACTTATCTTTTACTATAGGCAACTCTCTAAGTCTATAAGTAGCAGAGAAAAGGCCAATTTGAGGTAGTAGACATAAGCTTCCTCACTTAGAATTTCCCTCTACCAATGATATCACAGGTCCCATGTCCAATCTCTATTCCAGTTCCTCTTTTCCTGTACAGATTGAGATATATATGCTGATAAAAAAAAATTCCATGAAAAAAACTTGCATTTTAAGAAAGGAGATAAAATCAGTTCATCTTTTCCAGTTTCGTGTTTGTTCAGTAGTAAATATGTCATACAAGGGTATCAACAAATTAAAGGTAAGTATAAGCCTTTATGTTAAAAAACAAAAAACAACTACCACCAAAGTTTTCCTGATAATTATTAAATCGCTAACATTTTGAAGCATCTTCACAGAAAGGCTTCTGTTGTTTTCCATTAAGTAGCTGCATCTTCCAACTCACATACCATAACCAGCAGGGTTCCACTCTGACAAAGTCACAGCTGCTTCAAATTCCCATACATCATCAGTTACCAGTGTTTATCGTTTTCTCCAGCTGTCAACAACAATATTTTTCCTTTGTTAGATGGGGAATTTCCAAACTTATAATTAGGCTTCATTTATGAAATGTAACCAGTTAATCATTACTTTCATTTAGTCCTTCTTGTTTTCTAAAGAGATTTCAATTCAATTAAAGAAAGGTGCAACATATCAAAAGAAAAACTACAATGAAACTGCTCCAAGAATTGTGGTTTTTTGTTCAACTGATGAAAATATTTATTCAAAACGGGCTTCTCTTTCCTATAAACTACACACACACACATATCCCTATAAGCATAAAAAAGTTTTTGCATTTTTTCTATCTCTTTTATATTTTTCCATTTATCTCAAAGGGAAGACTCTCTGTAAAGTCATATAAAATACATGTGTGCCAATACATTGCTGAAAGCAACTTGTTTCTTATGGATAAAAATCTGTAGTTATTTTTAATTGGAAAAATTAGGCAAAAAATTGAAAACAGGAGGTAGAAAGTTCATTCCCTATAGACTTTCACATTCTTCTTTTCTCAGGAAAGAGACACAGCAGGAAAATACAAGGTACTTGGTCAGAGATAAGAAGAGACTAAGGTGCAAACAGGCAGAAAGCTGCCTTGTTCTGCTATAGATGAAAATTATGCTCCCAAAGTGATGATCTGTGCTGCCATTCTTCAAGGAAACCCATAGCAAGAGATAGAAACACAAGGAGATAAAGTCAAATAGATGGTTGCTCCTCATCTAGTGCTCTCTTCCTACCACTTAAACTCCCTCCATTCCCCATGTGTAAAGAGTTAAAACCAAATATTTTTGAATATTTGCTTCTCATGTAGCAGTCTTACTTTTATTTTTTTAAATGGAACCCTTTGAAGTAGGATAATTCTGTCTGCTCTATCATGATTTTAGGGATTTTTCTGAGCAATCAAATTCAGGTGTATATTTCCTAATGTTGGCAGCTTTAAGATTTGGAAACTGTTTTAGATATGTTATTTCATTTGGTTTTAACAACATTTCTGTGACACTGGCACAGGACTACCAACATTTGAGAAGATCCTACACTGTATGAGCATAACAGAATTGAATTAACCCAGAAGAAATGCAAGATGCACAAAATTAGAGACACAACTAACAAATGTTTATTGTCTAACCTGTGGCAGAGCCTTCCAAACTTGTATTAGTCTGATCAGCCAGCTGGTCACACTGTAACTAAATTCTAACACAGTGGTGTCATTTTGGACCTCTTTATGAATAAAGAACAAGAAACAACCAACCATCCAGTGAGATATTAATTATTAGGCCCATTTTGAAGATGTGAACATTGAAACAGAGAGGGTCAAGTCATTTACACAATGCATATGTAATTCAGTTTTTCTAGTATGTGCACTCATGATCAGTTGGCAAGATTTCTCCTTTAAGAAACTAGCAACTCAGGTAATATTTACAAATTATTTTAAAAGTATAGGAATCTTCAATTATTTTTCTCTTTTTTTGCCACAATGCCACAATTGATGTAGATATATTAAGGGACTATATGAACCTGAGATCCACTTAATATATTTCTTTAGTTTAACTGATTGTAACATCTAAATAATTTTTGTTGATTTTTTTCCCCTTTTGTCAAGAAACCTGCTTACTAATGATGACATTTGATTTATTTAGCTAAACTCATTCTGGCATAACTTCCTAAAATATACAGTAGTTACCAAGACCAAAGACAAAAATCTTGCACCATAGCCAAACTTGTTATGACCTTGAAATATTGAGGCATGCCTCCATAATATCATGGCATCAGAAAACTACCTTTATGCAAATCAATTTAGCTAACTTACATAAAACTTTTAATTTGCATTTCAAATCCTTGACTTCACTTATCTAGTACTCAGCTTTCCTCAGTAGAAAACTTGCTGTAAATAAAAATGGGGAAAATGAATTGTAAGATGAAAGAAGTGGGCTTATTTAGAAATGGGACTGACCCTAAGTTAGGTTAATAGGGAAGAAGGCTAGGCATAATAAGAAAGATGAATTCTACATGCATTTCATCACCACAATTCTGAAAATAAGTCTGACTATAACTTTAAATCAAACTAATCAGCACCATTTACCTAGACTGTAGTGTAATCATAATAATTGGTACTTTAAAATTTTTGATGATCAGACAAACAAGTAAACTGACCATATGTGACTGATTCATCTGAAGGTTACTGTCAGAATAGTTATTTTTTCAGATCTGTTAAGTCACACTACTGGATTTTTAAAAGCTGTTTTCTTGAAGTAATTATAGGGAGAAGGAGAACAGTAAGATTATATCCAATGTTTCTGTTTAATTGCTAATATGGTTCAGTGAATAATAATTCTGTATAATGATAATCATGTTCAATAAATTAGTCAAAAAGATTGTGAAATCATCTTTCATCTATCTTTTAAAAAGTACAGAAAAAAGCAACATCAACAATGGTTTTAAATAATTTAACTTATAAAGATTTTTAATCATCTGAGATATCCTTGTACAGTTAATGCAAAAAGATAAAACAATTGCTACTATTATATTTTAATAAAGTTAAATTTCTGCTTAACACATCTCTTGAAAAAAGTTTATTCATATAATAATTTCTTGGAAAACTAGTTTTCTTGTATCATGAGTTGCCATGGTCCATATATTTGTTTAGGGACTCCTCTATCAGAAATGATCTTTCCCATATTAAGCAGATTGAACAATGAACAGATTACACAATGTGTTTCTGGAACAACACGTGAAGCTTTCCCAGATAGATAAAAATTACGAGGATTTATGTTCCATTGGCAGACTTTCTAAGAACTCCATACCACTAGGAAGCATCAAAGTAATTTTTGAAGCAATTTGCTTAGTCTTCAGGGGGAAAAAAAAAAGTCCATCATAAAATATAATTCAACTTTATTTTATATGTTAACATAAAATCAAAATTAGACTAAGAAAGTATACAATAACCGCAAAGTTTGCAAATGAATTATGAGCTTTAAATATTATTATTGACCATAATTTTTAACAACATTCTCAACCATTAAAGAAAGCTGAACAAAAGTAACAAAAACTTTATCCATGTGGCACTAATATGATTATGGTATGTGAATGAAATTCAAGATGGAGGATCTCAGCCTGAAAGCTATTTCATAAGTGTCCAATATTGCCAAAATATCTAATATTGCTTAAATGCAACAGCTGTTAGAATAGGAAAGAACTGACAAAAATTATGTTGATGTGAATTAACAAAAATAAAAAGTGAAAAAGAAGTTGTTACTAGAAAGGCATTATGAAACAAAGATAATTAAATGGAACCTTAAAAAGTATAACAATGTGGGTCAAACAAGCATTTTTTCACATCCAACAGCTAATTAATGCAGGATATATTCCTTGTCCTATGGCAACTTATTTGTTCAGTTTCAGCTTCTTAAGCAATAGCAACACCTTCAAAGGTTAATGCACAGTTCTAATAATACTCCTTTTGGAAATTTATTGTTAAAATAAATTTTCTTTGAATTGCCCTATTATTTGATATGTTTTAGTTAACCTAGATATATGCTAACAAATTAAATGGAAATAAAGAAATTTTATAAGTAACTGAGATTTAATGTGACTTTTATCTGAAATATCCACTTACCTGAGGGAAATTCCATGTTTTGTTGTTGTTTTTACTCACATTGTACATATAATTATTAGTATAATTGATCATGATATTTATTCCATTATTTCAAAAGTTTGCAATGTCTTGTGCATGAAGATAGAGTAAAAAATAATGATCTTCAAATCCGTGAAGAATTACTGTTCTAAAGCAGTAACATCTCAAACAGAAAAGGTAAAAATACCATTTGGAAAGAGGAAGCTAATTATATTAAGAAGTAATTGTGATATTCAAAAAAAGTCATTCTTATGGCTCATCTCCATCAGTATTGCAGCTCCACTAAATACTATACCAAATACTATTTTTATTCTTTACTTTTTTTTTTTTTTTAATCTTCTCCTTGTAACAAGACAGACATAGGGGGAAAGAAAACTAGGCTGAGGTGAAAAGGCCTGAATTCAACTATGTCACTAGAAAACTATAAATTTTGAGATTATCTTCTGGTCCTCCATTTCTTCTACTTGGTATTATTAACTTCAGGTTGCAAAATAGAAAATGGAAGATCAAGAAATTGTTTTTTAATTTTATAATTATATAATTTTTTGACAGTATATATGCATGAGTAATTTTTTTTTATAACATTATCCCTTGTATTCATTTTTCCAAATTTTCCCCTCCCTCCCTCTACTCCCTCCCCTAGATGACAGGCAATCCCATACATTTTACATGTGTTACAGTATAACCTAGATACAATATATCTATGTAAATACCATTTTCTTGTTGCATGTTAAATATTGGATTCCGAAGGTATAAGTAACCTGGGTAGATAGACAGTAGTGCTAACAGTTTACATTCGATTCTCAGTGTTCCTTCTCTGGGTGTAGTTATTTCTGTCCATCATTGATCAACTGGAAGTGATTTGGATCTTCTTTATGTTGAAGATATCCACTTTCATCAAAATACATCTTCATACAACATTGTTGTTGAAGTGTACAGTGGAGGATCAAGAAAATTAAGGATATTGAATTAAGGAAATTAAAAAACTACCCTTTAAAGCATGTCATAATATTATTCCTTTTTCTTACACTTTATTATTCTGTACAAACTCTATGATCTAGAATTATCTGGTTTCCTCTTCCTTTGTCTTGAAATTCCATATCATGATGCTATACTTGTTTACTGGATATTCCTTAGGCTTTGAATTCTCTGCTTCATGACTGCTTACTACCTGTCTATTTTCTTTCAAGTCTCATCTCCAAGAGAACATTATCTGTTTTTTGCCATTCATCCATGTTACCAATCATTTATACCATAAATCTTGAATGTACATAGTTACTTGAAAGTAGTCTTCCTTGTTAGACTGCTGAGGTCAGGAATTGTGTTTATGCATTAATATCTCCTGAGCTTAGCCTTTATTATGTACCTCAAACATGATAAGTGCTAAATACATAATTCCACCCTGAAAAGTATTAGAGATTAAATGACTTTTCTATTGGCACAAAGGTAATAAGTGGCAAGAGTTTGTATTTACATTTATAATGTAATTTATAATTTATAATGAAACCAATATTTTTTCTAGCTATATCACATTACTTCCCTTAGGTCTCTCATTATGCATATATATGTGAAAACTATTTATCTACTTATCAGTCTAATCTATGTTTACATATATACAAAATATACTCTATTGTTGGTAAGTATTAATTTAAAATTAAGATGATTTTTTTATCATAATTAACAGATTAAATTGTATTTAACTTCACAGGCATAGGGCTTGTGATATTCAAATTCCTATAAACAAATCTTTTGTAGGCAGTTTAGAATGTAGATTATCTGGATTTCAAATTTTGTTGTTCTTTTCTAATGAGTGAACTTGTTCTACCACTTCATCATAATTGGGGTGGTACTGTAATGCACACAGGAGGAAAAATTCACAGAAATGCAAATTCAGTGTGAGCTGTAATAAATGAGTTGCTGCTGTGGAACCCCCACAACAGATAACAAACCTAGTGCAATTTGGTTTCATAAAGTTAAGCAGTGTTTGTTATGATTTTCATATAAAATGTTTGCTATGCCCAGCTGCTACTTTTTATTTAATTGTATAATTTGTTTCATAATTAGTTTTTGCTTCATTTTCCACAAAGTGTCAATTCTAAAATCCAGGCTCTGAGGTATCCACTGTAGAGCAGAGCCCATTAGTTCCTCAGCTTTCATTTGCAACCCCAATCTCAAGTTAGAGGAAAACAAATACAACTACATAGAAGATCAATAAAATGCTGAAGAAGGCTATATTTGATGTTCGAATACTAAATGGTTGCAAGGAAATTATTATTTCTTGGCTTCTTCTAAAGAGATTAAATAACTTTTCAACATGAAATACTCATGTGGTTATGTTGCCCACTTTTTCCAAGAATAAGCCAGTAGGGATGTGGTCAGGACAACAGATACTTTGTGAGTACTGTTTTACATTAAGATTTAAAATTTTAAAAGCTAGTAAAAGCAAATAGATTATGCCATAATACTGTTTCTAATTCATTCTCTTCCCTAGAGAAGTTTGAAATTTTCCCTTTTATTCCTTTTGCCATAGCACATAATTCAGCAAGTAAGGAGTACAAAAGAAAACAAAATAAAATACTAAATCACATTCTAAGTGAGTTTTGCTTCCAGTGATCATAGTGAAGGTTAATAATAGAGACAACTAAAAAGTAGGGAAAACAGTGGCAAAAGCTTTTGAAAAACAAAATACTGAACTCAAGCCATAATTAAAACAAAAGTTTATTTTCCTTATTGATGCTTTCCTTTCCTTTCAGGCCCAACTGATATAAAGAAAAGCAAATATCTTCAAGAGATGTGCAGTTGAAACTGATAAGATATAACAGATGAATGTATCAAATGAATGAAACAGTATGGAGTAGAGAAGAAAGGAGGGAAGGTAGATCTACCTCAAAGAAGTAAGAGAGAAGAAGCAAGAATAAATGTGAATTGTTTTAATTGGTAATTTAAAAGATTTGCAGTTGATAGAAATAGAGAATAACTTTGAGAAAAGAATAGATTTGAATAAAAGAGAATCTCTTGTTTTCATTTTAATTGTTTACTATAATGATAAATCCTTTATAGAGGGAGAAAACTTAAAAAAGAACTTGGCAATACCAGAGTGAATTTCAGATGACTGTTAAACTTATGAATCCAGATTCAGGAATCATTTGCATAGAGGCAACACATGAATCTAGGAGTTGATGTGATAACCAAAGAAGATACTCTTAAGAAGGAAAAGAAGACACCCACAGTAGAATTATAAGAGAACATGGAAGGAATATGGGAAATCATTTAGAATAAGATATACATGAATAAAAACCCTTCTAGACTCATCTCGTCATTATTGTTGTCATTATTTTCAACTTAGACATCATCATCATTCAGCAGAATCTTTCATTGAGATTGAAGATTATCTTCTTTTTATTTTCTTTGCATTCTTAGCATCATCCCTATAATTTAGAAAAAGGTAAATAAATGATTTTTGCTCAATTGTTAAGAACTGACATTTATATAGTATTTTATGGTTTGGAAAGTTCTTTGTATAAATTATCTTAAGCTTTTACAAATGAGCTCAAACATTCCAACCACATTCTTGATAAGTGATTGTTACTTAAAGATCTCTCTTGAAAGGCAACTCACTGATCCCTGAAGCAGCCCATTCTACTTCTGGACAAGGTTAACTGTTATCAGCCCATTCTACTTCTGTGCAGGATTAACTATTAGAAGTTAAAGTCTTAGCATTGTCATATTCAAAATTATAATATCTTGTATAGTTCTTTACTTTTTTCTGAACCTCAGGTTCAGAATGATAACTGACCAGTTGTTATAGAAACAAAATGAGATAATGTATTTAAAGTACCACATAACTACAAAGTACTTAAATATGTATAAGGTGTTATCATATGTATTTCTAACACTTAAGTTGACATCACTCCAAGATGCTTGTCTCCAAATATTTTTTTAATATCATACTCTTATGAGTTAAAAAAAGATCACGAACCTCTAATATGTGTTCATTTTCCTTATGTATTAATAATTTCCATGGCTTACTATACTCTTACATATCCTTTTTGTCTCATATAGACCTCGGCCTTAAAAACAGCTGCTTTATGTTATACAATGAGTAAGAGCACTTTTTTGATAATTAGCTTAAAAAATAATTTAGGTCAAGTCTTAATGTATTTTTATGAGGATATAGATCCGACAGAAATACAAGTTCCTTAATCTCCATACTTTTAAAAGTTTTTTCAATCAATTTATTTCTCAGTACATACAGGATTTTAATTGATCCTGATCTCAAAACTGCTTTGAAAGCTTGCTAAGTTATTTGATTGTATTAATTCTCATATGTATTTTCTCTTGCCTTTAAGATACAGATGTTAATGACTATAGCACTTCTTGTGAAGGCAAATAAGATAACTTAAGGACCACTTTGAAAATGTTGAAATTCTATCTATAATCATAACAGAGACCCAGTTCAATTTCAGTCTACTAAAAAAAAAAAAAAAAAAACAAATTAACACAGTTGTGGTGATATGATTATATTAAGCTCTCTTATTAAACATTATCATCAGAGAGATTACAGAGGGTTTAATTTTAATTTTTTTTGCTGTTTTATTTGTGTGTGTGAGAGATGAATAATTTTAAAAAGGATAGTCATTTTAAAATCAATGCAATGTCAGATGGTGAAATTCACTATTACTTTATTCTGCTGTCAGCAGTTTCTTTTTCTCTAATTTTGGCAAAATGAAATAATATTCTTCAAAGAAACCCAAAGATTTTGAAGAGAATTGGTAGGCTTCATGTAGCAATGAGAAACATAGCTTATACACACTAACCCTTTGAATTGAACATTGCATTTGTACTAGATTGATTCCATTTTAAATACACATACTTTCTAGAAAAATTAATTCACTTTCATTATACATGTAAATATCAGTATATATACAATAGCAACAATAACAAAAACAATATTTGTCATTTCAGGAATAATATAACAGTAATGAGATTTTAAAATTACCTTGTATTATCTGGAGTCTCCTTGGATTTTGTTTTGTTCCTCTTTCTAATTTATATTTTGGTCTCCATTTATTTAATTAATTGGTGATTTCCACAGGGCTCCTGACTAAAGGCTCAAATATTAAAAGCATCCCTAGAGCAATTTAAAATATAGAAAAGAAATGAGAATGTTAACTTCCTGAAAATGTGCAAGAAGATGATGTACTAGATTATTTGAATAGAGGTTTAATAAAGTATTTAGCTTTCAGAATAAAAAGTCAAAAAAGAATTTATTCTCTAAGGGAAGGGGAAAATCAAGGCAATTAAAAGGCCATTTAAAAATAGCTTTCTTTTGATTATCTGGATATTTCAGACAAAACTTTCTTCAAATGTGAATTGCCTAGATAATACTTGGTTTTTGACTATGGCTACATAACAGTAAAAATTGTTCAATTAGGCAAACCTTCAATAATATTGACTCTTTCCTATTGAGTAGATAAGAAATGACTGACCCATTTGACTGAGCAAAACACTCTATAGACAGTCTAATTCAAATTTACATATCCATGTTTTTTATTGAGCAAGTTTTACCAGACTTCTAACAAATTCTTATACTGATTTTACTCTAAACAATTCTGCATAGAATTATCTTCATTTCTTATCCTTTTGTCTTAGCTTATATATATTTCTGTTTACACAAGAAAAGGGAACTGTTTGCCCATATTATTTCTAATTTTTATCAATACCAAATCTTTATTAACACTTAAAATACTCTTAATTTCCCAAGACTTCTGATTCTCATGAATATCTACAAAGATTATATAAATAAAAATATACCTATATAAGTCTACTTTCATTTGGTTGGCTTTGTTAATTTTATAATATCATATTGTGTATGTGTGTGTGTATATATAGATATATAAATATATATATATATATATATATATATATATACATAATTTGATAATCTAACTAGCATAGCTATATTTTCATATATCTTTATTATGACTTATTATGTTTTAGGAATTTAGATGTAGAGGAAAGAGTATTGAATTAAATTTATACAAATCAAAAATTTATAATTTGAATATTCAGATTACTTGACAATTAGTTCAATTTGATAATTCACTTTTCATTGTAAACAAAGTAAAGGTAATAGTTATGCCAATTTATGTCTTCTATGTCTTCTTAATTCAATCTCTTTCCTAGATCAATTCAAACAACTAGCCTTAGAAAACTTTGGATTTAAATATCCTTGACTAACTTTCTAAAAATCTATAATAATTGAGATATTTCTCAGATTTAGAGCAAGTAAACACAGTAAAATCAATCATTTTGAAAAACTTTTAACTATTTAATGGTTTATTCTAATTTGTAATTGTTAGACAAGTGAAATAAAATATACATATGTGAGCATTTGAATATTAATTTATGAATGTTACAAAGAAATACATGCAACTGAGTCCTTCCTGGGAACAAATGTGTTTATACAGACAATATGCAATTTATACAATCCAGCTCGAACCTCTACTACCATCCTACTCACACATTAAGTGCAGGTGGGATCTGAGGTCTTCTCATTTAGACTTGACTTGGTCTCTCACATATGGACAAATACCCTTTTTATAACCTCAACTAAGTCACTTAATTTTTCAAAGTTCTGGGAAACCCACTAAAATTCTAAGTTGCAAAAAAGATAGTGTCTGCATTATTAGAGGGAGTTTTCTCCTAAAGAATTTTCCTATGCCAATGAAATCGGAGATTCTATTCATATTTTATCACAAATGGTATTAATTTTCTGACAGTTTGTTATAACTGTATTTAAATTATGTTACATATATATACATATATATATAATACACACATATAAACATATATGTGTGTACATGCAAGCATGTATATATGTGTATGTATATACATATGGATACATTCATTAACAAGTGTTTATAACATGTATTATTAAACTAAAAGAGAAAAATGGAAATATAAAAAACAATGCATGGTTTTTTAACTGCTATATTCACTTTGAAAATAAATATATTATTATAAAATATACTTTTGCTTTCAATATTACTTGTTACTGTTATGTAATTTTAATGATCATATAGCTAGGAGGAATCTTAAAGGGTATCTGGACCAATCTTCTCATCTGAGTGCTTATCACAGTGTTTTATACATATAGGCTCAGTAATGCCTTTTGATTGATTGATTTATCTAATATGAGTATTTTGAGTCCCAATGCATTTCAATGATTTATGTATATGTCTGGGCCAGACACTGCACAAAATAAATAACCTGTGCTCACAATTGAATGAGAAAAAGAGAGAGATAGATTACATAATACATGCTCTGCAACATCCACTAGAAACTATGTGCTAGATTGAAAGAGCACTATTGCTGCTATTCCCCTCTGTGTTAAGTAGTCCCTGAAGTGTTGGGGTGGGCTATTTCCAAGTTCTATAATTCAAAAGCTCACATGAATGTGCTTCTCCCTATGATTATTTGTGAGTTTCAATTAGTCAGTCAGATAGAATTAACTTCAAGAAAGGCATATTTATTGTATTGGAAAGTTAAAAAAATATAAAAATCATCTATACTCTAGAAACAGCTAGGGAATGACTTGCCTTGAGCACTGGAAGTCCAAACTCACCATTTAATAGTTGGGTGACTTTGAGCAAGTAATTTAACTTCTGCCTCAAGTTTTCTAATGGGTGAAATGGAGAAAGTAATAGCACCTACCTCATAGAATTTTTGTGAGGATCAAATGAAATAATATTTGCAAGGAATTTAATATAGTGTCTTGTATATAGTATGGACCTAATAAATGATTGCTTCATCCATACAAATGTTTGCGCTCTGTGATACATTGTCCAATAAGTATAGAAATCTCAGAAAAATAGTCTTATCTACTTTAAAGTAGATATGGCAAAATTAATCATAAACAAACAAATTAATAATGACTAAGCTTTTGGGTGATAGAAGTCTTTTCCCACCACTTTATAAAATTTTCCTCTTAATTGGAAGTTAGCTTTTATTCTAGCTCCCTATAGAACCCCTTTCTTTACCACAAACAATGTCTCACTCCTGATGTAGACATTGCCATTAGACATTTGAAAGATGCTGCTATGACAACAATGAAAAGTCCCAAACTTCTGACTTAAGCAAATTCATAAATATTTCCTCCAAAGGGAGGTTGGATAGAAGGGTGAGACCAAGGATAAACTAAAGATTTTTCTACTCCACATCCCCTCACAGCAACTACTACTAAGAATTTTGACTAGAAGTTTCTACTTCTAAACTAGTTTAATTCCAAATTTTGAGTAGCTTAGTTCTGAACTTATTCCTTTTTTTTTTTTTTTTTTTAATAGGTTAACAGAAGGCAGTGATAAATTTCTAGGCAAAGTCATTCCATTCATCTGTGGGTTTCAAAGATTTCAAATTGATATAGTATTTTTACACTTTGACTAAAACCTAGGAATGATTGAAGAGGCCATGGACAAGTATTACGCAGTATGAGAAGGTATAGATTGGCATTAATCAACAATTAAGGATGAACTGTCTACATCAATGAGACTACCATTCTATTAAAGGACTGAAGAACTGAAAAATATTTCTCATAGTAAGAACAGAGATAAGAATAGAATCATTTACTTATTCATTCTTTTACAAATATATATTTTAAAAATATCTATATCTTTTAGAGTTCTTTTCTAGGGGACAGAGAAGATATAAAAATTATATAACATATGATCTCATTCATCATGCAGTTTATATTAAGTATGGGTATGCAACATGTATAAATAATGACAACAATTAAAAATAATAGAAGGGTAAGAGATATTTGAAGTCTTAGACAAAGCTCCATGGGGAAAATGAAATTAGATTGTGGAGGTCAAGGAAGACCAAATAAAAAATGGAAATCTGAATAATAATTTTAAAATGTTGAGTGAAAAGATATTCCAGATATATGAGGTAACATGAACAAGAGTATGATTGTCAGAGAGTATTTCAGGAAGTATATTTTGGAATAAGGGCAGTCCAGTTCTAGTTCAGTGCTTTTTATCACACTTTACAGCATTCCAAAGGCAAATGATAACTGGGCCTAATTTTAATTTTATTAAAAGACTCCATCTGTGAGTCTATTCAGTCTATTCAGACAAGAATTAACAAAAACTATTGAACTTAACTTCAATATATATTTAATATAATAAACACCCTTTCCTCTAAGCAAAATGTATTCAATTTAATAATTATAAATACCTGGCTGTGTGCAAAAATTCAAATATCAAAAAACAATACCATGTCTTTCAAAGAGGATCTTACAGTCTAGTAGATACGTGAGACATTGATAGAAATAACAATTCAAATAGAAAATTTTTAAACAGTGTGTGTATTGTGTGTGTATAAAAGTCACATAGCAAAACCTGAAAGAATTTAAAGAAAAAATATTATTTCCAACTTGGTGAAACAAGAAGAGATTTCATGGAGTAGGTGCACCTTTTATGAGCCTTGAGAAAAAGTCTAGAAAGGCCATGTAGAAAACAAAAGAAACAGTAAACTATAAGGAATGATAAGTAGTTCATTTTGGCAATAGTTCAGAGAGTCAAAAGGGAATAATTTAAAATAACTCTAGAAGTTTAGGTATAGACAAGTTGCATAAGATTTTGAATATCTGCATGAAGAGTTTGTTTCATATGGTAGGAAATATGATGGCATGTGTATATTAGAAGGATTACACTTTCATTAGTTGTTTATTCACTTTTCAGTCATTTCTGACTCTTCATGTACTCATTTGAGGATTTCTTGGCAAAAATGCTGGAATGGATTTCCATTTCCTTCTTCACATCATTTTATAAAAAAAAAGAAATTGAGACAAACAGGATTAAGATACTTACCCACGGACTCACATCTGTTAAGTATCTGGGACTGGATTTAAACTAATGAAGATGAGAATTTCTGATTCTTGGGGAGACCTTCTATGCATTGTGCCATTTACCTGCCTAGAACAAGGAAAGAGGAAAAGGACTGAGGGTGGGGGGACAGGGAAGCACATAATGTTCAGATAAGAGCACTAATTAGGAGGTTATCAATAACAGTACAGGTAAGAAATAATAAGACTTTGAACTCCATATGAAAAGAATATTCAGAGAAGGAGGGTAGGGAGAAAGGATGGATGGAGGAGGAAAGGGAGAAAGGGGGAAAGAAGGAGAAGGAGAAGCAAAGGGAGGAGGAGAGGAAGAAGGAAGGGGAGAGGAAAAGGAAGTGGAAGAGAAAAGGGGAGAGAGGGAGGGAAAAGGAAATATCAGTCCAGGAGAGGAAGACCTTCAGATGAAAAGAAAATAATGGCTAATTACACTTATTTTGAGTCATCAAAACCCAAACAATGAGCAAGAGAATCTTGAACTGGTCAATCAATGAAAGCCTATTTGGTTCACAATTAGCTTTTTGAAAGACTTCCCCTCCCATAGCTATATTTCAAGAAATCATAAATGAAAACTCCAAGAAACAAGAGTTAGTTGTCCCAGATTTAAAAAATAATAATAAATAAAAATGGGAGAGTAAATCTAAGCTCCAAAACCCAAGATACATATTAAAGTATAAGTGATCAAAAATTAAATTCCTTTTAAAAGAATACCTACATATAAGGGTCCCAGCTCAAAACAAGAAGGAGAAGATCAGTAAGGAATATGCCATTAAATCTGGTAATCAGAAAGCTATTATGCTTACTATGAGTAGTAAAGCATAAGGAAAGACAGATAGATTATATTTAGGGAGAGAGAAGAACTTAGTGTTGTCCACATTTTCTGGAATTTTAGCAGGAGAGGAAGGTCAGTAACTTGAAGTGATAATGGACTCACTTCATTTAATTTCACTTCAATTCAACAATATAATATTTAAAAGTCCTTAAACTATGGAGTAAGAATATAAGAAATGGTAAAATGTATATAAATGAAATAAATTAATTGACCTCAGTTTTGATACAGAAGAGATTTTTCTGTCACTAGAAAGTGCCCCCATATTTTTCAGCAAGTTTGGAGGTGATGTTTATTTTTAAATATTCTTAGAAATGCATGAGATTCTCTGCCAATTATTTTTCTAAGAGGCTATTACCTAATTTTCTAATATGACTTTGACATTTGGAGTTATTTTTGTTATTAAATGGACTGAGCTACAAATCAATATAATTGTTTTATATAAACCATCCCTATCAAGGAACATACCAAATTGAAACTTATTTTCTTTAAAATATTAGGGACCAAAAATAAAAAGATATTTGAGGTCACCAAATAAATAAATTTTCCTTTTATTTATTTTCCTTTATTCCCTCAATATTTTATGAGAACTTAAGGTTGAAACATGCAATCTCCATCTTTGTTATGGGAATAAAGGCAGCAGATTAAAGGTTGATGTTGTTTATCATCAACACTACACAGTAATATCTGATTTCAAACTTCTGACTTTCATCTTTGATGAATGAGAACATTCTTTACAAGTGCTTTTATTTTGACTCTTCTTGAGCTGATCAAAGAATTTCATATTGAGCAGAAACAAAACAAATGTTACCATCCAATCCTCTTAATCATGGATCTGAATTCAATAGGAGCATAATTTAGTCCAGGTGTTGTTCAGAATATAGAATCAAGAAATAAAATCAGATCAAAAGCTTGACCAAATTAATTTTCCTATCTCCACGGAATTTCTAACTTTACCAGCTCAATTAATCAATCTGAGAAACATATTCAAAGAAATAGCAGTTCAGCATTCTGAATATGGTAAAGAAAAGTACCTCTTATCTATGCCTTCTGGTCATATCTTCTAGAAGTGATCTGATAGAATTTTAAATTTTGAGAAGTGTTTATAAAACCTATGCAAAGGTTACATGTATCAATTTAAATGTGAAAATTTAAGTCTTTGTTTAATTTACTCTGTTGCTTTTTATCTAAAAAATAAAAACCTGCATGCCATCACTCAAACAAGCCTTGATCAGTTTTCTGATCAAAATATATGTTATGTGACCCCAAGTGAATGGAATAAGTACATTCAGGCAGTAAAGATATAATCAAAGCAATGCTAAGGAAGAGGAAAGGTGACAAGAGAAATAAATTTATAACAGATATTCAGGGATAAAAAGAGTGTTCACACTTAAAAATATTTCACACACTGGATAGAGCTCCAGCCCTGAAGTCAGGAGGAGCTGAGTTCAAAAATGGTCTCAGAGACTTAATTTCCTAGCTGTGTGACCCTGGGCAAGTCACCTAACCCCAATGGCCTCAGCAAAAAAAAAAAAAAAATGTCATCTATAGAAAATGTACCTGTATAATAACTGACATAAAGCTTCCAACCATAGTGAGAACCAAAACCAACATCATAGTTGTAACATTCTTTGGGAAGAGAGTGAAAAAAGTCATTACAAAAGATATTCTGATATATATGTGCAAATTCCATGTAGAAAAAATAATATAATCTCTATCTTATTACTCTTATCACTATTGCAAAATATGCATTTATTAAATCAAATGAGTCAATTTTCTTCCTATGGATTATTTCTTTTAATGAAAGCTCCCCATTATTGGAGACCTTCAAACAAAGGTCACATAGATTGCAGACAAAATTCTTTTTCAGATACAAATTGAACTATTTGCTCACTGATGTTCCTTTTAACTCTGAGCTATGATTCTATGATTTTATGATATATTTGTTTTTGAGATCAAATCAAAAGTGATGAACTTGAACTTTTAACTAGTATCATTCGTTACCAGAAAGAATATATAAAGATAACCTGTGAAGACCTGTGAAGGAACAGTATGAAATAGCCACAAAGAGCTTTGATCTGCTATGTATCTTGTCCAAATTGACTGATGGCTATCTTATGAAGGTTCACAGCAGTCTGCTCTTTTCCTGGTGGATCACAGAATTGTAAAGAATCATTTCCTAAGATTTTATCATCTATTTTTCCCTTAATAGGTAGCATATTTATTACAAAGAGAGGTAGATAGAATGGCATGGAAAATAGATATGTGACCTCATTGTTAGAATGACCTGGGTTCTTGAACTGCCTTTAACACACAATGATTATGTGAATCTGGGAAACTCATTTAAAGTCTCAGCATACCAAGAAGCTCTATAAGAGTGTAAATTGCAGAGAAGGTGCCAACCTAGATTGTCAGAGGAATGTTCTTTGTTCAGAGATCTCTATATCTATAATTCACAAGTCTATCCATCCATCATTCTTATTATCCATTACAAAATAGAATTGAGAAATACTATTTTTAAGAATTCTGATCAAGTACAGAATAGTATTTACTTATCATCAGTGTACTTTCTTGGTTACAGATGGCAGGAAAACCCATTTCAAGAATATAAGATCAATCTTATGACTGGGAAGAATCAAAAGGTATCTATGACTTATGAATCAATATCCCCAAATTTCTTCCCCATAGTGTATCACAGTTCCTAAATTTTCACTACATCCCTACTTCATACAACATGGTACAGTGGAAAGAATACTATCTCTATACTCAGAAGCTATGCCTATGTGACTTTGCTCAAGTCACTTGGCTTTTTAATTCATAATGAAATCATGTAACAAATTATTTAATTTGTTACATTTTAATTTGTGAGTATAAAAATAGAAATGATAACTAAGGGTCTGTATGGATTCACAAATCCTTAGGGAAAACTCTTAAGCTATCTCTGGCTCTGTATCTGAATGTATAAAATGTGAATAACAAAACAAAAGCTCACAGGGGTGTTGTGAAAAAAAAAAAGTGTTAAAACAGAAACTGCTTTATATAAAAGTTATTTGTTGACATTAAGTGTTATGAAAAATGTTAATGATGTTATTATTCCATTCATCCCTACTAGCTTCTTAGTTTATTTTATTTTCAAAATTAAAAAAAAAATGAATATAAAGTAGATATGGAAAATTTCAAAAGATAAGAGACTGGGGTGAGCCTCTCTTGGTTCTTAGTTTCTTTCTTTGAAGGGATTAACTTTGTTAATCTCTAATGCCATTCCTGGGCTATCCTTTTCCTTTTCTTCCCTTTCCCTTTCCTCCCCGTTTTCTCTCCTTCTTTTCTCTTTTTTCCTTTCCTTTCCTTTTTTTTCTTCCAAGGGGAAAAGATTGTATTACTCTACTAATATCAGGCTAAATCCATAAGGGTTTTATATTGTTTCTTTATTTGTTTTTTTGGTAAGGTAAGGATTTTATCAATTAGCTAGGGGGAAGACTAGTTCCTTATCAGTAATCTGGAGAAGATGCCATTAAGGGAAAATTGTCCCCATGTGGGATTAGTCTAATTCTTAAAGGATTTAAACCCCTAAAAATGTTAGCAAGTTAGTGATATATAGTTAAATACTTTTATAAGGGAAATATAATCTCAAAGGAGTAGAAATCATATCTTGGCTTCCAGATTAGATATAGTAAAGGTGAAGTTCTGATGGTTCAAAGCAAAGAATTCAGTTAAGAATTCTACCAGAGGCTTCAAGGCAAGGTTTGCAAAGACTTAGTTAACATCAAAAGGTCAAGTTAATCACTGCTCTACCCTGCCCCTGCCCCAGGGAGCAGTTTAGGCTGTAAAATTCAGTTTTTCTTCCAATAAGGTCAGTCCCTGAAATCTTGCTCAATTATCAAAGATCTGGAGTTCCTACCTCATCATTTACCTCTCAAACACATGGGACCCAAAATATTTTAAGGTATGGAACAGAGATCTCATTTTCTGAAACTACTTCCTTTTGAGATTACAGAGTAGCCCCTGACTCAGAGGTCCTTGCTCAGGTGGTTAGGTGCTCTCTAGGGGGAACTTGGCAATGGGAGTCTTTGCCTTGAACAAAAGTTGAGCTAGCAACTGGAAAGACATATCCTAGAACTTAGAAGAAATAAATCTGACAAAGGGTATGAACAAACATGGTCCAAAAAGTATTGTGCCACAGAGCAGGAGAAAGGTGACTAAAAGAGGTAGGTGGAAGAGACAACAAGAGAATAGCCAAAATCCCCATGAGGAAGATTACTTTAGGCAGCTGAGATTATCATGAATTTCTTGTATCTAATTAGCCTTTTACAGAATATGTTCTATACAAAGTTCTGCCAGCTAAGACTTAATAATGAACACACAAAATAAACTTTTGTCCAGGGCACAAATATCTCCACTAGAGGTGAGAAGATGGATAATCCAACACTGCTCTATTACCTCTCTACTATCTAAATTTGCTAAAGAATATAAAATTGTGAAATTTCCCAGAGACTGAAAGCTGTTTCATTAGTCATCTGATTAATGGCCTATGTAAGGTTAGAAAGAACATGCTCACATTGTAATTGCCTGTACAAAGGAAATAGATATTATGCTCCTTAAAAAAACAAACAAACAACAACAAACAGAGAACATTTTCCCAGATACAAAGTTCTTTCTAAGTAGAGATGTTAGGTTTTGTGGTATTAAAATGGAAAAAGGGGTTCCAAAATCCCAGAGTACACATGCCAAAATTTTGTAAATTGTTAAAGATTCTGTGTCTAGGACATTGCTCGAGTTACTTGAGGACATATATGTAAAGTCTATTTGCCTGTCCTTGCCTAGATATGTACACCTGAAGAGGTTTTAAAAGAGAGGAGTTTTACAGCAAATTCAAGTTTCACTTAGGAACAAATCAGGCAGGCTTAGCAAACCTGCCTAATGGTTTTTCCTAGTTTGTGACCAGTTTAGAAAAAAAAGGGGGGGGGGGGTTCAAAAGGGATTGAAGAGCATTCTTTCCAAAATAGGTAGCTTAGTGTAGACCTCTAATCATTTCTAAAGCCAAGAGCATATGTTCTCCTCCCCCTAATAAGCACCTTTGTGGGAATTAGCAGTTTGTTAGGTTTTTTTGTTTTGTTTTGTTTTGTTTTATTTTTGATGAAGAGAAAGGCCTTTGGGACTGAGATACAAAACTGGCATCTGTGAAAATATAGAAAGGAAGGAAAAAGTGGCTGAAAGAAAAAAATGATGAGAGAGAATTTTGTCTATTTACCAATTTGGGCTAAAGCCAAACTCTAACCCCCTTCACATATGCTCACTACAGGAGTTCAGGTTCATAGAGGTCAGACTTTGCAAAGCCTTGCAGGTTCAGAGATTATATTAGTAAATATGATTTTGGGCCTAAAGCAAGAGAAACTGGCATACTTTTATCCTAGTGTCCTTGCTCAGATATATTAGGAGGGGAAAAAATCTAAAGCAAATTTCCTTTGTGAAATAGCACAGCAAAGTAGAAAAAACACTAACTCTGGAGTGAAAATACCTAAGTCCAAATATCATCTCTGAAGTTACTAATTGTAGGACTTGAAGCAAGACACTGGGCCTCAGTTAACTAGTTTATCATTTTATAAATTTAACAATTGAGTTTCATTTGTGTATTGATGCTATTAAAAGTACGGTGTTCTGTATTCTGAGGATTTTTTGAAGTTTTACATTTGTAATACTATCTTTTAAAGAGAATCATTTCATTCATTAGCACAGAAATCACATGCAGTGATAGATAAGAAATATAGTCTAAGAATCAGAAAGAATGTTTGATTATAACCTTATAAACATACACAATGTATGACCTTGAAAACATCATTTAACATTTCAGTGTTTAAGGCTACTCTATGATTCTGAGGAACAGAGAAGTTGATCTCCATTTGGATAAAAACAGTTTACTCAGTAGGAATTTCCTATATCAAGAAATTATGGTTCTGGTATAAAAAAAGAAAAAGAAATCCATAACCTACACTAATTTCAAACATTTCTTTTAAATAAAAATTTGTATGAAGGCACTGTTTTTTATATGACATAATGTTTAATATGATATGAACTGGTATGTGTGACATTGTCATGATTTGATCATCCATTGTCATGCCTCCATAATGTATTTGTATGAAACAAATGTAAGGTTTTTTTGTTCAGTGTATCAAAAAGATATAAAATATATAATAGAGCCACACATATATCCCATAGAAACATATACATACATGATATATGAAACAATGTACATGTACATATTATATGTATACTCCAAATATGTAAATATGAATACATTCATATAAATATATATATATATATATATATATACATACATAAATTCAACATACCACACATGAATATATTTCTGCAGTATTTATGTATATATTATCTATATTATAACTATCATGACTCAATGAACAAAGAAATAGAAATATCTTTCATTTTATTCATGAAAAAGTTTAAAATTACATTATAGGTTTATATGTATATATGTGTGCATGTATGTACATATGATAAACATGTTTATGTACACACATACCAATATATCTCATAGACGTATTTTATATATCTACATATTTTTAGTCATTATTAAGAAAGTATGCAAGAAATTACATGATAAATGAAGTAATAAGATATAACATGTTATCTAATTCTAATCCAGTTCTGCAAATTACAAGCATCAACTAGATGTCAGGTACAGTGTAAGGCTCTGGAGTTATACAGACAGAAGCAAAACAAAAAGCATAAAAGCCTTTAAAACATCAGCTTCTATTGGATAGATACATGTATAAAGGTAGTACAAGGAAAAATGAAATTGGAAAAAGCACTAAAAACTTAGCGGATTGGAGAAGCTTAGTAGAAGAGCATCTAAGCTTATCCTTGAAAAAGAAGACCAAAATAGATAATGATATACAAGACATACAGTATGAACTTGAAGGGCTCTATGAATGGAGAGATATTGAAGATGGGTTGTCAAGCTTAGGGAATGACAAATAATCTGGACTTGTTGGAAAATAGACTTTGTAAAGAAAGACTTATGTGAAATAAAGCTAGAAATGTAGGGAAGAAGTTGGTAAGTAGAGTTATAAATATAAGATTCATGTACCCTTGGAAATATTAAATTGGAGCTCTAATGAATGTTGGTGAGCAAAGATAAAAATGCTAGATTTATCCAATAAGTAGCATTAATTGTATCCTTGGCTTTAAGAGACTAAATTTGAAGAAACTTAGACAAAGAATAGCATTACATACAAAGGTAACATTATATAATATGAGGTTGTAAAATGGAAGTTAATCAAAGCAATAGGAGCTCTTAAAGAATTATAGATTTGTAATGTGGTCACACTTAAACCTGATGAAAAGGAAAAGGGAAAGCTGGAGAGCAATAGCAAATTCAGATTTTAGTTGATGGGATAGAAACAAGATTAAATCACTGAAAATCACTTAAACAATAAGAGAACAAAACATAAAGAAAACAAAAATACTTTACATAGAAAAAAAGTTAATGGAAAATTAAAGTAAAAGTTAGGTAAGAAAGTAGAAAAATAATAACTGATACTTTCATAGTTTTAGAGTTGTCCTCTTCATGGAATCCTCAGACACATATCAGATTTTATTTAATATTAAAAGCATTTTTTTTAAAAGAGCATTGAAAAGGTACATGGATCAAAGAGATATGTATCAAAAATAGGACTGCATTTCCAACTGGCTCAGTAGTATCATTTGATCATGAAATTAGAAGAAGAAAAGACTTTAGACATCATTTATTTCAACCTTTTCTTATTACAAGTCAGAAGATTGAGTCCCAAAGAGGCTAGGACATTTAATAAGTAGCTGTACCTTATAAAAAGAGAAAATTATTCAGTTAAAATTATGTGTTAAAACACATAGCCTGTGCTTCACAGAACATTACTCTTCTACTTTATCTGAGGGCTAAGTCAAGGTATTCAAATTCGGGAGGGAAAAAAGATTTGACATATTGAAAAGTTAGTTTACCAAAATATAACAAGATTAATATGATCCCGGGTCAGCTAGGTGGTGCAGTAAAGAGAGCACCAGCCCTCAAATCAGGAAGACCTGAGTTCAAATGTGATCTCAGACACTTAACAATCCCTAGTTGTGTAACCCTGGGCAAGTCACTTAACCTCAATTTCCTCAGGGAAAAAAATTAATTAGAGCTGCATAATTTTCTCTTTTTATAAGGTATTTTAATCTACTATTCCTAATGTCATATGTGAATAGTGTGCAATCTGGTATCATTCATTATTTATTTTTTTCCTGTCTGAAATGTGTGAATTTAAATTCTAAAATAATTAGAATTACAGAGTCAGAAGATCATATCAAATTTAGAAAATACTTTGTATATTTCTAATAAAAACAATTCACCCTACCAGGGGTTCCACTATGAAAGAAAGCTCTTTGACAAGTATTACTAAAAACATTAAATAAACATCTGTGGCAGTGATGGACTCTCTTACATCTCAGAATGATGAACTTGTTGGCATTTGCTAGTTCCAAGAAATAATTTAATGTTTTCCTCTCCATCATTATCATCTGTTTAAAGCACTTTTCCCCCCCTTTTTTATTTAATATGGTCCAACATATTTGAGCATGTCTTACTTGATGTGCTCTGGCACTGGAAATTTATTCAAGGTTTGAGAAGACAGAATCATAAAATACAAAATTAGAGTATAACTTTTTAAAAATATCTATGATGGAGATAGCTAATAATAACTGAGGAATGGAATAGCATAATTCTAAAGAAATAACTCATATTTCATAAATATATCGATTATGCTGAAATATAATTCTTTGCAAGTAGAACAGTTGTCAATTTTATTTAAAAATCCATTGACAATATTTTGTTTCATACCTATTATGTGCTAGGTACCATCTTAAGAACTGGGTGTACATAACTAAAAGAAATCAAATTCCTAAAATTCCTACCTTCAACATTTTATAGGGGATATTGTATATATATATATATATATATATGTGTGTGTGTGTGTGTGTGTGTGTGTGTGTGTGTGTGTGTGTGTGTGGTAATCACATACAAAATAAACACAGGTTCTTCTGTAGAGAGGTTCAGGATATAGCTATTAGCCATATTAGGAAAGGATTTACAAAGAAGATGGTAATCAAGCTAAAATCTAGAAGAAACAGGATATCATAAGTCAGAAATAAAGGTGGTGGGCATTTCAGGTTTGGAGGATAGTCTCTTGGCAAAGACACAGTGATTGAATATTTCCTGATATTATGGCTTGCTTCTCATTAAGCCTTTGCATATAAAGATGAATAATTTATTAGAAATATGAAAAAGGAGTTTGGAGCCAAGTTGTGGAACCTGAATTAAATATCAAATAGAATAGGGACTTTATGTATATTTATTTGTTACAATAGAGGTAATAAAAAGTCTTGATTCTTTCATTTGTAAAGTGTATTTAGTATAAATCATACTCACACATCAGATAATGATGTGTGATAGAAACTTGAAAGTATTACAGAATTAAGCAATTTATTATCAACCATGCTTTTACTACTGTTCTCACTATTACCAATTCATTTTACTTTATTGTTTCAGTATTGTAACTTTTTTAAAAACAGAATTTGTATTTACCTTATACTTTTTTTTTTCACAAAGTAGTTTCTTCAAAATAATCCTATGAACTAATTTGTATAATTTCCCCACATTTTTAGATAAGGAAGCTGAGGCACTGAGAGGTTAAATTTTTTAACCATCATCATGCAATTAATATCTGAAATGATATTAAAATAAATCTAAGTACTCCAATTCTAAATCTACTTCAATATTCACCAAATCATACATTTTTAAAGAAACTCAGGTGTGATTAATCAGTGATTGAGATTGAAATGTGGATTTCTTGTTTTTCCATAAAAGTAATAGTTGTTGTTCAGTTATTCAGTGCTATCCAATTCTTCAAGACTCTGTGGACTATAACTAAATAAAATAATGTTGTCTGGGATTTTCTTGGCAAAGATACTGGAATTATTCGCCATTTCCTTTTCTAGTTCATGTTATAGATGAGGAACTGCAGCAAACAGGGCTAAATGATCTGTCCAAGGTGATACAGTTTGTAAGTGACTAAAGTCATATTTAAACCCAGAAAGAGGATTCTTTCTGAATCCAGGTCCAGTAACACATTGTGCCACTTAGCCGCCCCTGTGTAGTTGTAAGTTGGCTCCATGATATCTCTAGGTTAATCCTGCTAACATATAGATACCATTATGAAGTTCCCTTATTCAAGAACTTTTAATGGTTTTCCAAAATTCCTCTTTTTGATTTATAAGATCTTCCAAAATTTTGTATCAAACAATTTGCCCAAAATATGTTTTCCATTAGTTAGTCCCACTCAATACAAAATGGTTTGTTCACTTTATAGCATGTGAACATTGCTTTTTGTGTTCTTCTGTTATTTTTTAAAGGACTATCAGAATTCCGTGTTTCCTCTTTCTTACCTAACCACAATCTATAATTCCTTCATGACTAGTTAACTCCCACTCTCCAAATCAAACTTTTCCCTACTCTTTCAAAATACAGTGATTTCTCCCAAATCTTAACCCATAGCACTTATCATCTACACTATTTGTTGGACAATTTAATTGGTACTGCTTTGTAGTAGTTGACATCTGCATTATTTTTCATTATTTCATCATGGGATCATGGATTGAATACTAGAAGTTATCCATAGAAGTCATCTATTCCCAAATCTTTATTGTATAGACTTCATATATGGGGTCCAGAATTCATATATGTAACTGAATAGCAATGTGATTACATATTCAACTCTCTATTAATCATGCTTTATTCATGTTTGTAATTGTTCATATATCCAAATCAGACATTTAAGATCTTGAGTGAATGAAATGAATTGTTCTTTTTTGTATCCCCAGAATCACATAGGAGAGCCTATAATCAATTTCATTTTAAGATTTTCAATGTTTAGTATCTTCTCATGACTTAGCAAATAAAAAGATGTGTTATAACCTTCAGATGTATTTGAATTTGTTAGAATTGAAAAATTTTACAAATTAGATCAGCCTGTACATATATATGGGAAGAGCCTGGAATTGGACCCAGTATATATTCCTGTATTATGTAATTCTCACTAATCCATCCCTAAACTTTTAATATTATAAGGATGATTTATCAGATTAGAACAATGAATATTATGAACAATGAAAGAAAACCTACATTTCCCTATTTATATTGCTTTAGCAATTTATTTTTAATATATTACTCATTCAATAAAATATGTTTTCTTTGGTTTGGCAACCTCTAACTAAACCCCACAGTACTTAAGATTTTTCACTGTATCCTGATTTATTTTATTTTATTTTATTTTTAAATAAGCAGACTATGTTTGGGCATGTCCTGTTTCTAAAATACATTTTTCATATAAAATTTAAGTTTCATATGGGGCTGCTTCAGATAGGTAATGATGAAGAATACAGTGTTACTTTTACAGCTCTAAACATTTTTTTTTTCTCTTTTCAGTATCTTTCTCTGATTAAATGGACAAACCTTTCATTGCAGGAATTGCTGAAATTCTGCTCAAATAGCTTTTATTTTTAGAATATTACTACCAAATATTGCATGTGCTCTTCACTAAAACTTGAGTATGTCTCTTCATTAGACTAAAGAATTCCTCTTTCTATAACCACCAATAATGAAGATAAATTCTAGGAAGTGAAGGGAAAATCATCCCTTGACAGATCAGGTTTTCTGGAAATCATTTATAATAGTATTAAATAGTATAAACCCAGTTCAGTACTATCATTAAGTTGACTACTATTAATAATAATAATATGCATTATCATAACGTAAAGCCCTGTTTTTGAACCTGAGTTCAAATTTCACTGCCTTTGTCATTGACTATATAATCTTGAGCAAATAATTTAACTTCTACATCTCAGTTTTCTCACCTCTAAAATGAAAGAGATCCATCTATATGACACCTATGGTCCCTTTTAGTTCTGAATCTATAACAGGAGACTTAAATGCCTAAGTTATAATCACATTCAAATTGAAGATACAATTTCTCCAGTACATAAGTTCCTCATGAGAAGAAACTATATTTTGCAATTCTTTTAGACCAAAAGTATACAATACATTTTTCATTTATTTTGCTTGAATTCAATTGTTTTTACAGGAATATAAGGAGAGGGATTGGGGGTGGGAGAGCCACTGAATCTATAAGCCTATCAAGAATAGGTCAAATCCTGGTGGGACATGTTTAGCAAATATATGTGAGGAATAAAATGAAATAGGACTCTTTCTGACTACATTTGCAGAGATGTACCTGTTTTCTGATTATATACTTTGATTTTTTGATGTTAAAATTTAACTAAATAAATCCCAAGTATGAACTGTTATGTTTTATAAATGTATTCTGGCAATGAAGGTGGAAAACACTCTATTATTCCAATGGAAATGGAGAAAAATAAATGCAAAATTTTAGTTGATCTTATTTAATCCCAAGATGTTTGGGTATGCATGAGTTTTTTTCAGTGAGGCTAGACTTGGTAAACTAGGAAGACGGCTTATAAATTTAAAAGCCCTCTCACATCAGAAAAGAAGGGTATATAGCATCATCCAAAATCTATAAAGAAATAAGGGAAGAGGGATGGACAGACAATGAAGCAAAGGGTGTAGGAAGAGAAGATCCATGGATGGTGGGAGGTTATAGCAAGGCAAGTTAAGGAGCAGAATTAAAGAACAGAGTCAGCAGGAATAGAAAAGATATTGTGGGGGGGGGGGGTAGTGGTGTGAATGTATATGTATTTGTATATATGTACATAAATATAACCTGCTTGGGGAATGTGGGAGAAGATGAAGAGGGGTAGGGGGAAGAAGAAAATTAAAAGGTGTGCAGCAGAAGAAAAAAAAAATTTACAAGGAAATAAAGATGGACTATCATGACTATAATTTCTTCTATTACTGTACATATACTTTCTTGAACTAGTAATTCATTGTTACATATTTTGAATCCTCCTGATGTCCTGCTGGGCACATAAAAATATTCTCTTTTGTTTTGTATTCTTTTTGTCTTTTTTCTTATTTTGAAAAAAAAAAAAAGAAACAAATATGTAACTAAATCATCACAGTAGCATAATATTCTATATGCAGTCAACTTTCTTGAATTGAATTGAATGTTTCTTGAAATAGTGAAAATAATAAAAAATAATAATTATTATTATTAACATTTGAATGGCACTTACAATGTGCCTGACATTTGACGAAAATAAACTAGTCCACTAACAGTGGACTAAATACTTTAACAGTTTTATCATTTGATCCCCAAAAGAGTTCTGAGAGGAAAGTATTATTATTATCATTTCTATTTTATAGTTGAATCAATCGAGATCTAGAAGTAACTTGCTCAAAATCACAAAGCTAGTGAATATTTGAACCCAGGTTTTCTTGACTGCAGGCTCTTGTACTCTGCAAAGCCTGATCATAAAAATAATTATCAATTGTGAATATAGACAAAATTACATAATTATCCAATATTATCCATTGCATTGTCCACTTTGTTTGGGTATACCATAGAATTTAAAGGAAGATTAAATTTCATGTAATACTGTCTCTTCAGCTTACAAAGAGGAAATAGAGCCAAATTTACATATTGTAAACATTATACAATTTTACAAAAATTATACAAATTTACAAGTGGAAAATGGGAGAGCAAGAGTCTATATTTCAAATTCAGAAATCTTTGCAATGTCCCATGCTTCTTCCAGTAGTGAATATCACACATCGAGAAATTAGAGAGATAGGATGGGTTAGTAGAAAGAAATTGAATTTGAAGCCAGAGAATTTAGCTTTGAGTTCAGGCTCTACTCTTATAACTCTTAACACCTAGGCCAAATCTCTTTACCTCCCTCATTCTCATGATCTACATCTTCACAAGTAAGAGTTTGGACAACATGATTAACTAAATTCTAAGTTTTCTCATATCTGTAATTCACTTAATTCTCTGACTGAAGCACAAAGAAAAAGGTTACTTACTACAAGATTACTCACCCATACTTTACTGCATATATGAGTATAGAGAATGTCTAATTCTTTCAGTTAAGAGTAATCAGTGGGTACATTGAAAGTTGTTCCCATTCTAAAATAAGCTATTCACAATTCTATATATTCCTAAAATAAATGAAAATAAAAAGTTCTAGGATAATTCTAGGAATTTTAACCAAAATATGAAAACTATTTGATTTGATATGTGGTTATTTTCTCTTGGATATGTCTATTAATCTGGAAAAAAAATAATTTATGAGCATGAAGTATTCTTTAGGAATATGATTAATGCTTATAATAAACACTTTAAATTGAAACTAAATTAAGAATATATGGTAAAATATCCCACACTATGAAAATTTAGATAATGTCTATGGGCTTAAGACATGAAGAACTCCTCTTTACAAGCAAAGACAATCAATCATTTTGTCAGACTTTATCAGATTACATCTCCCCAAATGAATTGAGCCAATTGGAGCATAATGAGTTATATATTTCCAGGTAAGCTAACTCTACAAGAAATATGTTATTTTAATGGAAATCAATTGCTGATAGTGGCAACAAAAGATAATAAACTTGCATCTCCTAAGCACTTTCTAATCATCAACTTGTCTGTCAAGTTTCTGAAACAAATTAGCATCAAAGACTATTATCTTTTTTTATGTCAAGGCAGGGATTCCAGAAGACAGAAACACCATTATCATAACACATTCTAATGCGACAATAGAAAAAGTAAATATTAATGATTCTTGAATATATAAGAAATTAATTTTCTTTTCAAACATATCTTCTCCAAAAGGGAAAAGGCAATTTAAACATATTTTCTTTTAAAAAAAATCTAAGGACTAGGCAGATGTTTTGGAAATACAATTAAAAGTTTTTGTTGTTAAGCTCCTTAGCTCACAAGTCAAAGTGTCAGTAGGATTTCAAATTATCTTAATTTCTTGCTTGGGTCAGCACAGTTCCTAACTCAAAGGAAGTGCTTAAAAATGCTTTATCTTTAATCTTTGTTTTGTCCCATATATTATGCATGAATCCATGAGATTTCTAACCCTCTATCCTCCATGCAAATTTGGCAGTGGAGCTACTGAATTTGTCTTTGAAACCATATCTGAAGTAGGTGGCTTCTTTTGAAAACTTTAGTAGAAGGAACATAAAATAATGATGTTGATGAATATGTTGCATTGGTCTTCTATAATATGAGACATAGGTGGAATTATTTTCCTCCCATCACTGCCTCTTTAACTACATTTCTCCTTAGAAGATTGTTCAGAAAGAACTTTTACAGGAATGCATCTGGGTTGTCTCTCAATATGGAAAAGTACAGGAGAACTTGATACACCTATTGTCTGTCTAGGCTTTAAAGGATTTAATTAAAATATGAAAAAAAAAAAAAAACAACATGTAAAGTACATTGACTAATGAAGCAATATAATTCTGAGATACTCCATTATCAGTATTCTACTGTTAGTTGCTTATCTATCTATCAAATGGAACACAGAGCAAAGACTCATTGGAAATAATTTGTATTAGAATACATTTTTACTTATTACCATCATTTGAACAAACAAAAAAAATAACAAAACAAGGCAATGTTTTAGAAGCATAAAAAAATAAGTTGATTAAGTGGACTTAAATTTTAATCATACATAACATTTAAGACACCAAAATTAATTTTAAAATTATGACAATTATTATTCACATACTGTTAAATGCTTATTATTGGTATATTCTTTTGATGACAAATTCATCATATAATAGAACTGCTTGTCCTAGATTACAGAACCAGAAGTGAGTATACCAAAATAACAAACATATTAGGATTGCAGGGACAAGTAGCCCACAACTACTTCTGGCACAATGAACTGTGAACTGGCAAGTACAATACCATAAAACATAGGACCATAAGGAGCAGACTCAGAGGTGCTAAAACTATTAAGTCTGCTGAGGTCAGAATTAAGGAACACTTACTTTATCATCTTTTTTTTTTTTTTTTTCCTCACTTTATCAATCTTTCCAAAGGGAGATAAAACTTTTGCAATCTCTTTGTCTTAAGAGCTTATTATGTCTTCAGAGAACATTTTTTTTGGTTGTTGTTGCTTTGAATGTTATAAAAGTGTCTCTAAGATAAAGTAGTTAATTATTGAATTGCTGATTTGAGAATCTCCTCACAAATTATGGCATAACACTTCTACTACTCCCACTGCTACAACTATTTTTTATTCACTTAATAGTATTTTTTTCCAATTCACTTTTGTAAGATTTTGTGTGACATTTTTTTTTTCACCTTTCCCTTCTTCTCTTCCTCCTCCCCAGGACATATGCAATCTGACAAAGATTATATATGTACAATCATTTTAAACATATTTCCAATTAGTTATGGTGCAAAGAAAAATCAAAACAAAAGGGAAAAACCACGAGAAAGAAGGAAACAAAAAAGGTGAGAATTGTATGCTTTAATCCATATTTAGTTACCATAGCTCTTTCTCAGTATGTAGAAAGCATTTTCCATCACACTTCTATTGGAATTGTACTGGATCACTGTATTGCTGAGAAGAGCTAAGTCTGTCTTAGTTGATCATCACATAATCTCTTGTTACTGTGTACAATGCTCTCCTGGTTCTGTTCATTTCACACAGCATCCTTTCAGTCTTTTTCTTAAATCAACCTGCTCATTATCTTTATAGAATAATAATATACCTTTATATTCATGTACCACAATTTATTCAGCTATTTCCCAGCTGATGGACATCTAGTTAATCTCCCATTCCTTGCCACCACAAAAAGCTGCTATAAATATTTTTTTCTATCTGTTGATTCTTTTTATTTTTTATGATCTCTTTGGAATACAGACCCAGCACTAGCACAGCTATTAACACTTCTGCCACTACTGCCAACAGTAGTACTACTGTTACTACAGTTGCAGGTACTGTAAGAACAACTACTTGACATTTACATACTACATGCTATATACTAGGTCTTGTACTAAGTATTGTTTTATTTTACCCTTAAAACACCCTAGGAGATAGGTGCTATTCTTACATTTTACAATCAAAGAAACAGAAGCAGACAAAGATTAATTGACATGTCCAAGGTCATACAGCTAGTATGTCTTTGAGTTGTATTTGCATTCATGTTTTCTTGATTACAGGTCCAGCATTTTATCTACCACACCAGAAAAAGTGGCAATAGACAATAAAGTATATAGGAGGAAGATAAAATAATAAATTAACTTCAAAAACTTGTTCTTGCCTAGTATTTAAAAGTGAACAAATGATAATTAGTGGGGATTCACATTCTCATAATTTTATACAGTAATGAGAATAATATGGATTCATATTCTCCAAGTAGCAGAAGGAACAATTTTTGCAGAGAAAAAACTAGAGTGAACTGGAATCAATATGTGAAGTAGTCTCTCTGGCACATTCTACTACTATTAACCAATTCAAAAAGAAAAGCAAGCCAAGGAAGCTGAATAAAAAGTAAGTCATACTTGAGGAGAAGAGTTGGGAGGGGTAGCATTGCCCTGATTATTACAATGAAGGCAATCAAAAGGGATTGCCACTTTATTTACCTCATTGGTAAATAAAATCTGATACCACTAGTACATTGTGATGAAAAAGAGATACAGCATAAGTATAGAACACCTCTGATGTATCTCTCCATGTGGCAATACTTTAGAGACTTTTTCAGTGAGAGTTTGAATATACATTAAAGAGATTGTGGAGAACATATAGATATTTTATAACTATACAATTAGAAGCAACATTGGTGACTGTTTAGTGAGATAGAAAAATGCCTTCAAAAAGACTCAAGTCAACTTCAATCTAGTTTCTTTGGACATTTTACTTCAGCTATATTCTGCTAGAGTTTTTTGATTCATCACTGAAGAATATCCATGAAGAAATAATGCTGTAAGAAGAAAAACCTTGGGACCAACTATCTGTCAAGATCAAAAACAGTATCTAAAATTAATCTTTGGCATTTCAATTTTTATTGTTTTAATTTAGTCATTTTAGTCATGTATAACTCTTTGTGACTTCATTTGGGGTTTTCTCAGCAAAGATACTCAAGTGGCTTTCCTTTGCTTTTCTAGGAAATATTCACAGATGAGGAAATTTGGAAATTTGGACAAATAGGGTTAAATGATGTGCCGGGGGTTATGTCCCTAGTAAGTAACTGAGGAAAGATTTGAGCTCAGGAAGATGAATCTTCCAGAATCCAGATCTGATACTCTTCCCCCTGAACCATCTAAATACCTACTCTTTTTTTTTTTTTTTCCTAATGTATCTAAAGGAAATAGGGGCTCAAATTTTGTTAGCTTCAAAATGTTACAGAGAGATAATATAGTTAATTCACAAATACACTATTATCTCTGTTAAGTCAAGGAAAAAAAAAAGAAAGCTCACTTTACCTTCTTTTGAGTATTATGTGGACTTCCTTTGACAAATTTTAATCAACATAGACAAGAATATCAGTAAAGGCAGGAATGAATAGTAACAATATATATTATACAAAGTTCCCAAGATAAGTACACAGAAAGGAGTTAAGATACAAAAAAGGCCTTCCTTACTTTTTAAAAATGGAATTTCTAAGAGGAGCTCGCCAAAATAAGATACATTAGGGGGAGAGTGGTCTTCCAGATTAAAAAAGTACAGAATCACTGTCAAGTAAGAGTTCAAACCAATGGAGCATCCAAATTATCTATCTATTGTCTTTTGCTCTTTTTTATATTAAAAAATTCATTTGAATTTCTACTCATACATTTTAGATATGTTATCTTCTGAACCTTTTACTGCATGAAAGTTATCAATGGCAATAGGCTACTGTATGCCCTTCATACATTTATATATAGCTCTTTGAATTACCCACAACTTTAATTCTTGCAATTCTTTTGAAATATCTGTGACTTTTTTGACATCTCCTAGAGAACTCCCTCACAGTTCACTATTTTTATAAAAAATTAAATGTGCTTCGTAGAAATCTACTCTATAACAGATTTCAGTCAAGCTTTAGAACAGAACTATATTTAGATATTATTCCTTTTCTAGCTTTATGTTTTTATGTTCTCTCCTGGATTTTTTGTTTTTATTTTTTTCTTACCTGTCTGACAATTCCTTTATATTGTCCTTGATTTGCCTATTATTCTGTTCCCATCATGTAAACTGGATTTCACTCAAAACTCTTTTTTTCTATTTTCCTCTCAATTCTCTCTCTGCTTTTTCCCTTTATGATATCATTAGCTTCTATTCAAATGACTTCTACATCTATATGCATAGTTTTAATCATTATTCTGAGTTCCATTATCATATACAATTGATTGCTGGAATTTTCATCTACATATCCTACAGACATTGTAAAGTCAACATATATTAGGTAGAACTCATGATTTTCCTTAAAAATCTTTTTCCTGTAACCTTTCTGATTTCTATTGAAAGTGTCACCATTATTCCAATTAACAGGCTTAAAACATTGAAGTTATCATTGAATTTTTCCTTTTCCTCATTTCTTATCATTTACTAGTGTAACTGAGGAAAATCTATAGTATTACGATATATGGTATCATTCACAAAAATGGCCATCCTATAGGAATCTTTTATTACTTTTCAACTTTGTAGCAGACTTTCTTCAAGACTGAATATATTTTGGATATGGATCCAAAATATATTGCATATTTAGGACCTTGCTTGATATTGACAATCAGATCATTAAACAATCTCTATGCTTGCATTTACCAAGAAATCTTACAAGATATTAGTAATGTATGATAGACGGATTGTCTAATTACAATTGAGAACATCTGACCAAAACCAAAGCATTTATATAAAAGGCATTATGTGGAAGGCACTGTTATAAGCACTTTTTTACAAATGTTATCTCATTTGGTACCTTTAATAACCCAACCAACTATGTGCTATTGTTATTCCCATTTTACATAACTTGAGAAAACTGAAGTAAACTAAAGCTAAGTGATTAGAGTAAGGTTACACAGATAGTAAGTGTTTGAGGCTGGATTTGAATTGGGATCTTCCCATCTCCAGGACCAGCAATCTAACCACTAAGTCATTTAGTTATCCCATAGCTAGAATTGGTCAAGTATCATTCCATTGGGTAAAATTTGGAAGGCATACATGCTCAGTAGTTAAAAATCATGGTACTGATACTAATCCCGATGATGCAAATTCAGCATTTTCTGGACTATTTTGGCATTAAGTGATGATATGAGAGCAAGATCTGAGCACTGCAATTCCTAGAAAAAATAATCAGATCATACCTATGGAATCCAAGGCAATAGAAAGTATTTCATATCTCTTTGTTAGACTGTCTAGATTAATTACAGAAAAGTTTATAAGGCTACATTTCACTCTGTAAAATAAACTTTAAGTGAGAATCAACAAACAATAAACAGGATATTATATTCTCTTTTCTTAGTCAAGTGGCATTGAATTAACATCTAATTATTTCCATTTACCTTCCCATATCTTCATCAAGGAAATACTACCCACTAACAGAACATTTTCATAAAGGCTTTATAAAAATACAGAGGCAAGTTTGGCAGTTATTTCTGCAGTCTTAGTTCTCTTTTTTATTGATTCTATCCCATTATTTTGATTATTTTAATGAAATCTTGAGCACTATCTATCAGATTAGAAATTATTTAAGTACCAACACAGGAATGGATGGTGTATTTGTTGTTTGAGGCCTAGTTAAGTTCAAAGAAATTCATCTACCGAATGCTGGGGACTAGGTAATAAATGCCAGAGAAACTCATGAAAAATTAAGGCAGAAAGAACTGCCATCTGCATTAATAGCAGGAGTGTTTGGGTAGATTAAATTGTGAATCTTATGTAAGTCACAAATTCACAAAATTTGTCTTTGTTTTAAATTTCTATGGGCTTCATTCCTCCTAGGTTTTTTTTTTTGTTTTTGTTTTTGTTTTGTTTTTTACATTTTTCCCTTTCTGATAATTGAAACTGTATTAGGAAACTATTTATAAGCTATTCAGGAAAGGACTGATGAGATGTGGGGGAGAAAACCTATACTCTGAAATGTTTTATTCCATACCCCCAATGGGATTTTGGCTCCAATACTCACATTTCATTCTCCACAGGCAAATGTATTTTATTCCCTACATCCCTACTAGTCTCTCATCAAACAATGTAGGTTCTGTCAATCAATTTGTAGTCTAGGGTGCTTATGAAGCAGCATGTAAACAACATTTTCATAAATTAAAATTCCCTCTAGCTTAATTACTTTATACACATTTCTCACGCAAAGAATTAGAAAGTACAGCTCCTTTTTTCATTGTGAATGTGTTTACTTGAAATTTGCACACTATTGCCTGTGCATTAAGAAAAATTAAAGACAATGGATCAAACCTTAATTGTGAGTGGAAAATATTTTTTCTCTTAAGGAGTACCACTGATTCCTACATACATAAAGATAGTTCAGTCAATGGAGATATATTTGTGTTATATTAAAAAATGATCACAGCTACAATTATCTTTTTCATAAGAATATGTAATCATTTATAGAACTTTAAAAAATATCCATTATTAATAATCTTCATTTCTCTTAAACTGAGGTAGCTTAATGTTCCTAATGTATATTAGATCAAATTTATTGAAATATATTAAAATTTTCTTTTCAAATTTATATCTAAAATTTATTATGATAAAAATTTAAAAGACAAGAATTGCATTAAGTCCTTGAACAAAGAACCCAATCAGACTTCATTTACACTAGCCAACTATCATTTGGGCAGGAGATGATTAATTGTTTGATATATGTGTGAGTAGTTGTTATTTCTTTTTTTTTTAATTAATTTATTCAATATTTTCCCCAGTTACTTCAAAACAATTGTTTTACCTCTTTTTAAAAGATTTTTGAATTCTAGGTACTCTCCCTTATCCTCATCAATAATTAAGAAAACACTTGTGAAATTATGTGAAACATTTCCATAAAAGTCAAATTTATATATTTCCTACCCCAATTAAAATAAAAACCCTTACTAAAAATTAAGTTTAAAAGAAAGAGATAAAGAGAGAGATAAATAAAGAATGTTTCAATCTGTATTCTTCTCTGTATATGGATAGAAATTTTCCTTCAGAGTCCTTCAGAGTAGTTGTGGATGGTTGTACTATTGAGAATAACAAAGTCTTTTACAGCTTGTCACCCCAGAACATTACTATTATTTTGTATAGATATATTTCACTTTGTTTATGGAAGAGTTTCCAGGTTTTTTTGTTTTTTGTTTTTTGTTTTTTTTTTTCCTGAGAGCTCCTGCTCATCATTTCCCAGAGAACAATGATATTCCATCACAAACACATACTTACAGTTTGTTGAGCCCTTCACCAATTGATGGTCATCCTCTCAATTTTAATTTTTTGTCTTAGGAAAAGATATTATAATAATTTTTGTACATATAAGTACAGATCTCTCTCTCCTTTTTTTTTTTTTTTCAAATCTTTTTTGGTATTTTTTTCTAGTAGTAATGTTGTTAGGTCAAGTGATATGTATGAATTTTTAGCCCTATGGACATAGATGGTATATTTGGATTATTTATCAATTGCAGCATGATTCTCAATTTTTTACAAATTTGACTCAGTTCTCTCTATGCTTGAAAAATGAGGCCTTATCAGAAAAAAAAAAAAAAAAAAGTTTCAATTTATTTATTTATTTATTTTTTACAATTGCTATTCTTAATTGTATTTCCCCTATTTACCTTTCCCCCCCCTCTAGTCTCTACATTTACCTTGTTGCTCCAAAAATGTGTTTTGGGCACTTTCTTCCCCAACATGTTTTTTTTTTTTTTTTTTTTTTTTTTGTCACCCCCTGCCTTCCCATGTTCTATTCCCTTATTGTTTTCCTGCAAGGTAAAATAGAGTTCTATACTGCTATTGAGTGTGTATGTTATTTCCTATTTGAGTCAATTCCAATGAGATTAAGTTTCACTCACTTATCTTCTCCCTATCTTTCTCTTCATAGTAAAAGCTTTTTCTTGCCTCTTTTATATGATAGATAATCTGTACTATTCCACATCTCCTTTTCTATTTCTCCCATTATATTCTTCTCTTACCCCTTAATTCCATCATTAAAAAAAGATAGTATCCCTTCATATTCAACTCACATTCATGTTCTCTGTTTATATATACTCCTTCTAACTGTCATAATAATGAGATTATTCCAATGAGTTATAAGTATGATTCTCCCATGTAGGAATATAAACAGATAACCCTTATTAAATTCATTATTACATCACCTTCTTGATTACCTCCTTATGCTTTGCCAGAGTCCTCTATTTAAAAATCATATTTTTCAATCAGCTCTTGTCTTTTCATCACAAATGTTTGAAAATTCTCTGTTTCATTCAATTACCACTTTTTTTTCTGAACGGTTATACTAAGATTTGCTGTATAGGTGATTCTTGGTTGCAATCCCAGCTGCATTGTTCCCTGGAATATTGTATTCCAAGCCCTTTGGTCCATTAATGTAGAAGCTGCTAAATTTTATGTTATCCTAATGTGGCTCCATTATACTTGAATTGTTTCTTTCTGGATGTTTACAACATTTTCTCCTTGATCTCAGAGTTCTGGAATTTGGTATAATATTCCTGGGAGTTTTCAGTTTGGGATGTCTTTTAGAAGATTATTGGTGGATTCTTTCAATTTCTATTTTACTCTTTGGTCCTAGAATATCAGGACAATTTTCCTTGATAATTTCTTTCAATTACATCAATAATTTTTAAGTTATCTCTCCTGGATCTATTTTCCAGGGCAGTATACCCAGTCCCAACCCTGGGCAGACCTCTGAATCATTGGCAGTACTGATGGATTCTATTTGGGATTTTCTTCACAAAAATGCTGGAATGGTTTGCAATTTCCTTTTCCTGTTCATATACAGAAGAACTGAGGTGAGCAGGATCACATGACTTGCCTAGGGTCACATAACTAGTAAGCATTTGACACCAGATTTAAATTCAGGAAGATGAATCTTCCTAATTTCAAACCTAGTGTTCTCTGTATTGTACCACCTTGGTGCCTATAGGCTTAGGAAGATAGAAAGATAACTATGTATATATGTCTGTGCATATATGTGTGTGTGTGTGTGTGTGTGTGTGTGGTGTGTATGTATGTATATATATATATATATATAACACATATCAACATTTGTTGTTTTTTCTAAAATAAACAATTTAGTTCCTTAAATTTTATTTCTGGTGTCATATTTCTTATATTAAAAAAGATAATCTAAATGAACATGCTAAACCTGCTGAGTTGAAAATGGAGAGAAGAATTAGTTGTATTCTTTATTATAGAAGGAAAAATATAAAGATAAATGCAATGCATTTGCAAATGTTTCTAAACTTCTATTCAGATGTAATTCCAATCTTCCTTCAGAAAACAAAGCTCACCCAAATCAATGAGTTCAATCAGAATAAGTGAAGTCAATATAATGCACTCAACTGGGACTAATGAGTTGTTACATGCTTATTGCCTTTGTTGATCAGACAGAAAGAGTTGTTATTGTAGAAGTGAATCCATTTTTCCAGTTTAAGCAAAACATATAATTATTCTTTTGATTATGTGAAGGCTAACCCAATGAGAACTCCCATTAACATTTGGTATAGTTTCAAAATTGATTGCAATCTGTATGAGCATAACAGTAAACAATTGAGTAGCAGAAGAAAATATATTGAAATTACTTTAAATGATAATTATGCTTATATTTTTTCTTCAGGTAAATGATTCCTGTTTTCAAATTACCTCCTAGAGCACATTCCTTGCTTTCTCATTTTATGAAGGTGTTGTCCAAATGGAATGGGCAGAACAAAATCAATTGGTGATGCATTATAGCTCTCTATCTAACAAATCCTACTTCTGCTTCAAGGATGAACTCAAGTCCAATACTCTTATCAAGTACTGATTATTCTACTCCTTTAAAGCCTTAGACTTTATTACACACACACACATACCCATACACACACAAATCACAGAATCTCAGATTTATAAGGGACATTATAGTTCATCTAGTCAAAACATAATTGAGCAGTATCTACTATATCATTTTAAAGAGCTGAATTATCATTCTCATTGTAATGTAAACACTGTTAGGAAAAGGAGTATATTCCTATATCATGTTTTCAGGTCTAATGCATATAGTAGCAATTAACTTTTCTGTGCTATGTGTTACTGGAGGGCTTCCACATGGCATATCCATTTTTCTTTGCTACTAGTATTCCATCAGACACACACACACACACACACACACACACACACACACACATACATACACACACAAGAATTGGAGGACAGAAATCAGCTGAATTGATCATTATTTTTAAAATTATCATTTGCCTTTATTTAAAATTTCCTTGATCAATGATAACCGTTTATTTCACTCAGTAGAAGTACTAAGGATTCAACTTCTCTATAATTCTCAAGAATGATAACATTCAGTCTTCAGATTGCTTCTCAGTGGTGTAGTACCTATTCACTTTTCTGGATTGTGATATCTTGGGCATCATAAAATCAGGAATACTACAGAGTGAGTCCCAAATCAGATTAAAATAGAATTGTTCTATGATTATCAATTATGAAAGACTTAGTTCTTGGCGGATCTAAGGCGATTCTAATGAACTTTGGATAGAAAATGCCTTCTGCATCCAGAGAGAAAGCTATGTAAATCAATACATGCTATATTAACTTTTTTTCCTTTTTCTTTTTTTTTTCTCTCTCATGATTTTTCCCTTTTGTTCTGATTTTTCTTTTTCAACATAATTCACAAAGAAATTGATATTTAAAAAATAATGTATATATATATATGTATATATATATATATATCCAGAAAAAAGAAAACAATAAAAAAGAAAAATATAATTAGAAAAGATTTAATAAAATAAATAAAAAATACAGTTTCAGTCAGTCATTTTTATATCATGTCTGACTCTTCATGCCTCCATTTATTATTTTCTTGGCAAAGACACTGGAACACTTTTCTATTTCCTTTCCAAGCTCATTTTACAAATGAAGAACTGAAACAAACAGGGCTTACTGACATAGCCACACAGCCAGTAAGTTTCTGAGGCCATATATTTAAAATCATGAAGGTAAGTCTTCCAGACTTCCAGATCAGCACTCTCTCCACTGTGCTATTTAGCAGTCCCAAAATACAAGAAACTATAGATAACATAACTATGTGGTTTTTCAAGGCAATGTATAGCTTTGCATGCCATTCCCTTGCCTCATTTATTATGTAGACTTAATCATTGATTCAATGTCACCTGAGTAAAAAAAAGTGAGACCTGTTAAAAACCTTCCCTTAAGAGGGGTACTAAAATCCACTTCACTTACATGTCATGGTATCATTTCCATGATAACCATCTCTTCCAGAACAAAGAGCACAGTCCCTAAAATTCTACTTTTAGTGAGACATTTAACTTTAGAGCTAAAACGAACATTCAGAAATTTATAGTCTAATCTATCACTTTACAGACAAGGAAACAGAATTCACTCAGTAAAAACGAATTTGTTAAATGGCCTGGTGAGACATCTAGATGTCTCAGAACATAAAACATCTTACTTAGAGTCAGGAAGGCCGGAGATTAAATCTTGATCTCAAACACTCACTATCTGTGTGATCCTGAACAAGTCATTTAACCTTGGTTTGCCTTATTCTATTGGAAAAGAAAATGAAAAATTACTCCAGTATCTTTACCAAGAAAACTCCCATGGACAGCATGAACTCATAAAGAGTCACAGAGGATTGAACAAAAGAATAATAATGGGCCAAGCACTGTGCTAAATGGCAAGGATATAAAGAAAGGCAACAGCTACTCCCTTTTTTTAAGGAGCTAATCAGGAAGACAGCATTGTGAGAAATGAATAGAGATTTGTTTTCCACAGTAAATTGGAGAAATGAAGCTTAAATTCTAAAAATTAAGCCTTCAAGAACATCAAGGAATAATCAAGAGTAAAGTTAATTTCCCTCCAAAAGAATGTAAATTCCTTGGGAGTAGGGATGGACCTTGATAATGAAAGGTGGGGTCCTGAGATTTGAAAAAAATCTTTTGTTCTTTGCTCTTAACCCTGCTCTGTTACCTTTCCCATTCTAGAATGTATGCTCTTTGGGAGCAGGGACTCTCTAATGAGAGATGGAGATCCTGTAACTTCTGTAATATCCAATTGATGGGGAATCAGGGGAGGCACTTGTGCTTCAGAAAAGGAAATAAAATGCTGCCTTTGGAGTCCCAAAGGTGTGTCTACTCACCAAGATACCCATTCTTGCAAGAATATAAAATAAATCTTTCCTGCATTCATCAGTGAATCAGTGGAGTTCTTGGTAAGATACTTTGTTACAATATGAAAAAAAAAAATCCTGTATACAAATAAGCTATATACAGGAGTAACAGGAAATAATCATCAAAGAGAAAGCTCTAGAATTAAGACAGATTGGCAAAGGCTTCATGTAGAAGATGGGAATTTGCTGAGACTCAGAAAAAAAGCCAGGAGGTTGATATGATAAAGGAGAGAATTCCAGTGGCTAAACAGTTAAAAGTTAGGAGATGGAGTATCTCATTTGAATGTTTGCAAGGAGGTCATTGTCAACAAATTTCAAAGAGGGATAAGAGAGAGATAAAGTGTAGTAAGATTTAAAAAGGTGGGGGAAATGCAAGTTATGAAGGGATTTGAATGCCAAACATATATTTTTCTTAAAGGGGACATGGAGCCACTAGAATTATTGAGGCTAGGGTGAGGGTAGAAGTAACATAGTCAGACTTATACTTTACAAAGGTCACTTTGACAGAAGAGTGGAGAATTTCTTGAGATAAGAAATGACTTTTCAATGATTTCACAGTGAGTTGGGGGAAGGCACAGAAGCAGGTTTGAAATGCAGGCCTCTTGCTCACTAGTCTATTGTACTTTTCATTAAACCATACTCTCTTAAACACATGAAAAGTAAACAAACTATTCAATATTTCACTGGGAATTTCTATTTACCAAAAAACTCTCAAAACAAAAAACAATAATGTCCAACAATCAAAACAATTTTAGCCCTTAGTTTTCTGCCTCATTTAGTATATATTAAATAGAATTTTCAAGCTGTATCATATTGAGCATATGGATGATTGGCTTTGTTTCCCCAAACAGATAACTTTTCAGATTATAAATAGCTTGAAGCTTTGGAAAAAGCAATAGCATGGTTTCCAGTGCTTCAGCAACAAAGTCTCACTTCAGTGCATCTCCTTCCATTTGCTTAGCTCAAACTATGGGACTTAGGTTTGCAAAAGAAATATTTTCATTTCCTGAACTATAGTTCTGCCTATCTCTGCTTTCAGGAACTGATTTAAAGGTATTTAAAGTATGAGCCTCACATTTGTCTGGGAAACATGGGAGATAATACTGGCAAAGTCTGCTTTCATATTTCCAACCCCAAAACAGTCTTTCAGGGTTTGGAGAATGTAAAGCCATAATCTGATATTCCATGAAGGAAAAAAAATCCTCTCACAGCATGAAATAATTCAGGGGACCTTAAGAATTGTCTTCATTTTTTTTTTTTTCAGAATTCTTAGAATAAGCAGAATTCATTTCTGAATGTTGTTTGGAAATGTCTCAGTTTATTGCTTCTAGACAGGGAGGGGTAAATACATCTCCTTCTCTTTGCTAATTTTCAACAGATAAAGGGTCTTTGTCAATTTAATGCATCTCTTCCCAACTAAGTATAATTGAATGATACCAAAAATTAATGGTCTACCACTCCAATAAGATTAGCAAAAGCAAAGGAACATTTTCTTCGTATCACTAGAAGATTTTTCTGCACTAGGGATGGGAAAAATTGGGCTGGGAATTTTCTGTGAAGATTCTTTTCTACAGCAGCTATATAGCTGAGAGGACAAATGCTATGAGGCACTTGTCTAGGGAATTCTTTATATCAGTCACTTCGAAAGATAATGGAGAAAGGCAAAGAAAATCTCATGTCTTCAGAGCTTACCCAGGAGAGAAAGAGAAGTTGAAAAGGAGGCTTTTTCTCAGACCTGTTGAGAAAATGTCTATAAAAATGAATTAGACAGATGTTAGACTAAAACAAATTAAATCATTGTGATAACCCTCAATACTGAGAAGAAATAGAATAGGTTTAATCATTATTTAGCTATTAGCATTAATTAAAGTGAATAAGAGGTTTTTTTAAAGAGAAAAAAAAAAGAATATTTTACATGGACAGTTTTTGTCCTTGAATTTGCCAATTACCCCTATTCTGAAGGTAGGTGATACACAGAGAACACAAGGAAGGGATATGTGGCAATTTTTATTAACATGCTTGACTTTCTGCTTTAAGAAACGACTTCCTTAAAGTAGCCAGTACAGATTATAGAGGAGATTTATACAAATTGGTAAAATATGTATTAACTATAGTCAGTCTATAAGGCAATGGGAGCCTTGAGAATCCCACTAACAATAAAATAAGAGCTAAAACAACTTAAGTGCATTACAGTACTTTAAAATTCATGAGGAACTTTTCATGCATTATTTCAAAACAATATTGTACTAAAGTATAATTTTACAGTCTGAGACATGACAGTGGACCTGTTCATCGTCCCATCATAAGTTAGTGTAAAAGAAACTTTTCAAATTCAAATTTTCCTCACTCCAACCAAGTCCAAAATCGTATCCAGTGCCTTGAGGCATGTACGGCAGGCATACTATGTTGCCTATGCTACAATAATTAGGAATAAATTGCAAACATGTTTTGTTGTTATTGGTTACATGACTAGCAGAATTCTAGAGTTGGAAGGGACTTGAGAAAACATGTGTGTATCTGAAGAATTATCTGTACACCATTCCTTACAAGAAGTACAACATCTGTTTGAAAACCTCTATATATACACAACCTCCAAAACTAGTCAGTACACAATAATATAGATCTAAAATTGTTTAGATTCTGGGTCAATCTCCTCCATAGATTACAAAACTAAATCTGACTTCTTACAATTTCTTTCTACTGCTCCTACTTCTGCCCTCTGTAGTCAAGCAGAAAATGTCTTATCCTGCCACATGCCTCCCTTTCAAACATTTGAAGTTAGCTTTTGTGGACCTTTAATCAATCAATCATTAAGCACGTAATATGTGTCAGGAACTGTGCAAAATGTTAAGATTTTAAAAGATGCAAAAGATATTCCTTGCCATCCTGATTTAATTTTAGGAAAACTATCAGCATAAAGGACCATATCAATAACAAAATAAGTAGAAATTATATTTCAATAGATGCAGATAAAACCTTTGACAAAAATGCTGTTCTTATTAAAAACATTAGCAAGCATAGGAATAAATAATGTTTTCCTAAAAATGATAAGCCAGTATCTATTTAAAATCATCAGCAAACATTATGTATAATGGGATAAATTAGAAACCTTCCAAATAAAATCAAGGATGAAACAAGGATGTCCATTATCACCACTATTATTATTATTAAATTATTAAATATTGTACTGGAAATGTTAGCATTAGCAATAAGAAAAAAAAAGAAATAAAAGGAATTGGACTAGGCAATGGAGAAATAAAACTGCCACTCTTTACAGATGATATGTTATATTTAGCGGATCTTTGAGAATCAACTAAAACTTGAAATAAAAAATTCAGCAAAGTTGCAGGATATAAAATAAGCCTACTTCAGGACAAAATAGTCAATGACTATAGTAATCTGATGTTTGACAAATTCAAAGACCCCAGTTTTTGGGATAAGAATTCACCATTTGACAAAAACTGCTGGGAAAATTGGAAACTACTATGGCAGAAACTAGGCATTGATCCACACCTAACATTAATAAAATTCATCTGGAAGAACAAAAGTTCAAAAATATCAAGGGAAGTAATGAAAAAAATACAAAGGAAAGGGGCCTAGCCATTCCAGATCTAAAACTATATTATAAAGAAACAATCATCAAAATCAGCTGATACTAAGAAATAGAGTGGTGGATCAGTGGAATAGGTTAGGTACCATAAGACACAATAGTCAATAACTATAGTAATCTATAGTTTGATAAACCCAAAAACTCCAGCTTCTGGAATAAGAACTCGTTATTTGATAAAAATTCCTGAGAAAGCTGGAAAATAGCATGGAAGAAACTAGGCATTGGCCAACATCCATACTGTATACCAAATGGGTACACAATTTAGACTTAAGGTATAATACCATAAGCAAATTCAATAGTTTACTTATCAAATCTATGGAAAAGGGAAGAATTTAAGACTAAACAAGAGATAGAAAACATTAATCAATGCAAAATGTATGATTGTGATTACACTAAATTTAAAAGCTGTTGCTCATATGAAACCAATGAAACCAAAATTGGAATGTAAACAGAATGTTTGGAAACAATTTTTTCTCTGTGTTTCTCATAAAGATCTAATTTCCAAAATATATAGAGAAGTAAGTCAAATTTAGAAGGATACAAGCTATTCCTCAATTGATAAGTGGTCAAAGGATATGAACAGGAAATTTTCAGATGAAAAAAATTAAAATTATCTATTGTCATATGAAACAAAAACTGCTCTAAATCACTGTTGACTAGAGAAGTATCACCTTACACTTATCAGACTAGTAAATGTGAAAAAAATAAAATTGAAGAAATGACCATCAACTACAAAATGACTAAACAAATCATGGAATGTGAATGTAATGTAATACTATTTTTCTTTAAGAAATTATGAGCTTGTAGAGGGGAGCCAGGATGGCGGAGAAGAAACACACGTCTCTGTGAACGTCCTCACTCCCTCACAACCAATTAGATAAATTAAGTATCAGAATTAGCTCAGGACTGACAGATACCACAAGGACTGGAAGCACGATTTACCAGCTGAAGAGAATCTGGAGTTTCAACAGGAAAGGTCAGTTCTCAGGGGAGGAATAAGAGAGACCAGCACAGACGGTGGGGTAGTGGCACACTGCGCCCATTGCGCTGGGAAGGGCTCTGGGATCAGAGAAGCCACTGAGGTAAAGGAATCTGGCACAGGCTGTTAGCTCTTCTCTGCTAATTATTTAGCAGTTCAGAAGAGAAAGCCAAAATATTTTAAAACTCAGATTAGATTTTCCCCAGATCCTGGGAGTGACTCAGCAGATCTGGGCACCAGGGGGTGTGGCCTCAGCTACCACCTGAGAATAGTTAAGAGATTGACAAGTGGGTGGATACGGCCCAAGGCAACACACACTGCCTAGCTTAGCTGGAGGGAGTGGAACTCAGCTCCAGGAAGTCCCAGAGAAGCGGAACCTTTGAACTAGGGACCGAGGTTTCTGGCAGACACTTCCAGTTTGAACACAGGGGCTTCTCACGTCACCTGCTGCAGACATCCACTCCCCACCCGGACACATAGGCTAGGCTTCTTGCTGTCTTTACTATTCTACGCCCTCGAAGCACAGTAGTGCTAATCACCTCTGAGGAACTTCCAGGGAGGGGGTGGGGAACTCTCTCCCAGAGCTCTATCTTACCTCAGGCGCGGGGCCACTGCATCCATCCGGTCTGGGAGGAAGCTGGTAAAGAAGTAAATATTTTCCTACCCCAGGGACAGACCCCAAAAGATTTTTTTAAATATGAGCAAAAAAGCTAGAAAAACCATAGATTCCTTCTATACAGAGAAAGAGCGGGTATCCAACCCCAAGGAAGTTAACAGCAGAGAGTCAGCAGATAACAAACTAAAGGGGAACGATTCCTGCCCCCCATCACATAACTCTCTCCTAGAAGAAGCTCTTAAAAAATTAAGGGAGTTTGAAGAAAAATGGGGAAAGGAAAGGGAAGCTATGATAGAGAATAACAACGTCCTGAAATTGGAGTTGGAAAAAATAAAGAATTCACAGGAGATGCAGGGAAACAAAATTTATGAATTAGAAAAGGTTAAAAAAACACAGGAAAGTAGGATTTCTGAATTGGAAAAGATAAAAAAGTCTCAAGAAAATAGAATTTCTGAATTGGAAAAAGAAAATAATTCTCAAAAAAAAAAAAATTAGGGAAATGGAAAAAAATTCAATAGAGCAAAATAATTCATTTAAAAACGAAATTGGGCATTTACAAAAAGAACTAAAAACTGTGAAAGAAGAAAATAACTCCTTAAAAGTCAGGATGGAACAAATAGAAATGAATGATTCACAGAGAACCCAAGAATCAGTCAAACAAAACAAAAAAAAATGAGAAGCTGGAGAACAATGGCAAATACTTACTGGGAAAATCTATAGACCTGGAAAACAGATCTAGGAGAGATAATCTGCGGATTATTGGACTTCCAGAAAACTATGACCAAAAAAAGAGCCTAGATTCTATTTTACAGGAAATTATCAAAGAGAACTATCCAGAGATAATAGAAACAGAAGGGAAAGTAGATGTGGAAAGAATTCATCAAACTCCTTCTGAAATAGACCCTAAAAAAAGAACACCACGGAATATTGTGGCTAAGCTGCAGAATTACCACACAAAGGAGAAAATCCTGCAAGCAGCTAGAAAAAAACAATTTAAATACCAAGGTGCCACAATAAGGGTCACCCAAGATCTGGCTGCCTCCACATTAAAAGATAGAAGGGCCTGGAACCTGATATTCCGTAAGGCAAAAGATCAAAGACTGCAACTAAGAATGAACTACCCAGCTAAGTTTAGCATCTTTTTCCATGGAAGAAGATGGTCATTCAATGAAACAGAGGAATTCTATATGTTTCTAAGAAAAAAACCAGACTTAAACAAAAAATTTGATCTACATCCACAAGACTGAAGAGAAACAGAAAAAGGTACAGAGAACCCTTGAGAACTGTAACTCTGTTGTGGGTATATAAAAAATACTCAAGGATAATTTGATTTTACTGATATAAAAGAAAAAAAGGGGGGTGTAGTAAAGGGATGGAGGTCGGTTCAGAAAAAGGGGAAGGAGTGATAAAAAGAGGGAAACTACATCCCAGGAAGAGACATAGAAAATACACCATATCTGAGGGAACTTAGTGAGGGGGAGAATCATTGTGTGAATCTTACTCTCATCAGGAGAGGCTCAAAGAGTAAATAATTAACATATTTGTTTTTCAGAGAATTTTCTCTCACCTCATTAAAAGGGGGGAGAGGAAAAGGGAAAAGGAAAAGGAGAATAAGTGAAGGGACTTGGAGGCAGGGGGGAGGGATCCTAAAAAAAAAAAAAAAAAAGAGGGAGGGTTGCGCGTCAAAAGGGGGGTCTGTAAATTAAATATCGGGGAGGGGGATCAGGGGGGTCAAGGGAAAAAAGCATAATCTGGGGATAATACAATGGCAGGAAATACAGAATTAGTAATTTTAACTGTAAATGTAAATGGGATGAACGATCCCATCAAACGGAGACGGATAGCAGATTGGATCAAAAAGCAGAACCCTACAATATGTTGCCTACAGGAAACACACTTAAAGCAGGGAGATACATACAGAGTAAAGGTAAAAGGTTGGAACAGAATCTATTATGCTTCAGGTAAAGCCAAAAAAAGCAGGGGTAGCTATCCTTATCTCAGATCAAGCAAAAGCAGAAGTAGATCTCGTTAAAAAAGATAAGGAAGGAAACTATATCCTGCTGAAAGGTAGCATAAATAATGAAGCCATATCAATACTAAACATATATGCACCAAGTGGTATAGCATCTAACTTTCTAAAGGAAAAGTTAAGAGAACTGCAAGAAGAAATAGACAGTAAAACTATAATAGTGGGAGATCTCAACCTTGCACTCTCAGATTTAGACAAATCAAACCACAAAACAAACAAGAAAGAAATTAAAAAAGTAAATAGAACATTAGAAAAACTAGGTATGATAGACCTTTGGAGAAAACTGAATGGCAATAGGAAGGAATATACTTTCTTCTCAGTAGTTCATGGATCCTATACAAAAATTGACCATATATTAGGACATAAAGATCTCAAAATTAAATGTAGGAAGGCAGAAATAATAAATGCCTTCTTCTCAGATCACAATGCAATAAAAGCTACATTCAGTAAAAAGTTAGGGGTAAATAGACCAAAAAGTAATTGGAAACTGAATAATCTCATCTTAAAGAATGACTGGGTGAAAGAGCAAATTATAGAAACAATTAACAATTTCACCCAAGATAATGATAATGATGAGACATCATATCAAAATCTTTGGGATGCAGCTAAAGCGGTAATAAGGGGAAATTTTATATCTTTAGAGGCTTATTTGAAGAAAATTGAGAAAGAGAAGATTAACGAATTGGGCTTACAACTTAAAAGGCTAGAAAAAGACCAAATTATAAACCCCCAACCAAAAATTAAACTTGAAATACAAAAATTAAAAGGAGAAATTAATAAAATTGAAAGTAAAAAAACTATTGAATTAATAAATAAAACCAAGAGTTGGTTTTATGAAAAAGCCAATAAAATAGATAAACCTTTGGTAAATTTGATCAAAAAAAAGAAAGAGGAAAATCAAATTGATAGTCTTACAAATGAAAAGGGGGATCTTTCCACCAATGAAGAGGAAATTAGAGAAATAATAAGGAGTTACTTTGCCCAACTTTATGCCAATAAATTTGATAACTTAAGTGAAATGGATGACTTCCTCCAAAAATATAGGCTCCCTAGATTAACAGAGGAGGAGATAAATTGCTTAAATAGTCCCATTTCAGAAAAAGAAATAGAACAAGCTATTAATCAACTCCCCAGGAAAAAATCCCCAGGGCCAGATGGATTCACATGTGAATTCTACCAAACATTTAAAGAACAATTAACCCCAATGTTATATAAACTATTTGAAAAAATAGGGGATGAAGGAGTCCTACCAAACTCCTTTTATGACACAGACATGGTACTGATACCTAAACCAGGTAAATCGAAAACTGAGAAAGAAAATTATAGACCAATTTCCTTAATGAATATTGATGCTAAAATCTTAAATAAGATATTAGCAAAAAGACTTCAGAAAATCATCTCCAAGATAATACACTATGATCAAGTAGGATTTATTCCAGGAATGCAGGGCTGGTTTAATATTAGGAAAACTATTAATATAATTGACCATATTAATAATCAAATTAATAAGAACCATATGATCATCTCAATAGATGCAGAAAAAGCATTTGACAAAATCCAACATCCATTCCTACTAAAAACTCTTGAGAGTATAGGAATAAATGGACTATTCCTCAGAATAATCAGGAGCATATATTTAAGACCTTCAGTAAGCATAATATGCAATAGAAATAAACTGCAACCTTTCCCAGTAAGATCAGGAGTGAAACAAGGTTGCCCACTATCACCATTACTATTCAATATACCGTGTTTCCCCGATAATAAGACACTGTCTTATTATTTTTTTGGGACTAAAAAACACCAGAGGGCTTATTTTCAGGGGAGGGCTTATTTTATCCTCCATCATGCCCCTTTTATCCTCCATCATGCCCATTTTAGCCTCCATCATGCCCCTTTTAGCCTCCATCATGCCCCCTGAGTGCTTATTTTATTCTCCATCGCTTACTGAACTTACCGAGTTTTTAGATGGTCCTGTCTCAGCTCTACTCCGCGGCGCTGCTCTCAGTAGCGCCAGCAAGCAAATCACCAGGGAAGAAGAGGATGACGCGCTCACTGCTGCAGCTCTGATTGGATGCAGCTCGGAGCGTGACGTGCGTTTCACCCGGGAGGGGAGGGCGGCGCTGCTTAATGAAGGTACCGCTACGCAGCATATAGCGCAGGGGATCACCATGATGACCGTTTTCATAGTAAGTTCGATAGGGCTTATTTTCGGGGGAGGGCTTATTTTAGCGGAATATTAAAGAGTATGTGGGTGTCTTATTTTCAGGATAGGTCTTATTATCGGGGAAACACGGTAGTACTAGAAACGCTAGCCTCGGCAATAAGAGCCGAGAAAGAGATTCAAGGAATTAGAGTAGGAAATGAGGAAATCAAACTATCACTTTTTGCAGATGACATGATGGTATACTTAGAGAACCCCAAAGACTCTGCTAAAAAGCTACTAGAAATAATTCAAAATTTCAGCAAAGTGGCAGGATACAAAATAAATCCACATAAATCCTCGGCATTTTTATATATCACTAACAAAATGCAACAGCAAGAGATACAAAGAGAAATTCCATTCCAAACAAATGTTGAGAGTATAAAATATTTGGGAATCCATCTACCAAAGAAAAGTCAGGAATTATATGAGAAAAATTACAAAACACTTGCCACAAAAATAAAATCAGATTTAAATAATTGGAAAGACATTCAGTGCTCTTGGATAGGCCGAGCGAATATAATAAAGATGACAATACTCCCCAAACTAATCTATTTATTTAGTGCTATACCAATCAGACTCCCAAGAAACTATTTTAATGACCTAGAAAAAATAACAACAAAATTCATATGGAAGAATAAAAGGTCAAGAATTGCAAGGGAACTAATGAAAAAAAACTCAGAGGAAGGTGGTCTAAGTGTACCTGATCTAAAGCTATATTATATAGCAGCAGTCACCAAAACCATTTGGTATTGGCTAAGAAATAGACCGGTAGATCAGTGGAACAGATTAGATACAAAGGACAAAAAAGGGTACATCTATAGCAATCTAATCTTTGAAAAACCCAAAGATTCCAACATTAGGGATAGAAATTCATTATTTGGAAAAAACTGTTGGGAAAACTGGAAATTAGTATGGCAGAAATTAGATATGGATCCACACTTAACACCATATACCAAGATAAGATCAAAATGGGTCCAGGATTTAAGCATAAAGAGGGAGATAATAAATAGATTAGAGGAACAGAGGATAGTCTACCTCTCAGACTTGTGGAGGAGGAAGGAATTTATGACCAGAGGAGAACTAGAGATCATTATTGATCACAAAATAGAAGATTTTGATTACATCAAACTAAAAAGTTTCTGTACAAGTAATACTAATGCAAACAAGATTAGAAGGGAAGTAACAAATTGGGAAAATATTTTTAAAAACAAAGGTTCTGACAAAGGTCTCATTTCCAAAATATATAGAGAACTGACCATAATTTATAAGAAACCGAACCATTCTCCAATTGATAAATGGTCAAAGGATATGAACAGACAATTCTCAGAGGAAGAAATTGAAACTATATCCACTCACATGAAAGAGTGTTCCAAATCACTACTGATCAGAGAAATGCAAATTAAGACCACTCTGAGATACCACTACACACCTGTCAGATTGGCTAAGATGACAGGAACAAATAATGACAAATGTTGGAGGGGATGTGGGGAAATTGGGACACTAATACATTGCTGGTGGAGTTGTGAAAGAATCCAGCCATTCTGGAGAGCAATCTGGAATTATGCCCAAAAAGTTATCAAACTGTGCATACCCTTTGACCCAGCAGCGCTACTACTGGCATTATATCCCAAAGAAATACTAAAGAGCGGAAAGAGACATATATGTGCCAAAATGTTTGTGGCAGCTCTTTTTGTTGTAGCTAGAAACTGTAAGATGAATGGATGTCCATCAGTTGGAGAATGGTTGGGTAAATTGTGGTATATGAAGGTTATGGAATATTATTGCTCGGTAAGAAATGACCAGCAGGAGGAATATAGAGAGGCCTGGAGAGACTTAAATCAACTGATGCTGAGTGAAATGAGCAGAACCAGAAGATCACTATACACTTCAACAACAATACTGTATGAGGATGTATTCTGATGGAAGTGGAAATCTTCAACATAAAGAAGAATCCAACTCACTTCCAGTTGATCAATGATGGACAGAGGTAGCTACACCCAGAGAAGAAACACTGGGAGGGGAATGTAAATTGTTAGCACTAATATCTGTCTGCCCAGGTTGCATGTACCTTCGGATTCTAATGTTTATTGTGCAACAAGAAAATGATATTCACACACATGTATTGTACCTAGACTATATTGTAACACATGTAAAATGTATGGGATTGCCTGTCATCGGGGGGAGGGAATAGAGGGGAAGGGGGGTAATTTGGAAAAATGAATACAAGGGATAATATTATAAAATATATATATATATATATATATATATATATATATATATATATATATAATAAAAAAAAATAAAGATCAACTAGAAAAAGAAAGAAAAAAAAAGATTTTGTACAAACAAAATCAATGCAGACAAGATTAGAAGGAAAGCAGTAAACTGTGGGGGGGGGGGGATTTTCATTCAAGGATTCTAATAAAGGCCTCATTTCTAAAATGTAGAGACAATTTATTTAAATTCATAAGAATACATGTCATTCTCTAATTCATAAGTAGTCAAAGGACATGAACAGACAAGTTTCAGATGAAGAAATTAAAACCATTTTTATTATTTATTAAATTAAAAACCATATTTATCAATGGACTACAGCTCCATAATATGTGAATAGTTTCTCTCTGAATACTTGTAATATTTTCTCCTAGACTTGGAAGTTTTAGAATTTGTATAATGTTTCTGGGAGTTTTCATTTGGAGAATGCTTTCAGAAGATAATCTCTGGGTTCTTTCAATTTCTATTTTATACTATGAATTTAAGATTTCAGGAATTTTTTCCTTAATAATTTCTTGAAAATTATGTCTAGGTGCTTTACTTGATCATGGCTTTAACATTAAACAATAATTCTTAAATTATCTTTTCTTTTGTTGAAAAATGCTGTCTACCTCCAGAGAAGAACTGATAAAATCTGAATACAGATGAAAACATAATTAAAAAAAAAAAAAAAAAAAAAAAAAGAAATTATGAGCTTGTAGATTTCAGATATATAGAGACTGATGCTAAGTGAAAAGAACAGAATCAGGAGAACAGAAAGAGCAACATTTTGTGAATACTAATTTTGATAGACTTGGCTCTTCTCAGAAATATAATGATCCAAGTCAAAAGACTCATCATGAAAAATATTATCCACAGGAAAAGAAATTCTGCATTCTGAATGCAGATGAAAGCTTGACATTTTCACTTTTTTTTTTTCACAGTTTTTTCCCATTTTGTTCTGTTTCTTCTTTCACAAGATAACTAATATAATGTTATGTTTAATATGTATGTACATGTATAATCTGTCAGATTAATTGCCATCTTGGAGAGGGCGGAAGAGAGGCAAAGACTTTGAAGGGAAGAGAAGTTTAGTACATATAGATGGGGCATTCCAGAGGTCACACTGGAAGAACTTTATATCATTTGGTTGACATGGTTTGAGAGACTATATATCATTTGTATTTGTTAAGGGTGCAATAAATAACCAGGTTGGTGACAAAATGAGAATATGGACTTGAATGACAACATATAAGTGCTCAGAATCACTGCTTTGTATGCTTGTGATCAAATATGAATATGATTGTCATAGAATAGAAGATGCAATTCCCCTTCCTAGAGGAGATTAGAAATAAGATAGGAAAAATGTCCAACACAAGATAGGACATATAGGGCCATATAGAGAACTAGATTTCATTTTTCTTTCTCCCAACAAGGATTGAGACATTTCAACCGAAACAAAATTTTATACTTTATTGCAGGTGATGATAGTCCTATTCCCCAGTAACTTTCCTCTTCCTCTTCCCTGACAGGACAGTTGCAGTAAGGCATAAAGGACTGGAGGGCAGAGCTCAGGCTGATCTTTAAGCTATAGACTTGGCAGTGGAGAGAATGCTAAACATAGATCTTTGAGATGATATTCATGAAATCTGAGTTCAAAAACCAACATTGCTACTTATTACCTGTCTAACAGAAACCCCACACCTAATTTTTCTTAGTTGTAAATGTAAGCATTTATATTTACATTTAACATTTACATTTACATTTACATTTATATTTACTAGATGTCTCTATACTTTTTTCCATCTCAGGATCTATGACAATACAAGAATATAAATATAATTTTGCAAATTGCATTATGAGACATTCCGAATAGTTTTTCTTTTCTCATTTTGGAAAAATAAGACTAAAGATTTGAATTTTCTTCCAGGCTACCAAACTACAATGCAGTGTATAATGCATTTTTCACTGCTTCTCATTTACTTTTTTTATTAGAATTAATTCAGCTAAAAATCAATGATTGCTTAGGGACATGTTTCCAAACACTACAAATGACAGGTAATTGACATGTTCCAATAGCAACATTAAAAAAATATATTCCCAAGAAGAAAGTATTCTAAAAGAAATTTTATTCAATATTTAATTAGATAATAAATTCTTTTGAAATTTAAGTTATTTGTGGGAAATTCATTAAGACTTGAATGACATTTTACAACAGAATCACTAGATTTCTTTACAAACATTTTGTTCCCAAGGGTATTTACATAATCCATTGTTATGAAAAACATTTCACTTAGCATCAGTTCATGTAAGTCTCCCCAATCCTTTCTAAAATCATCCTGCTGATCTTTCCTTTTAGAACAATAATATTCCATTGCATTCATATACCTTAACTTATTCAGCCATTCTCCAACTGATGGGCATCTACTCAAGTTTCCAGTTTCTTGCCACTACAAAAAGGGCTGCCACAAACATTTTTTGCCCATGTGGGTAGGGATTTTAAAAAGATAAAATTGTGAAGTTACAGATCACTAAGAATTTGGTATTCTTACAATAACATTCACATTTTCTGATTTGGCTTACAAAATTACATCAAAATTCATGTGACTGGCTTGAAAAACTGACTTTAAAATGGTGAAATCTTTTAGTGGCCTACAGATTTGGCATTATATTTAAATATAGAAGTTATGATGTTTCCAAACTTCAGTTACCATTGGGTCTCAATTTCCTCATCTGAAAAATGATCAAGTTAAACAAAATGGTTACTAATATCCCTTCTAAGTCTAAATTATCTGGCTTCCTTTAATTCTGCGACATTGGTTTGAATAAATACCTATAAGATACACTTACATCAATGATATACAACATAGAAAGATGAAAGTCAAAAAGAATTACTCAGTTGAATATATAATCACTTTTTAACCAATTTTTAACTTAATCGAAGAAGGAAAAATTATCCCTGTTTATGATGATGGAAATTGCTAAGAAAATACATTAATTAATTCATAAACATATATTTTCTAAAAGCATATAGTGCTATTATAGAAGGTCTGATGGTTTGGGCTTTGATGATACCAAGAAGTTGCTAGCAACAGCATTCTTCAGGCTACAAAGGGTCAAACAATTGAACAAATTAAAAATGTGTCCACTAGGAGGTACCAGTCCTAAAGTTAAGATTAATACTAGGACGTACTAGTCCTAAAGTTAAGATTAATAGTGTTCCCTTGACTTAATTAATCATGTACAGACTTCAGGACATGTCTAGTTACTTTTCTCTGAAGCGAAGAATTTCTATGAAGGACATGAGATCATTAAGCTTGCCTTGTCAGGTCAAGTTCAGAACTGTACTGCTATCCAGTTATAGCTAAGAAAAAGACTATGAATAATAGACTCACTTCCCTGAAGCTTTGGAAAGCAAAAGTTCCAGAAGAAGGCATTAAGAAGGGCACCATGCACAAAGGAGTTATTAGAAATCACGGAGAATATAGCCTAAGTTTTGGGTATCTTTAAATCATTGTTTCAAAGGCCACGGATTCTTTGAAATTAAGTAGTTTTCCCCCAAGCTCCAAAAGGGGTTTACTTCCAAAGGAGGCAGAGAAAAGGAAGGTTAGAAGTACAAATGTGGTACAGCAAGCAAGAACAAAGCATAGCTTAAACAACAAGATGAAGGACAGAAGTACAGGAAGCACATTTAATGTGGAAAACAAGAGCAATCACAAGAATCCCAGTAGATTTTCTTTAAAGGAAAGTATCTTTTAAGGGGTGAAATAGATGGTTAGAACAAAAGATATAACAAAATTCTTAGTTTGGAAGGAGAGGAATAAATGTATGGGCCTTTGTCATCTTATCACAGTCAAAATGTTCTTACTTAGAAGAAGAAATTCACTGTTAAAGTAAGCCGGAAAAGACTTCCCTGAGTTGATGCAAAGTGAAATTTCTATGTACAAAATAACAGTAAGATAGTAAATTGTGAATGATTTATCTATTCCTAGCAATACAATGATTCAAGATAACTCTAAAAGACTTATGATGAAAAATGTTGTCATTGCCAGAGAAAGAACTGATGATGTCTGAATACAGATAGAAGCATGCTTTTTTGTAATGACCATGTTAACACCCTGGATACCTTAGAATCAGCCTGAGTCAGGATAAGCAAAAGTCCTTGGTCTTTATTCTTGGTCTTGTGGGGTAGCAGTCAGGGGAAATGGATACAGGAATCTCCATACCTTCTTTCTCTCTCTCCACCTCCAAAATGTCACTCTTCCTTGTCTTACTCCACCCTCTGATCCCTCTCACAATTCTCTGTCTACACCCACAGATTGAGCCAGCACAGAATAGTTGGGCAGGGCTATTCTCCAAGCATATGTTAATAGAGTATTGTCCAATTGGTAATTAGCCTTAAGTGCTGGGTTATCCAAGTGCACCTACTCAGATATTCAGCTCTTTACATTTCCAGCTTTATTTTGTTTTAGAACACAGATGATCAAGCTCTCCCTGACTTCTCAGGAAAGGAAATGAAAGTACTAAAAAGGAGATAATCACACTCTCCCTGACTTCTCAAGAAGGGAGATGTAAAGTATTAAAGGGAAGTTATGACATTTGACTCATGAACATCAAAAATTGTTGGACTTCAATATCCTCATTTTAAATATCATCAGGCTGCTTATTAGAAGTCTGTATCAATAAATCTGATGTTACTATTTCTCCTGGTTGATAAGTAACATATTGTCTACACAGTAACATTCCCAAGTTTCCCACATCAGTGTATGGATGAACACGGTTTTGTAAGAACACTCAGGAAGTGAAATGGTCAAGCCTACTATGCCTGGAGGTAAGAGATGCATAGGCTGGAGAGGAACACATTTCACCTCTCCAGGGGGTATCTCAGTTGTCCCTGCTGCATACAACTCTATTCTCCCCAATTGTAATCCCTTTCTCCCACCAGATGGCTTCCTGGCTGATTGGTCGTGTCTGGGTACTGGACTTCTAGGAACTCTCTGGGTGTAGCATTGGCTGCCATCATGCCCCAAGTGTTTTTTGCCTGGGGCCCTGGGATTGGGGCCCTCATCTCGTTTCACTGAATCAGTCTACATCTGATGCCCAATGGAAGCCTCTGTTGCATTTTGGACTTTGGGTATTGGGTCTTGTTCTCCCACTCTGTTTTCTCACTCTGTCTCCATGGCAACATTGAGCTTTCAGACGCCCTGCCTTACCACATTGAAAACATTGACGAGTCTCTCTGGAAGTCTCTTGCCACAAGGGACCTTGTCTTCCCATGTTGGGATCTTGGGAAGTCTGTATCATAGCCTGGCTATAAAAGGTATTTGTGTCCACTGTGGCACAGCGTCTTATGATCTCCTCTAAAGGAGCATCCTTGCATAACCCTAGTACAATTCTTCTGCAAACCCCATTAGCATTTTCTTTAGCAAGTTGCCTTATCATAATGTCTGTTACTGCATTTTCACCATTAGTCCATATGATAGCTGTCTGCAAACATCCCACAAAATCACAATTCATTTGGCCCTTGTACAATTTTTGTGAAGGTCTCGCCCTTGTCATTTTTATTGGGGAGAGAAGCCCATGATTTGATAGCAGCAGCAGCAGCAATTTCCTCATATGCTGCTATGGGGTAATTAATCTCTACTGAAATTTATGCATAAGACCCTACACCTGTTAGTTGGTCATAGGTGATTGAAGTATTAACTCCACTATGACTATTTTGTTGGGCTTGTATCCTACAGACTCACTATATTCAGAAAGCCACAACAAGTTTTGTCCAGGTTCTAAGCATGTCCTTGCTATAAATTTCCAGTCACTAGAAGTTAAGACTTCACAAGTAAATTCTGTAATAACATCTTAACATAAGCTGATGTAGCTGCATGAAGAGTGCAAGACTTTTTCAGGTCTTTGAGGATTTCTATATCAAAAGGAGTATATCTTTTACTTTCTTTACCTAAAGAGTTAAACTGTTCAATCACAGGATATATTTCTATTCTCAAATCAGCTGTATTCTGCCCTTCTTCTCTGTCTTTAAGTAGTGCCTTTTGCAATCTAGTCATAGGAGGGGGTGATTGCTAGAGGGGAGTTGCTTGTGGTATCACTGTCCCTTCTACTACTCCTCTTCCCTCCATCCAGGAATGTGGGAAGGTGGAGTTGATGGAGATATGTCAATTATCTACTCAATAGACAGAGTTAAAGCTGCCTTGTGAGAGTGATAATCACCATACCTTTGAACTTCATTTAAGTCCCCATGTCCTCTGGCAATATGGTCATTAAACTGTTCTTTGTCTTCTTTTTCCTCACACTTCCTCCTCTGGCTGCTCTGAAAACTTTTCTTTTTTCTATAACTTGCAGGATTCTTTAAGGCCAATTGTATTACGTTGTATATATAGAATGTTTCTTTGGAATTTGAATCAGGACCATTATCATTATAATATTCATATAGTTGATCTCCTACTAGCTACCAATTCTCTGCTCCTATATCTTCTTCACTGAAGAACCAAGGGGATGTACATTCTAATGTATCCACTAATCTATCAATCTGCTCCAAAGTCATAATTAAACCCTGTCTCTTTATAAGTCTGAGTATGCTTCCTGTAGATCTCCTTTGGCGTGGCGTTGGGGATGAGGGAGCATCTTTTCCTAATATCTCCCCCATTTCAGCTAGAAAAGGTTACTAGTTTAGCCCTTGACAAAGTAAGTTCCCTGTTTGTCTATTAAGACACTCATCTTATTTCCTGGTTACTAGGGGACTTCTTCAGTGAACCTAGGGTCCTTGGTCCACACCTAGAGCACCAAATGTAATGACCACCTTAGCACCCTGGATACCTTAGAATCAGCCAGAATCAGGATAAGCAAAAGTCCTTGGTCTTTATTCTTGGTCTTGTGGGGTAGCAGTCAGGGGAAATAGATACAGGAATCTCCATACCTTTTTTCTCTCTCCCCATGGCAAAATGTCACTTTTGCTTTTCTTACTTCACCCTCTGATCCCTCTCACAATTCTCTGTCTATACCCACAGATTGAGCCAGCACAGAATAGTTGGGCAGGGCCATTCTCCAAGCATATGTTAATAGAGTATTGTCCAATTGGTAATTAGCCTTAAGTGCTAGGTTATCCAAGTGCATCTACTCAGAGATTCAACTCTTTACACTTTTTAACCTTTATTTTTCTTTAGCGGTTTTTTCTGTTTTCTTTCAGAACATGACTATTACAGAAATGCTTTGCAATCTTAAACACATATAATTTATATCAAAATGGTTACCCTGATCAATGGGCCTGGAATGGGGAGAGCAGAAGAAAAAGAATCTGGAATTCAAAGTTTTAAAAATCAATGGTAAAATTGTTTTTACATGCAAGTGGAGGAAAATGAAATATTAAAAATGAAAAGAAAAGAAAGAAAAAATAAATTAAGCTAGAATTATGTGCATTTCTCAAGAAACTTCCTCTGAAACCCTAGAATGTATGAGGCTGAGGAACATTTCTCTATAAAAATGGGTCTTTATGGTTAAACCTTAGGGTTCCCATTTCTGCAAATATACATGTGCATACACAAGCTCTTCAGAAACTAGAAACTTTTTTTTTTCTCCTAGAAATAGGCATTATGAAGAAGACAACTGATTTTGACACTTGCATCTTTCTTTTAAAGGAGATTACTTTCAAGAAAACCTACTTTCCTTTCTGAGACAAATGCCATGGAATAAGCTCAGGCTTTCTTTAATGAGACTTTATAGTTGGGAACATTCTGCTGATGAATATAGAGCAGATGCTTTGTGGCTATTTCTTCATACAATTTGTTTGAGTTAACATTGCTTAGTCAAAAATGTGCCAGGAATTTTTCAAAATCGTTGTTTCCACAAATTTTCATACAAATACCTCTATAATTGATGTGACAAAGGTAGAAATATTAGCAACTATAAAAAGAATAAATTTATGAGGAGATAACCACTTACATATGGATATGTGTGTGTATCTCTCTCTCTCTCTCTCTTTATATATATATATATATATATATATATATATATATATATATATATATATATATATATATATATATATGTATATATATCTCCAAACTAATTTAAGGTTTAAAACAAAACAAAACTATTTCCCCTCTAATTCTGAATGACGACAGCAAGTATAAAGATAATTTCCTATTTCTTTGCTTCATTACTAATTTCAATGAAAATTATTTACATTAGCAAATTGTTTCTTTGGATAGGCACTTTGTGAAACAAATGCATGCATCTAGAGTCAAAAAAGATACTCTGTCTTTGTTTTCTTGGGGACAGATGATCCCTTCACTAAAAAGTTATCCCTTCCTTTATTTTGCCAACCAAAACGTAAATGATTTTTGATGTTGAAACATGATACAAATGAATTTTAGATAATTTTTTGGAAACAATTTCACAAAACTCCTACTATATGGAAGAGATCTAAATGGAGAAGAGAGAAAGGAAAAGAAAAAAAATCAGCAAGAGAAATACTTTAAAGACCAACAACTTCTACTAACTTGTTGGCACAGTGGATAGAGCTCTGAACCTGGTGTCAGAAAGACTAGTACAGATTTAGGCTCAGAATATGACCTTAGGAAAATCATTTAAATTTGTCTACCTCAATTTCTTCAATTATAAAATGGGAATAATAATAATTATAGACATATAAGCTATAGATTCATTGTGAAGATTAAATTAGATATTTGTAAAGCATTTAACACAGTAGATTGTTAACAAACAAATGTTCCTTCCTTCCTTCCCTTCTTCCTTCCTTCTCTTCTTTCTTTCCTTCTCTCCTTCCTTTCTTCCTTCTTTCCCTTGTTCCCTCCTTCCCTCTTTCCTTCTCTTCTTCCCTCCTTCTTTTCTTCCTTCCCTTTTTTCCTCGCTTCCCTTTTTCCTTCCCTCCTTCCCCTTCCTTCCTTCCCTCTTTCCTTCCCTCCTTCCCCTTCCTTCCTTCCTTCTTTCCTTCTTTTTTCCTTCCTTCCTTCTTACCTTCCTTTCTTCCTTCCTTCCTCCTTTATTTTTTCTTTCAAATTAATATATTCAAATTTCTATAAGTAGATCATAGTTTAATCCTACCATAATTGGTAGGGCAAACTATATAACTTTGGGCTAATTATTTAATCCCTCTCATTTTGTTGCCTCTATAAAATGATCACTAAGGTCTCTTCAAGTTCTAAATGTATGATGTAGTGATTCTATTTTTCCTCATTAAAAAAATAAATTTATAAGATATGTTTTGTTTCAAAATCATCTAAAATTTCCCAATGTCTCTTCTCTTTTACTTCCTATGAATCTGAAAGAAGATTGAGAAATGAAATTGTGCTGAGAAATGAACTCCATTTCAAGTCCTTTTTTTGTGAAGGAAAGAAAAAAAAAATATATAGGAGATGATAAGCTTTGAAATATCCAGGGAACCTGTGACTATCTCTCCCAGATGTACCAAAACAATCCTGATATAAAGAAAAAGAAATATAGTTTTTCATAAAGTTTGTCAAAAAGAATATCCTTGATCAATTCATATTGTAATGTTTGGCTCAGAAAATAGTTACCTTTCTAAGGTCAGTACAAGAGAACAAAATAGCTAAATACCAAGGAATGTTAGGTCCTCTTAGGGAAATGCAGAAAAGTTGCATCCCAATTACATAAGTAATTTACATGAAAAGAAAAAAAAAAAAAAAGGAGAGAAGATAAGTTCTGCACAGATGCATCTGCTACTTGGGTGGGTGTTCTCACCCAGAACGGAAGGCACCAAGTGCCAGAAATACATGTGTACACCTACTTCTTCTCATTTAGAACATAAGTTCAATTTTAATGTAGTTTATGGGTGTGCATTAGGGAAATTACAGACTTCAAATAGGGGGATTAGCTGTACTGTAACAAGTATTTTGTTGTAATTTAAGACTTTTCAGGAGGGCTTGATTCTCCATTTGGGAGCACAACTGCTTCTGTTTACCAAGATGTATGTAGGATTTTGTAAACAAATAACAAACACCCCCACTAAACAAACTGCTTCAGAGACTGTCATCAAAATATTTGCCAATAAATAATAATAGTGAAAGAGATGTGATGAATCACACTCTATCACTGTCATCCATCTTCTTGACTATGAGGTCCATCTGAGAAAAAACACATATAACGTTACTTAAATATAGAGTTCAGAATAAATAGAATTAACTGTATCATGGATTTTGAAGTAAGATAAATAATTTTTTACCCAGATCATGGATAATAAATAGACCTTTTGAGGACCACAATTCTGGGGAGTGAGTACTTATGTAGCCCTGTTTTGCTGGCTAATTTTTCATTAATGCTAGCTAGTATTAATATTTATGGCAATCAGGAATAATGGAAGTGATATTAAACTTGAAGCAGAGGATTTGGATTAAAATTGTAATACTATTGTTGTGCCATATTTCTCTTTTATTGTTCTGACTCGGTTTCCCTGAATTGTTCTGCCTTGGTTCCTAATTGTTCTGTTCAATCCTGCAATACCATCCCTCCCTCCTAATCATGATGATCCAGATAAGGAGAAAGACCTTCTAACTTAGGCATCATCAGCATGTTGGGTGCCTCTCCCCATTCTGTTATCCCAATTTATCAGAATGCCTCCCTGCCACCTTGTCAGAACCGGATTGTTAGTCCCATTCCTGCTCTCAGCACCCTGACTCTGCTTCTGCCTCGGTCTACCCACTGAGTCTGAGTCACCTGTATATATGTTATTGAGAACTCACATTGTTTGCTAGATTCTTGGAGAAGATAGTCTGATTCAGCCCTGGGACCAAACCATGGATCCATTTGGTCCCAGTAAATATAACATTAAAAAAACTCTCTAATCTCTATCTTGCCTCAGTTTTTTTCCGGCATTACACTATTTCCTCCTTCCTGTCTTACCTTTGGCAAGTAATTTAACATCTCAGGACCACAAGTTTTTTAGAGAAAGGAAGAAGGCTTGGCAGCATTAGACCAGATAAAACTTTAAAGTCCCATCTGTAAACCTTTAATTTTCAAAGTGTTTAATGATAAATGTACAATTGAAGTGCTGAGTTACATGAAAATTGTGTGACTTATGGTACTGTATGTTTCTCCCTGTCTATTCTTGCTCTCCAAACCATTTTCTCATTAGTTTCTTTTTACTATTAATTAAATAAAGGACATTATCAAAATTATAAACTGGGAAAACTTAATGCCTTTGTATGAAATAATTCCCTTATAAAAATATAGGTAATCTCAGATTTTTTTCATCTCTCTGTATCTGTAAAGAATGTAGTCTCTGAATATTCATGTTTACAAAAGGAAATGAAATTAATTCAAGAAATTTGCAAAGGTTCACGATGGTTTACACACTCATGATATTGCTTTTTCTTATTAAACACCTAGCATTGTATAGGTAATATTGTCAAGACATTGTCATCAAAGAGTCTATAATTTAAAGGGAAAACAAGATTAATATCTTCAAAATCAAACAACAAAATCTTAGAATTGGAACAGACCTCAGAGGCTAGGAAATACAACCTATACATAAGTAAGAATTCAATCCAATAAAATTAGAAATATTTATTATCTAAAGTGTTCAATTTAATAAGTTAGACTTTGGGGATAGGACTTAAAAACAACAATGAATCAGCCACTATCATCAAGGAGCATATATTTTATCCATTATGAGACATACACAAAAACAAATATAAATAATCACATATATCACAAAAACAAATATCACATAGCTACTCCCCACATCACATCAAACAAATATAGAATGAACTAGCTGTGTGATCCTGGGCAAGTCACTTAACCTCAATTTCCTCAGCAAGATAGATAGATAGATAGATATGTAGATATATAGATATAAATATAGACTGAAGCAAATATAGCAATGACAATAACAATAACAAATGCAGAGAATTCCCCTCAAATTATTTCTTCCTAGAAAAAAAAATAAATAAAAGCAAACCATATCACCCGACAATCACTCTTGCTTCAGGTTATCATAACTAAGGCCTCTCTACAACTCAAAAAGGCACTGTCTTATTCGGCAATAGAGAAAATAGATCCACTTCATGAAAGATGAAGTGAGTCAATTATAAGGCTTCTCCTCAGTTATGCAAGGAAAGATCCATATTTCCATTTTTCACAAGGACTTAAGAAATTCACTTTTGGAGAAGACTATGGAACTTAAAAAACTAGAATTGGTAAAGGTAAAAAAAATACAACCACAAAAATCTCTCAGTGCTCCCTTCAACAGTGTGTCAAAATCTTACTCTCCTTTTTTGATAAAGAACAATCTTGCCTAATACCAGTGGTGAGAGAAAGCATTTATCAAATATTAGAATAGGTCACAAAAACGAACTTAGAGACATAAAAGAAAATACAGTTCACATACATCTGAATGGAAAACACAATTTAATCTGAGATAAGGCATGATAGGAAAGGCAAAGATCAAAGAAAGGAAGTTAATGAAGAGTTGATTAAATAGCAACTATGAGTTATACACTATGCTAATATTTTTATAGATAATATTTAATTTGATCCCTCCTCACAAAGTTAAAAAGTAGGGAATGTTATTATATCCATTTTCTAACTTGGGAAACTGAGGCAAATAGAAGCTAAGTGATTTTCCTACAGTCACACAGCTAGTAAGTATCTGAGGCAAGATTTTAATTCAGATCTTCCTGATTCTAGATTCAAAGCTCTAGCCACTACACTTCTTAGCTAATTCTACATGACTACATTAATTAAGCATTTGAGTGGGAAAAACAGCAACTACAACAACAAAACTACTTTCTTGTCATATACTGTTGTTTCCATTGAGAACCAACACTCTAGGAATATATAATAAAACATCCAAGATTGCAAAAAGGATCAAGAAAAAGGATCAGGTAAAAACAATATGTCTTGAAAAGGAACATTGAAAATTAATTCTTTGAAATTAAGAGGATAGATGAGATGAGATTTGTGGAGTTAAAGAAATAGAAAAAAGGAAATGTTTAGATGCAAGAGTCATTCTAAGCTGGGAAAAGTAAAGGTGAAATAAAAAAAAAAAAGATAAAATAGCAATGAAAATAAACTAAAGCAACTAAGGTTTGGGTAGGAAAATGAAAGAAAGAAACCTTAGGGTAGAAGGGACCAGGATAGAATAAATGTAAATGAAATGTAAGAGAGTAGTGAAAAATACATACACATATCTAAAAATTATACTCCTAAATATGAGCTATTACATTCACCAATCTAAAGAAAGAATATAGGGGATGAACTGAAATAAACAACAAAAATATTTAGCATTTAAACATTTTTAAATACAAAAATACCTAAACTATTTTAAAATGAAAAATTGGCCAACATATATTTTGCTTTAAATTCTGTGAAAAAGTAAAAATTTTGTCATTTTGATGTAAGATGAGGGGAAACTAAACATAAATAATTTTAAATAGAGACAATTTGACTTTTATTTTATTACTAGTGTTTAGCACTTTCATAGTTATAAAATAAATATCCAATAAAAGTTTGCTGACAATCAAGAAAAGACAAATAAAAAATAACACTCTAAATCAGAATAGATAATAATGAATAGCAACAACAAAATAACATTTAAAAATTCTCAACCTCAAGATTATTCACATGGGAAAATGAAAACAAAAACAGTAATACAAGGATAAAAATGGAAGACTTACCAAAAACTGACCCGCCCCCCAAAAAAAGAAAAAACCTAAGCATCCATTTCAACAGTTTTCTTCTCAAAAATAGTAGAACTCTACTTAAACAGTCCTTGAAGTGTTAATCGGAGATAAAAAAATAAAATGGCAATAAAGATAAAATATACAGTAAATTCAGCCAGGCTGGATTAAATATGCTATAAGCATAGGGTTATGAGGGTATTGAAGAACAAATATTTAATAGGTAAAGATATCAAGGATGCAGGGGGTAAGGATCTTAGGTTTCATTGATACCAAATAAAATGTGAATATAGTAATCTTAGTAACTACTTAGCAATAAAATATAGCAACTTAATAAATACTTAATAAGTATATACTTATTTTCTCTTCTCTACAAAATCTTTATAAGGTTTATATAAATAAGAATTTAGAGATAGCTAGATGACATAGAGGATAGAGTATTTGGCCTGGAATCAGAACAACTTATCTTCCTGGTTCAAATCTTTCCTCAGACACTTACTAGCTGAATATCCCTGGGCAAGAAACTTAACTTTTAGTTTGCCTCAGTTTCCTTATCTGTAAAATGATCTGAAGAAGGAAATGTCAAACCACTCCAGTATCTTTGCCAAGAAAATTCCCAGTGAGGTCATTAATTATTGGTCATAATTGAAAAATAACTAAACAAAGACAACAAGAAATAAGAAGTTAGAATATTTTCAATAAGGATATTGTTAGGGAACAAAAAACCTTTTGTAAGCAAGCTTCAACAATGAATTACCTATTCACCATCTCCAATTTGATTGAAAAATATAGAGATTTTTACAAAATCCCTTTCTGTTTATTCATTGTTGATTACGAACACCAAGAATAATATTTGACTTTATAAAATAAACTATTGCTTTGTAACTGCTTTTGCAATGCTATTTCCATCTGTGTTTCAAGATCTCAGGATTCTTTAGAAATAACAATGTTAAATGACCCTCTGGTACTACACATTAAATGATGCTTAAGACAAACTATTTTAAATCACATTAAAAAAAAAAAAAAAAGTGTTTGCCCCTGTGATGGAAGATTTCCAAAGTCGAGCAAAGATCCAAAAGGGATTTTTCCATTACTTATAAGATTCTTTAGATTTTCCTATTGTCACACTATATTATTTTGAATACATTAAGTCCCAAGACACTAAAGAGCCTGCTGGAAGAAATATGTAGTCTTTTAAAAGAGTTTTGCCTGTATTCAAACAGTAATGATCAAATAGAAGATTAATCTATTGTCCAGATTTCAAATTGTATTGGAATAGATACACAAGAGAGATTGCTCAAAAGTTTGTATATATGTAATAGACAATACAGATGGATGATGAGCTTGGCCCAGAGTTGAAAAGGAGAAAGAGGAGATGTTGGACTTGTTCTGGATAATTTTAAAGCACTTTTCCTAACCACAAGCTTCTCACAGAAGCTAAGACTCATCTTTTCAATACAGACATTTTTTGGTTTTTATGATTATTGCAGGAATATCACTGCCTTTGAATAACCAAAAGTGACCAACATAAACAAAGTTAAGAAAAGGAATGTGATTTATATGACCAGATTGCAATATATAACAAACTGAAGAATTAATTAATGATAACAACAATAATAAATAATAATAAAATGACTAAAAGTTATATAGCACTTTAAGGTTGGCAAAAGATTTTGCAAATGTCATATCTATTCAATCTCACAAAACTTTAGGAAGTAAGTGCTATTATTATATGTATTTTACAGATAATAACTAAACCTAAATTTCTACAATAATCTGCAATATGCCACTTAGATGCCATAAAAGAATAAGAGTAGAAGATGCCTTCAAAGAACTGGTTGATAGATAGGGAAAGTAGGCTTTTCATGAGGTGAGAATGAGAAGTTTGAGAAGGATATGATAACATTGAAGAAAAAGAAGATATTCTACCATTTTTTTAAATGAAATAAACAAGACTTTGTTACCAGCACCAAAGAGAGAGACAAAGCAGGAAGAAGTATGTACTTACTTTATAACAAATAGTGATAAGAAAAAAAATTAAATGAAATATTTCTAACAGTGCAATAATATAGCCAGAAAATCAGTCAATTATGTTCAAGTTGGATTACTACCAGAAATGGAAAATTTGTTCAACATTTGGAAAGTGATTAGAATAATTAATCAAATAAGCAGCAAAAATAACCCAAAACCACATTGGTATTTCAATAAATTCAGGGGGAAAAAAAAGGTTTGTTAAAAGTGTCAAACATGTTAGAAACCTTAAAAAGCATGAAAGTGAATGGATGATAAAGACACCACAAAAAAGTCACATTATTTACAAAGAAGACCAGATTTTTCCCCCCAATACAAATAAAGGTAAAGAAAACTTGGCCCCATCTCCATTATTATTTGATTTAGGTCTAGAACTTCTTGTTGAAAAAATATTACAAAAGCATAAAATTAAAAGTATAAATATGTGCAGAAGAAGAAAAATTATCCCTATTTGCAGATGTCAAAACAAAACAAAAGAATGAGTGAATGCATTGAATTGAGATGATCATTACTATCACCAAAATTAAATACAAAATAAATCTTTAAAAAAATTTGAAATTTCTCCACATACCAAAGAGAAACTAAGAAGTAATGAAATTGTGAATGATTCATTTAAAATATATACAAGAATAATAAAAACAGATACATGACTAAAGTATTAAAAGGTCACAGTTTTTAAAAATGTAATTATAGAAGGATACTAGAAGACATTTTTCACAACTATGACTAGGGGGAAAGTTTTCATTGAAGAAAAGAAAATGTTATTCATAAAAGACTAAACAATTTCTATTTTTTTTTTAATAAAGCAGGTTTTGCAACTCCCTCAATAATCAATTAATATAGAATAATAAGAGACCCTGGTGATTGCTGATTGATTTATCATCAATAAATATATAATATTGAATATATATAATATATATATATATATATATATATATATATATATATATATATATATATACACACACACACACACACACACATATATATATATATATATTTATGTGTGGAATTGATAAAGTATGTAAGGCTAAGATTCAAAACCAAAGATGATGCAATACGATGAATATCATATAACAGGTAATATGTTAAGCACTAAAGATACAAATAAGACAGGAGTTTGAGGGGAAGTCAGAATAAAAAGAGGGAGATGAAGGCATTGTGGTCATGATGATGATGGTAGTAGAGTTAGGGAGGCTATGGAAGTAGTTTTTTGTTTTGTCCTCCAACCTTCCAATCAAAAGGTAAGTGAAAGTACTGATGAGATATGAGTACTGAAACTGAAGCAATCTCCTTGCTGATGTTTTGTAGTTATAAACTTATAAAGAGGTGGGGATATATGGAAATGATGATAGTGAAATCAAATCCACGAATTGTAGTTAGTGGGGTGATCACTGACTATCTGGATGACGAGAAGGAAACATATCAGTAGCAGCAAACAACATGATTTCCTACTACTTAAGAAAAAGTGAAGTTGAATTGGAAATTGAAGGGATGTTTATCAATTGGGGACTGGCTGAAAAAAATTTTAATGTGGGAATACTATGGAATATTATTATACTATAAGATATGATGAAGAGGATGGTTAATTTAAAAAATTAGGATGATATATGATCCAGGGAAAAATGAAGTGAGCAATATCTGGTAAATAAAAACTATTATTATTTTTAAAAATGAAGTGAGCAGAATGAGAAGAAAAATTTGCATAGTAACAGCAATATTATCAAATTAATGAACTATGAAAGACAGAAATTCTCATCAGTAAAATGAGCCATCACAACTCCAATAGATACATGATATAAAATATTATTCACAGCAAATAGAGACCTGTTGGACTCAAAACATAGATGAAAATATTTTTACCCTTTGTTTTGTTTTTGTATTTTTTTAGCATGGCTAATGCAAGAAAAAATGTTTTACATATCTACAAATGAACAATAGATATCATGTTACTTGATGTTAGGATAAAAATGAGAAACGTATGTGTTTTTGAAGATAGTAATGGGGAAGTTTTCTAGGCTTGACCATATCTTCCCAAAAACATTATTATAATATTTTATAATGAGTGGTATAGTAAAAAAGAAACTAATATTTAAAATATTATAATTTATATTACTATTATTAAAAAGCAAAATTTTGACATTAAAAAATATGGAAAGTACTTAGAGAAAAAGAAACATCACCATAAACATCTTTGCATTACATGGAATCATTATCCCTTGAGTCCCTTGAATAAAGAAGCAGTCTTGAATCACATGAGATTTCAGCTCAAATGCCCACTAAGCTTACATTATATCTGTATTTCTTCTTCTTTCCTGTTTTCCATATTATATAGAAAGATGCAGTTTATATAGTTTTTTCTCATGAAACCTTAAATTATTATATTCCCTAAGCTTTTTGCTAAAAGTCACAGGTTTGCAATTTTTCTACCTTTCTACCTTTTTTCCCCATTGCCAGACTATTTTTCAAAGAAACATAAGGATATTCTATTCACTCCTGATGTTTTTTTTTTGTTTTTTTTTTTAATCTTTTTGCTTACTTATGGGCTTATATCTAATCTGCATACCATGTAGCAGTGCCATTATGAGAATAGTTAAGATTTTTTTAGATAAGAAAAATATGACTGACAAAATAGAAAAGACCCTAAATGGAATGGCAAAAGAAAAGAATCAAAAAGTAAAAGGAATCAATGGCTTTTAGAAGAAAAAAGTTTAGGAAAGTTTTACTATAAAGGAAAAAGAGTAAATCTCTATTTTTACTTAACTGCCCTTATACCATAATCATGCCCCTCCCCTAGATTAGGCAATCAAACCTATCTTCCATTTCATAATTCAGAACCAATCATTTCTACTTAAAATTTTACTTCATAGATTTTGTTTTATTTTATGTTTTCTTTTCTTTTCTCTCCTTTTTTTTTTAAAGTATACTCTTCTGTTTCTCCTATTTCAAATTACTACTAAAAAACAAACAACTTTTAAAAATCTCTCCCTTGCCCCCCCAAAAAAAAAATTAAGAACAGATTTTTGAAGGACAGTGAGGAGAAAAAAGGAGAAAATATCTGGGATCAAACTTGAAATAAGGAAGGAGATTCTCAGTAACAAAAGAGAGCCTACCCTAAAAAAGGAAAGTTGAGAACATCAAATTTCAAAGTGTCAGCATGGAAAACAATACATATTAGAACATTAGTCTGTAGATCTGAGTTTAAAGACATTTTGCCTTTAACTCACTTTTAATCCTGAACAATTCAACAAATGCTTATTATTCATCTGCTGCACATAGGGCACAATAAATGCTGGGTAAAATAAAACATTGTATCAGGCATAAATAAATTATTTAGTTTCTTGATCTCCATGTTCTTTCATTTCTAAAAACTGAGATTGAACCGTTATCAATGATTTCTAAATTTTTCATTTTGGATAATGAATTTGTTTTACAAAAAATTGTTTGTGGTGTTACCTCAGGATAACAGATTTCTAATTAGAATCTGTTGAATATGGACATTTATTAATTATTCCCTATCTTTAATATACTATACCAGATTTTAGGGAGCTTTTTGGGACAAAATTCTCACAAGTTAAGAATGACTGTTTGTTTGTTTGCCTTTTACTTTTTATTGTTTTACTCCTTGTTGGTTTTTCCCCAGAAAAGAGAAATAAAATTATAGATTAATTTGCCTAATGAATATTGATGCAAAAATCTTAAATAAAATATTATCAATGTGATTAAACAAAATCATCTCTGGGATAATACATCATGACCAAGTAAGGTTTATAGCAGGAATGCAGGGATATTTCAATATTGGAAAAACTATTAGCATAACTGACTATATAAAAAAAAAAATCATAAGGTTATCTCAATAGATGTAGAAAAAATTGATAAAATCCAACATCCATTCCAATTAAAAACACTAGTGAGTATAGGAATAAATAGATTTTTCCATAAAATGACCAGCAGCAACTGTTTAAAACTATCAGCAAGCATCATATATAAAGGTGACAAATAAGAACCATTCCCAATAATATCAGGAGTGAAACAAGGTTGCCTGCTATCACCATTACTACTCAATATGGTATTAGAAATGCTAGCTTTGGTAATAAGAGTTGAGAAAGAGATTAAAATAATAGAGGAAACCAAATTATCACTCTTTGCAGATGATATAATAGTATACTTAGAGAACCTCACAAATTCTATTAAAAAGCTATTAGAAATAATCCACAACTTTAGCAAAATTGCAGCATGCAAAATAAATCCACATAAATCCTCAGCATTTTTATACATCACTAACAAAATCCAGCAGCAAGAAATACAAAGAGAAATTCCATTAAAATAACTGTCAATAGTATAAAATATTTGGGAATCTATCTGCCAAAGGAAAGCCAGAAACTATATGGGCAAAACTACAAAACACTTTTCATACAAATAAACTTAGATCTAAACAATTAGAAAAATATTAAGTGCTCTTAGATAGGCCGAATGAATATAATAAAGATGACAAAACTGCATAACCTAATCTATTTATTTAGTGCTATACCAATCAGACTCCCAAGAAACTATTTTAATAACCTAGAAAAAATAAAAACAAAATTCATATGAAAGAACAAAAGTACAAGAATTTCAAGACAACTAATGAAAAACAAACAAACAAACAAAAAAAAAAAAATGAAGGTGGCCTAGCTATACCTGATCCAAAACTGTATTATAGAGCAGCGATCACCAAAACCACTTGGTATTAGCTAAGAAATAAGACTAGTTGATCAGTGGAATAGGTTAGGTTCAAAGGAGAAAATAGTCAACAACTATAGCAATCTAATGTTTGACAAACCCAAAGACCCCTACTTTGGGGATAAGAATTTATTATTTGACAAAAACAGCTGGGAAAATCAGAAATTAGTATGGCAGAAACTAGCATGGACCTACACTTAATACTGTACTCCAAGATAAGATCAAAATAAGTTCATGATTTAGGCATAAAGAATGAGATTATAAATAAATTAGAAGAACATAGGATGGTTTGCCTCTCAGAATTGTGGAGGAGGAAGGAATTTGTGACCAAAGAATAACTAGAGATCACTATTGATCACAAAATAGAAAATTTTAATTATATTAAGTTAGAAAGCATTTGTACAAACAAAACTATAATGCAGACAAAATTAGAAGGGAAGCAATAAATTGAGAAAACATTTTTACAGTTAAAGGTTCTGATAAAGGCCTCATTTCCAAAGCATATAGAGAATTAATTCTAATTTATAAGGAATCAAGCCATTCTCCAGTTGATAAATAGTCAAAGGATATGAGCAGACAATTTTCAGATGATAAAATTGAAACTATTTCTACTCATATAAAAAGGTGTTCCAAACCATTATTGATCAGAAAAATGCAAATTAAGACAACTCTGAGATACCACTATACACCTCTCAGATTGGCTAAAATGACAGGAAAATATATTGATGAATGTTGGAGAGCATGTGGGAATACTGGGATAATAATGCATTGTTGGTGGAGTTGCAAATTGATTCAACCATTCTGAAGAGCAATTTAGAACTACACTCAAGAAGTTATCAAACTGTACATACCCTTTGATCCAGCAGTGGACTTATATCTCAAAGAGATATTAAAGAAGGGAAAGAACCCTGTATATCTAAAAATGTTTGTTGCAGTCCTCTTTGTAATGACCAGAAACTGGAAACAGAGTGGATGCCCATCAATTGGAGAATGGTGGAATAAATTGTGGTATATGAATTTTATGGAATATTATTGTTCTTTAAGAAATGACCAGCAGGATGAATGCAGAGAGGCTTGGAGAGATTTAAATAAACAGATGCTAAGTGAAATGAGCAGAACCAGAAGCTCATTATGCACTTCAACAACAATACTTTATGAGGATTAATTCTGATGGAAATGACTATCTTCAACAAAGTGAGGATAAAAATCAGTTCCAATTGATCAATGATGAACAGAACAAGTTACACCCAGAGAAAGAACACTTGGAAATGAGTGAGGACCACAACATAGCATTTGCACTCTTTCTATTGTTGTTTGCTTGCATTTTTATTTTTCTACCCAGGTTATTGTATACCTTTCTAAATCTGATTTTTCTTGGGGAACAAGAGAACTGTATAAATATATACACATATATTGTATTTAAGATATATTTTAACATGTTTAACATGTATGAGACTGCTTGCCATCTAGGGGAGGAGGTTGAGGAAAGGAAGGGGAAAGTTGCAACAGAAGTGTTTGCAAGGGTCAGTACTGAAAAATTACCCATATATGTGTTCTATCAATAAAAAGCTATAATAAAAATGGAATAAATACAGTTTTCCTTAAAATGACCACTTTAAAACTTAAAAAAAAAATGTAAGTGGGACAAACTAAAACCATTCCCAATAAGATCAGGGGTGAAAAAAGGTTATCCACTATCACCATTATCATTCAATATTGTTTTAGAAATGTTGAGGTAACTAAGAGATAACTGGATGTAGAGATACTAGATACTAGAAATGTAGAGATACCAGAGGTAACTGTTTAAAATACTTGTTGATAATATAAAATATTTGGGAGTCCACCTGTGAAGGCAAAATCAGGAACTACATAAACACAACTACAGAATATTTTCCACACAAGTCAGATCTAATCAATTGGAAAAATATCAAATATTCATGGATAGGTTTAGCGAATATAATAAAAAATGACAACACTACCTAAATTAACCTACTTACTCAATACCATACCAATTAAATCCCCAAGAAATGATTTTATTGATCAGAAAAAAAAAATGATAACAAATAGGAAGAACAAAAAGTCAAGAATTTCAAGGGAATTAACAAAAAAAAAAATGTAAATGAAAATGTCGAAACTGTGTAAGATCTAAAATTATATTATAAAGCAGTGGTCATCAAAACCATTTGGTACTGGTTAAGAAACAGAGTAGTCAGTCAATCAGTAGAATAGGTTAGGTTCACAGGATAAAATAGTCCATGAGTGTTTCATAAACCCAAAGACCCCAGTTTTGGGAATAAGAACTCACTATTTGACAAAAACTAGTGTGATGGAAACTTGACATTGAACCACATCTAACACCATATACCAAGATAAGGTCAAAATGGGTTCATGATTTAGATATAAAGAATAATAGTATAAGCAAAGTAGAAGAACAAAATATAGTTTATTCTAAGATCTGTGGAAAAGGCAGGAATTTGGGGCCAAAGAAGAAAGAACACAAAATAGATAATTTTCATTATGTTAAGTTAAAAAGTTTTTGGTCAAACAAAACTAATGCACACAAGATTAGAAGTGAAGCAATAAAGTGGGAAAACAGCTTGAGGTGAAAATTTCTTCAATTTTGGGGGGAAATTGGAGAGCATGAAATTTCCCTATCTACTCTGCCATCTTCCCAGAATTCCAGGATTTCTAATAAGTATAAAAAACTAAAATTTACCTATTAACTCTGAATCTGGAAGGCAATGGGAGGGGACAAGAATGGAAACAGTATTGTGGGTTTTTTTCTTAAATTTTATTTAATTTTATTTTAAAATTTTATTTTATTTTCCAAAAAGTCATCAAACTGTGCATACCCTTTCATCCAGCAGTGCTACTACTGGGCTTATATCCCAAAGAAATACTAAGGAGGGGAAAGGGACCGGTGTGTGCCAAAATGTTTGTAGCAGTTCTTTTTGTAGTGGCTAGAAACTGAAAGATGAATGGTTCATCAATAGGAGAATGGTTGGGTAAATTATGGTATATGAAGGGTATGGAATATTATTGCTCTGTAAGAAATGACCAGCAGGATGAATACAGAGAGGTTTGGAGAGACTTGCATGAACTGATGCTGAGTGAAATGAGCAGAACCAGGAGATCACTATACACTTCAACAACAATACTGTATGAAGATGTATTCTGATGGAAGTGGATATCTTCAACATAAAGAAGATCCAACTCACTTCCAGCTGATCAATGATGGACAGAAACAACTACACCCAGAGAAGGAACACTGGGAATTGAATGTAAAATATTAGCACTACTGTCTATATACCCAGGTTACTTATACCTTTGGAATCCAATTCTTACTTTGCAACAAGAAAATTGGATTTACACACACATATATTGTATCTAGGATATACTGTAACACATTTAATATGTATGAGATTGCCTGTCATCTAGGGGAGGGAGTAGAGGGAGGGAGGGGAAAATCTGGAAAAATGAATACAAGGGATAATGTTATTTTAAAAAAATTACTCATGCATATATACTGTCCAAAAAATGTATAATTACAAAATTAATTAAAAAAATAAAAAAAAAACAAAAAAATAAAATTTTATTTTATTTTCAAAAGACAGAATGAGAAAAAAGAAAAACAGCTATTTACATATATAAAATTTCTTCTAAGAACTGCTTTGGCTGCATCCCATGGGTTTTGGTATATTGTCTCATAATTGTCATTCTCTTTAATGAAATTTTGGATTGTTCCTAGATTTGTACTTTGATTCACTCATTCTTTAGAAATAGATTTATTAATTTCCAATTGCTTTTTAGTTTATCTTTCCCTAGCTCTTTATTGAATATAACTTTTATTGCATTGTGATCTAAAAAGAAAACATTTACTATTTCTGCCTTTCTACATTAGATTGTGAGGTTTTTATGCACTAATATATAGCCACTTTTTGTGAAGGTGCCATGTACTGATGAGAATAATGTGTATTCCTTTCTGTCCCTATTCAGTTTTCTCCAGAAATCTCTCATATCTAGGTTTTCTAGGATCCTATTAACTTTCTTTCTTTCTTTTTTTTTTTTTTTTTTTTTTTTTTTTGGTTTATTATGTTGTTGGATTTCTCTGATTCTAAGAGGGGGAGGTTGAGGTTCCCCACTAGCATAGTTTTGTTGTCTATTTCTTCCTATAATTGGCTTAAAATCTTCTCTAGCAATTTGCCTACTCTACCAGAGCATACACATTTAGTATCATTACTGCTTCATTATTTATGGTATCTTTTATTAAGATGTACATTTTCTTCCTTATAACTTTTAATAAAATCTCTTATTTTTCTTCTTTAATAAATAAAAATAATATATTTTAAAATTTTTGCTTTATCTGAAATTAGAATTGCTATCCCTGCTTTTTTTTTAACTTTAGCTGCAACATAATAAATTCTTTTCCAACCTTTTACCTTTACTCTATGTGTCTCTCTGTGTCAAATGTGTTTCTTGTAAGCAACATATTGTAGGATTCTGTTTTTTAATTCACTCTGCTATTCACTTTCATTGTATTAGAAAATTCAAATCATTCACATTCACAGTTATGATTACAAGTTCTGTATTTTCTTCCATCCTATTTTTCTCCCCTGTATATTTTGTTCTTTCTTTCCAACCTGTCCTGAGTCAGGTGTATTTTTTACCCACTCTGCTCACTACCTTGTCTCCTATCTCTCCTCTCCCTGTTTTTCACCTGTGTTTTTTTTATTCACCCCACATACTACTTTCTCTTCTATCAACACTTCCCCTCTTCTCTTACTTTTTCCACCAGTGTTTCTGCTCTCCCTTCTATTCTGTCCCTCTCTTCTTTTTCCTCTTTCTCCTCCTACTTCTTTATAGGGTTAGATAAATGTCTTTACAGAACTAAATGATTAAATTAATCCCTCTTAGAGCCAAAACTGTTGAGATAAAGTTTTAAACAAAGCTCATCCCCTTACGTTCTTTCCTTTCATTGTTAGAGGTCTTTTGAGCCTCTTGATGTGAACAAATTTTCCCATTATACCTCTCCTTTTCTTTTTTTTTTTCCAAGACAGTCCTTTTTCCACCCCTTAATGTCATTTTCTTTAATATCCTCACATCAAAGTCTATTCATAACACACTCTCACTCCATGTGATGCCCCCCTCTATCTGCCCCAGTGACAGAAACAATTCTCAATTGTAACAAATGTTGTTTTCCCATCTAGGAATGTTAGCTTTTAAATATATATTAACATACATTTTAGAAATATATTTCTATATAATATGTTATATATTGTATATATATTGTAGAAGCTGCCAGATCCTGGGTAATCCTGACTGTTGCTCCTTGATATTTGAATTGTTTTTGTCTGGAATGCTCTCCACACTCTTCTGGTGATTGTGGTCTTTAGGTAGGCCTATAATTTTAAAATTATCTCTTCTGGATCTATTTTCCAGGTCAGCTGTTTTGCCAATGAAATATTTCACATTTTCTTCCATTTTTTTCATTCTTTTTTGTTTTACTGATTCTTACTTTTTCACACAGTCATTAGCTTTCTCTTTCCCTGTTCTAGTTTTTAAGGTATGATTTTCTTCAGTTCCCTTATCTTTTCCACTTGATTAATTCTACTGTTTAAGAGGAGTTGTTTTCTTCAGACAAATTTTTCTTTCCTTTTCCAAGCTGTTGACTCTCTCATGCATACCACTCATTTCCTTTCTTATTTTTTCTTCTCCCTTGCTTATGTGCATTTTAAAATCCTTTATGAGCACTTCTAAGAAGTTTGTTTGGGCTTCAGACCAATTTATTTCACTCTTTGAGATTTTTTCTGTGGACTTTCTGTCCTCATCTGAATTTGTGTTTTGCTCTGCCATAGTAGTTCTTTATGGTCAATGTTCTTTATTGTTTCTTGTTCATTTTCTTTCCTTTTCTTTTGGTATTTCTTCTTTTTTTATTTTTAAGGTGAAGCTCTGTTCCTGAGATAAGTGGGTGCTGTCCCAAGCTTCCCCGTGCAGCTTTGAGCCTTGCCTTTCATCACAGAAGTCCCTTGTGTTTGCAGAGGTAGCTTTATCTGCTCTTTTCAGGAAACATCCTGGTTTCTCAGAGTTTGCCTTCTGAGCTCAGACTGGAAGCTACCCCACTGATTTGTTCTTCTTCTGAGTCAGGGCTAAAGGTCTTAGTTGCTGATTTGCTCTGGATTAAGACCCTTGTCACAGGCTTTCCCAAGGTCTATGTCACCTGGGCTAAACACCCTTTTCAGCCGAGTGAGAATGACTTTTCTTTAAGTTTTCCCAGTCTGTTTTCAGCTGGAGAGTTGTTACATTGGGTCAGACTCTGTTCAAAGGCTGGGTTTCATGTGGTTTTGGAGGGAAATTGGGAAAGCTTGAGCAGCTTCCTGATTTTACTCCACCATCTTGAATCCACCCTCAGAAGTTCCCCAAACTATTTGTTTTCACTTCAGACAAATCAACAGCTCTACCCCACAATAACCTATTTTTGCTTTCTATTTCACTTAGAAAAATAAGTCAAGGGCTCTGCTCAGTTTAGACCTCTTGCTTAAAAAGAAAAAGATATTTAAACATCTAAAGTAACAACTAGAATGACCAATGAATCCAAAACTATATCCCTTGAGAATCAACGGAATTTTTATAATATTTATGTGCATCTTTATCTATAGTAGACATTTCATAAACATAATATTCAAATATCCCAATGTTCTATTTATAAAGAATTAAAATTCAAAGGTCTTTTTGTCCTTTAAAGTATGAAACTGTGCAGATGTTAATATTAAAAAGTCACTTATTTAGTGATGGTCTTAGCAGAAATGACTAAATCTTAGGTGGACCTCACTTCTCCTGGAGAAAAGAAACATTTTTGGTTATTAAGAAGTTGGCCCATGTCTTTTCTAATCTCTGTAAGTGTGAACTACAATAATAGTAATAATAATTACAATGAAAACAGCTATATAATAACCTAAGGATTACAAAGCATTTTATATAGGTTATCTCATTTTATGCCAATAACAATAACAATCTTCATATTGTTTGCATTTTACCTATTAGAAAACTGAGGCTTAGAAAAGCAGTGACTTGCCCAGAATCACCCCCAATTACTGAATGTCTGCAATCAAGTATTAATTCCAGGCTCAGTGGTCTATCCACTGTACCAACCAGCTCACATTTCAATGTGGGAGAAGTAAGTAATGACTTGCATATAATAAACATTCAGAGAAGATGGAAAATAATCTGAAAGGGAAAGATATTAGCAATTGGGTGTGGAAGGAAACTGATGGAGTCCTCCATATATTTTTGAACATATATTTGAGTAGTTTCAATTCAGTTCAATGATCGATTATTATTATTTTTTAAAGATTATTTTGCCCCTTCACTCTTTAAAATGTGCTTGTTGCTTCTTCTTAAACATTCTAGGACAATGAATATAGGCTTATGTTGTTAAAGATTCAAGAATCTCTTCTATCTCCTGTTATAATAAAACATTAATGGGAAAACATCTGGTCAAATTATATCACCTAGTTTATATTACTCTTCTCCCATCCCCTTTCCTCATTGTTATTGACCTTTTTATATTTTATGAAGCACTAAATTTGCCTGAAAATTTATTCTAAGCTAAAAGTTGCTATCTTACTTCTAAGTGGAAAGTAGGAAACAAATAATGTGAGAGGAGATTAAAAATGAACAAGAGATAGATTCTATACTCTCTAGATGATTTAAAACAAGATAGAAACCTTCAGTCATTTTGAATTCTATAGAATCATTTTAACAGCATGTGAGGAAGGCAAAAAGCCAGTTTTTTTCTGGCCCCTGCTGCACAGTTCAATTTTATAGAGGAGCTGAATAAAAATAATATTTCAATCTTGTCTGATATTTAGGATTGACTTCAATGGTAGAGTGGGCCACAAATAGCTTCTGGACTTTTGCATAGAGCCTCTATGAAGTTTAGATATAGTTGTGATAGCAAACAGGAATGATCTGCACATCTCCAGGAACTCTTTATGGTAAAATCAGAGCTTATATATTTTTGTCTTGCCTTACTGATAATTTCATCTTCAGAATGTAGATAGAAGAGACAAAGGGAACAGCCATCTGAAGAAGATAAAATAAGTGAATTTATTCTTTGCCTCAGTCACATTATATATACTTTTTAGTTTACAAATTAGATCTTTCCAATTAGATTGAAAGCTTTTTGAGGGCAGGAATTTTTTTTTTCTTTTCATCTCTGTATCATCAATATCATGCTTTAAGCATAGTAGGTACTTATCTAATTAAGTTGAATACATAAAATCAAAGTGGATTGAATTTAAATGGTTAATAAAGTAAATATGATCAAAACTTCAGAAAGAAGAAGTAAATTTCACTGCTGTTAACAAGGAAAACAATGAGCATTTTTTGAAGTGTACCATAGATTTTGGGAAAATAGATTTCAGAACTCAAGGGGAAAATAACAAGGCTTTCTCAAGGCCTAAGATTTTAGAGATAATATATGTGTGTGTGTGTGTGTGTGTGTGTGTGTGTGTATATGTATGTATGTATGTATCTTAATGTTAGGCATGTTTCTTTGGGATGTCAAAGACAGAAATAAAAGTTTTGCATGTACTAAAATATCCAAAATACTGAGTATTAAGTACTCACTACATTTAAGCATTATAAGTTTAAGATGTTTTGGGTTGTTCTCTTCTGTCAAAAAGCTTACAACTTAATGAAGGATACAAATGCAAATAATTATGTGACTACAAGATAAATACAAGACAAAAGGAAGTAACTTCAGATAAGGCTCTAGTAGTGGAGGTAAAGAGATTAGAAAGGGAGGGGTTGAAATGAGGGGCAGAATGTATCTTGAAGAAGATAGAAAGTTAAGGAAGCAGGAGGCAAAGACGCAGAAAGTGAATATTTCAGGTATAAGGAATAGACAGAGAAAAGAAATAAAAACTGCAGACACAAGATCATATGTAAGGAGAAGTGGTCATTGTATCATAGAGTATGTGGGGAAGAATAAAGATCAGAAAGGTAGAAAAGAATTAGCCATGTTATGAAGTCTTTAAAAAAAAAAATCTTTTTTTTTGTATTTAGGGATAAGAGTGAGCCAATAGAGTTTATTGACTATATGTGTGAATATATGAGATGGGGAGAGAAAGTAGAATACACAGTCAAATCTGCTTTTAGCCACTTTGACAATTGGTTGAACAATGAACTGAAGTGGAGAGAGATGAGCAAGAGAGGCTAAGCAAAAGGTTGTAACATTTGTCTGGGTGTAAGGTAATGAGAGCATGAAGAAGGATGGCAACAAGGGGAGAAAAGATGAATATCTCTAGGGCAAGGTAAGAGGGAAAAGAGGAAAAAAACACAATTTATATGATTACTTTATTACATTCTTAAAAGAAATAGCATTTTGTACATAATGGATTTGCAGTTTCATGTGTGATCATCTTTTTAAAAATACACTGGAATAGAACATCCTTAGCCAGTGAAATCGATTATGGTTTGCTGAGAATTTTTCATGTATTTTTGGGAAATATGTTTCTTTGGTTGGTGGATGTGGGCAAAAGCCATACTTATGAATTCTATTTTGGAAATATTTCCCCTGAAACATCTTTGGGATATTTTGTTCCAGAGGTTTAAGAGGCAATTGATAAGTCAAGCCTAGGGATTAAGACAAAAGTTAAAGCTGGAAAAATAGATATGACAGTAATTTCTATGGACATGATAGCTGAATCTACTGAAGCTGATGACATTGTCGAGCAAAACAATAGAAAAAGCCCAACTCTTAGTTTTAAAGGAAACTGAGACAGAATAACATGAAGAAAAATCTGGCAAGGAAAATGGGGAGAAAGAAAACCAGAAAGAGGCCAATGAGACAGCATGGGGAGTTCATTATCTTAGATTTTTAAAAGCTATATACAAATGGATTTGTTTTAAACATATTTGTCACCAGACCCAGTGGAATGAGGTTCCATATTGGTGAAAAAAACTTGTGACTGTGTGGCAGAACTGCTAATATGTAATATTTGGTTGTATTTCAGCAACCAGAATTTCAAGATTCCAATAAGTATACCAGCATGTAGTGTAGAGTGGTTTTGTGATGAGCTCACTGGAGCCAGGGAGGTACTCCATAATCATTTTCTTATTAACTTTGCATATCAATTCCCTGTTAAACATTTTTAACCTGCTGTATAACCAATATGAAGATTAATATTCTTTTAAGAGAAAATCAAAGCAAAATATGAGTAAAGAATTTCTGGCAAATCTCCCAGTTAATCATTTAAAATCTAATAGCAATTCTATTTCCCCTTTGATCTTCTTGTGCTCTATCTAGTTAAAAAGGTATCTACTTTTTTAGCAAAAAAGGTATTCACTCCATTTTTTTCCCCTTAGCATTAATTGAAAACTTCCCAACTTCCTTTCTATATTTGTCTCTCTGGTTTAATTTTTGCAGTACTGAAGACTATTTTGTATTGATTGTCAATTACCTGTTGAGACATCTATAAACATCCAGTTCTATCGCACCAGGATATTTATCCTATTATTTTTATTGTTGATTTGTATTATTTCACAAGAAGTTCTCTTGAACTGTATTCCTATATTAAACCATTTTTTGCAGCATAGAAAATTGTCCAATAATATATATCACATTCTACATTTATAATCAATATCTTTACGCTAAATAGGGATGGAAGTATATTTCTTTGTTAATTTTTCCTTTAAAATATTTTATAAGCATTTACAAAATGTCTCTTTGGGTTTGAGACCAATTGATATCACTCTTTTAGATTTCCTCTGTGGACATTTTGTCCTCATCTAAATTGGTGTTTTGGTCTTCTCTATCACCATAATAGCTTTTTATGGTCAAGGTTCTTTTCTGTTTTTTGTTTATTTTTTTTTCCTTTTCTTTTTATATTTCCTTTTTTTGTGACTTTTATGGTCAAGCTCTGCTCTTGGTATAAAGGGGGCTGGGTTTCAAGCTCCCTGTGCAGCTCTGAGCCTTGGCTTTAAGCACAGAGGCCCCTTGTGTTTGGTATTTTGCTCACAATAGGGGTAGCTTCACTTGTTTTGTTTTTTGCTTTTGTTTTTTTTTTCTAGGAAACAACTTTTTTTTTTTAGAATTTTTATTGTGCCTGGGATTGGAGGCAGCTCCACTGGTCTGTTCCATTATTGAGCCAGGAATAAAGGTTATTAGCTACTGATCAGCTGTGTTTAAGATCCTCCTACTGGCTTTTTCAGACAGCTGGATTGAACATCCTTTTTCAACCTCTTGAGACTGACCTTCGTTGCAGTTCTTTCAGTCTATCTTGAATTAGAGAATGGCTCATTCTTTCAGAGGCTTGGTTTCAGATAGTTTTTGAGAGAAATTGGGAGAGTTCTAGCAGCATCCTGGCTTCACCCTGTCATCTTGGCTCTGCCCCTTATTAATTTTTCATAATATCATTTTAAGTTAATTTCTATTTCCAGTTAATATAACTTTTAATGAGAAAATTGAGGCTATTAGACAAAAACTTCCTCTTCTCCCCTTCTTTTCATTTCAAAATCCCTTGCCATCATCTCTAATTCTTTCTTCTTTTCCCTTTTTTTTTTGCCTTCAATTAAGTGCACATTCTTCTTGCCAAGGCAAACTTCTTCACGTTTGCTGATCTCATTTTGTCACTTTTCTCCAGGATAAAGATATTTCAATCCATGCCCTGGCCTTAATTTTCAACCTCAGCCTTTAAATGCTTCATTCCTCTATTGATTCTGCTTCTGGTTATCTAGAATTTTAGGACAGACCTAAGACACCTTCCCAGCCTTGAAGATATCTCCATCCCTGTTAACTCTGCATTCTAGAAAATCTCTCCACCTCATGGTTCCTTTCTATTCACAAGTTCTTCTTTCAAGGGACCAAGACAAGAATATTCATTGTTCTTGTGCCTATTTTTCATCTTTCCATGTGTTGTATTTCCTTCTTATTATATAAAGCTCTTTAAGAATTGGACCATATTTATTTTTTACTTTATTTGCATCCCTAACATTTAAAATATTGCCTCATACATAGATTGTTGTTGTCATTGTTGTTGTTCTTCAGTGATTTAGTAGTGCTCAACTCTTTGAGATCCCATGGACCATATGGTTTATGAAGTTTTTTGGTACATAGTTGGTACATAATAAATGCTTGATGACATGCTCAAGTCTCCCCTCTTCTTCAAAAAGAAATAAAGCAAATAAATAAACAAACAAAAATATCTTTACTAGATACAACCATTCCCAAAATTTATTGCCTTCCTTATATTTCTTCATTATACTTTAGGAAACACAGCTTCTGTGAAAAAATAAAGGACTCATCATTTGAAAAAAAAATAATTTCTTTTTATTTTTAAAATATATGCAAAGAAATTTTCAACACTGATCCCCACAAAACCCTGTATCTAAATCCCTCTGCCTCTTCTCCCTTCATCCCCTCCCCTGGACACCAAGCAATCCAAAACATGTTAAATATGCAGTTCTTCCATATAAACTTCAATGTTGCACAAGAAAAATCAGATCAAAAAAGGAAAAAAATTGGAAAAAAAAAAAAACAAGCAAACAACAACAAAAGTGCAAATACTATCTTGTGATCCACAATCAGTCCCCACAGTCTTGTTTCTGGGTCTCTTCATCACAAGATCATTGGAACTGGTCTGAATCATCTCATTGTTGAAAAGAGCCACATCCATCAGAATTAATCCTCACATAGTCTTGATACCATGTACAATGATCTCCTGGTTCTGGTCATTTCACTTAGCATCAGTTTATGTAAGTCTCTCCAGGCCTTTCTGAAATCATCATTTTTCATAGAACAATTATATTCTATAACATTCATAAACCATAATTTGTTTATCCATTCTCTAATTGATGGGCATTCACTAAGTTTCTAGTCCCTTGCTACTATGAAAAGGGCTGCCACAAACATTTTGCACATATGGATCCTTTTCCCTTTTTTTAGGATCTCTTTGGGATACAGACCCAGTAGAAATACTGCTGGCTGAAAGGTACACACAGTTTGCTAGCCCTTTGGGCATAATTCCAAATTGCTCTCCAGAATGATTGGATCAGTTCACAACTTCACCAACATTATACTAATGTCCCAGTTTTTCTACATCCCCTTTAAAGTTTATCTTTATCTTGTCATTTTAGCCAATCTGAGAGGTTTATAGTGGTACCTTAGAGTTGTCTTAATTCACATTCATCTAAATAATAGTGATTTGTGCCTCTCTAGGCAGCAACACTTACCTAGCAACACCTGCTTAGCTGCAGGATTCAAGATAAACTAGCTTTGTATTTCCCTTGACCTAGCCTAAAATGTTAGCCAGCATCCTGGCAAAGACTGAGAAGAATTATCATTAATCAGGTTGGCAAGGAGGTGAAGCCATTTCTATAGAGAACGCCTAGTTTCTACTAGTACACAAAACTTTCATGCACTGATTGGTTTTTCTGTTTACCTTAGTAATTTTGTGGTTTTAGGGCTTAAATATAGAAAGCATAGATACAATAAACTTGTCTTGATCACTTACATCTTATCTTGACCACATGCATCTATGTTTTCTATCTTTTCTTGCTTTCATGGTCTCTGTGAGAGCCAAAACAGCTGGTTTGTCACTGACATTTCACAATGATTTAGAGTATTTTCTACTATATAAGAAATAATTAACTTCAAAGAAGAATTAGAATATAGAGGATATCGGGACAATGGTTGAACAAATAGGATGAGGACTACCCATGTGATAAAGAATAACTTGTGGACTGCTCATATGTGCCCCAAATCTCTTAAAAATGAAATAAAAGTTAAGAAACCTCAAGAACATTTGGAAGACATAGACAAATCTGGTACTTGATGGGAACTGAAAAAGTGTGATAGAAGCAGTGTTATAAAGAATGTGTAGTTCTTGGCAACTAGATTCCCTTGCAAATCATTTCTCCTACCCATAACTAAATAAAAGCACATTTGAAGCCATGAAAGGATGAGCCACAGTAAAATGGAAAATGATAATCATAATAAATCATAGTAAATGGAAAATCTACTATATGCTGTTTTGAGGGAAAATACAATGTTGGATATTAAAATAAATAAAGAATAGAAACACCGCATGTTTTGGGGCTAAAACAATAAAAGACAATGAGTATAAGAAATAATATGCATATTTTTCTAACTTTTATAAACATAAATTTCTTAGCACCTGAAGGTAGTTTTGAGTTAATTGGTAATAACATTAAACAAATAGTTAATATTGTACTCTATATACCAAACTCTGAGCATGGGATCACAATAATGATTTTCTATTTTCTTATATAAATTGAATAAAAAAAACCATTAGTTTTACATGACAAATTGAAAAGATGCTAGGGTTTTTTGATAAATAACAAACAAAACATAGTATTTAACCTAAAAGGGGAATTTCTGATTTTCACAGCTTGGAGCTAATTTTGAGATAGGACACATTTAACACTTCACACTCTGCTCCTTTTTTTTTTTTTTTTTTTTTTTTTTTTTTCATTTTGAAGTCATTTCCACCTCCAAACCAAATGCTTGCTGCATTGAAAATCATTCCTTATTTGTTATAGAAAAGGGAGAATATGAAATTTCCATGTGACTAGGTATGAGGAAAAAACCCTTATTTGCTTCAGGTTTTTGTTTTCTTCTTGTTTAAGAATTAGGGTCAGAAAAATTCCTAAGTGTATAATTTTAATTTTCTTGAAAAAGTTTAAGATAATATTTTTCACTATATAGGATTTCATTTTAAGTGTTCTCACCAGGAATCCAATCCAAAATTTCTTAGTAGAAAATAAAATCATGTTTTAAAATAGCAATTTTGTATTTAAAAATAAAATTTAAATTATAATATAATTGAGAAGAGTCAGTATTTTTCAAAGGGAAATAGTCTTCAATACATATTAAACTTCCTATTACATTAAGGCTGACAGTACAAGTGGGTGCCATTATTTCTGCACTCTGATGGTCATCTCTATCTTCCTTTATTGCCTACAACTGTCTGAAAGCCAAATTTCTATAGCTCATAAAAAGAGTACTGAAAATTCTAATTGAAGAACAGTTAGACTTTCATCATCAAGTAAAGCAATATGACCTTGTAATGTGTGGGAGTCAGGGTGCCAGCAAATCAAAATGGTTTATTAATGTACTCTTGAGTTTCAAGTACCAAAATAATTAGGGATCTCTCATTATTAATTTTTATATGGACATGACATTGTTAGAACTTCAGATCTTTAGAAAATTATTTGTGTTTAATATAATTAGAGAAAGGAAAATAAAGCTATGTAATATATACAAATAAATTTTATTTGAAGTAGGTTTTACTCAATTCAATGATATTATTAAAATTTTTATCATTTAAAGAATAAAGTGTTTTCTAATTCTCATTAATGTCCTCATCCAGTTAATATTATATTCCCATCCTCTTATGTTTTTTTCTTCCAAAAGGTTTGAGATGAAAAATTTAGAAAAAAAGAAAATGCAAGTAATGACATTTTTTTTTCTCTCAGTAAAATATAATATAAAATCCTCTGATTAGAGGATGGGACACAGCAGGTAATGTGAAAGTTATGAGAAGAAAAGGAAAAAAAAAATCTGTGTGGAGGTAAGTCTGTTGATGAAGCATGAAAAATTTCCTCTTATGTAGTGAGGGTTCATTTGGGATTAGAAAATATAAATTAGTAATGGATGTAGTCAGCATTGTTATTGACTTCCTCTAGCACCATTCAACAGAATAATACCGAGATTGAAGATAGTTATTAGAGCATTTAGGATTTAAAAGACACAAATATTGGGAAAATTAGTGGGCAATGTATCTGAGCCTAGAAGATAGTGCATACATCTATATCTGCATAGAGAGAGAGACAAAGACAAAGACAATAAAGTTTTATTAGCTTTGTTGGAAAATAACTACCATTCATGGGCAAAGCAAAAAAAAATCTGGTAATTCAGTGCCTGACTGTGTTTTCTCCAAAACTGTAGCTCCATGGAATATGACTCAGAATGAAGCAAGGTAAAAGGAGGACAAAGACAGAAAACATATTATGCTTTTCTTGAAGAAAACGATTTTCTTTGAGAGAATGCTTTTCTCGGTATGCTTTCTGATTTGTCACATCTCTTTGTAAGTATGTCATTGGCAAACATCCTAGTACCACATTTATATTGCTGCAATAAGGTATGACAGGAGAATCTTCATCTTAGAATGGAATACATACCAATGAGGAGATAAAATATTGACTTTTTTCTGCTACTTGCTAATTTCAATGGGTGTATATGTAAACACTTTGCATGTTATACAATTCTTCCAGTGATAGGTCCTAGTCCTATAAATGACCATGATAATCCCTCCAAACTAGATAATAAGGATATGGAAAGACATAGAATATGTCCATATGGTCAGATATTAAACAGAATGAAAAACATCATGACAAATTTACACTATATTGGTAATTGTATATTAGTGTAATACTATCCAAGTCAGAGACTACAAACAAAAACAAAAAAAAGATGAAAATGAACACAGAGAAATAGCTATGAGTTGTTTAGGGATTTTAAAGAGGAAAGGGATTGATTGCTTTTTCTTTTTTTCTTTCTTTGCCATTTCATCTTCCAGATTTCTTTCTTTTATGTTTTTTCCCCCCTGAGACTGGGGTTAAGTGACTTGCCCAGGGTCACACAGCTAGGAAGTGTTAAATGTCTGAGACCAGATTTGAACTCGGCTCCTCCTGAATTCAGGAATGGTGCTCTATCCATTGCGCCACCTGCTGCCCCTTTTTCTTCTATTCCAAAAATATTTTTATATTTCTATGTTTGGGAATTATAGTGGACTTATCTTTTCATAATGCATATATCACGATATTTGATATTCCTTATGATATATATTATTTTACCCATTATCTTGGCAGCAAGATCAGGGTAAATTGTTTCTTATCATTTTCATAATATTTTAAAGCTTTATTTATCTTATAGGAATGAAATTTAGAAAAATTAGAGACCTCAAAAGAAGGGTGGACAAAAGTTCCAATGTTAAGGAAGAGACCTGCTTACTCATAGAAGAGAATTTGATCTAGATGATATTTCAAAAATTGTGGTTTTATTGATTACATTTGGCAAACACAGATAGCAGCTTACCTCTGCCAAATGCAAAGCACATGTTGTTTTCAGATGTTCCAATGACTTGAGAATGCCAACTGCTTCTAAAGCTTCCTAACAGTGTCTCTCATCTTACACTCTGCCAGGAGTATTAGCATGGGGTCCACTAATGAGAGCAAAAAAAAAGCTGAGATAATAGTCTCAGTATCAACATCAAGTATAAGCCCTGATACCATGATCAGCATTTATTGTAAATTCTTTAGTCAATCGGTAGAAGTGGTTATTAGAACTTTAAATTCTGATAGATGACAATAAATAATGATGACCACTTATATGCTTTGTACATGAGATTCTTCTGGGTTAGACAAAACATAGAAATAACTGGAAGAAAATCACTTTATTTAGATAAAGAAGAGATCCCTTGCCTTTTCCAGCTGCTATTATCATTGCAGGAGCCAACACAGAATATGAATGGTAGCTTCACCTAATTTCAGCTCTTCTTCACCCCCTCTTATTCTGATCAGTGTAAGCCTGAGGAATTGTTGTTTGGGGATATGACAGAAGCTCAGAAATGTAGATATATGTTACCTGCTACTACTGTACCCCTTCTCTTTCCACCTCCATTTAAAATTGTTATTAAGCAAAGAACCAAGCAAAAGTTCCATTAAATAAATTCTGGTTTTACCTCCCAGTAATCTTTTCTCATACATCCAGAGGACTTATTTAAAAACCTGACATATTACAAAAGTAGGCCAGGGAAAAAGAAGCCCAAGGCCTCTTAAATCAATTTATTTTATAGTTATTAAAGTGTAAAGGAATGATTTCTAAAAAGTTTATATTTACATTTAAACTTATGAAACTAAAAAAAATATTTTTGTCAGTATTATGATGAAAATCCACAAAATCTACAAGATAGAAAATTGTGAGGGCCAGGAATGTTTCATTTTCTTTTTGTGACTCCATTGCCCAGTGTAATAGTTATGTAATAAGTAAGAACTTAATAAATGCTTATTAATTTGTTGATATCATTCTTGTCTCAAAAGGAAGGGCATCTAGGTTTTGTTTAGAGATTTCTAAATTAAGAATTGTCACTCTTGATTGGAAACAGCATCAAGTAGAATAATCCTAAGCCTTCTTGTTATAGGCTTCCAGGATTGGCATAGTGAGTTTACATAAGGTATTTCTTTATTTAATATGATATAATATAATATAATATGATATTATATTATATGTATTATATAATACCATATATTATTTATAACATTATATATGTATAATATATAATAATATGTATTATTATATAATAATGTAATAATAATGAATCATATAATTCAAACACTCAGGAATTTATAATATAAACAACCCTTCAAGAGAGACTGTTGTTGATGACCCTCCATTTGTCATATAACAGTAAAGCTCATAAAGCAGGCATGTTGTTGATGTTGGTGTCACTCTAGAACAGAGGTTAAAAAGACTAATTTTCATGGTCTATTTGGAAGTCTTGTGAAGATTTTAGATACCTTCTCACAATCATGTTCTTTAATGCATAAAAATTTATGTGCAGAAAAATATAGTACAATACAAACAGCAACTCAGATGAATTCTCCTAATATTCCCCCTCTGAATGACTTTAAAATAAGGTCTGAAATCAATTTCTGGAGTGGGAGAGAAAATGCAGGGGACAGGTGAGACATCTTTTCAACCCAAGACAACTTAGGAGGTCAGCAGGAGATGTCTGACATCAAGCTATCAACCTCAGAATTTAGTACAGTCGGCTGCAACATCAATAGCCCGTCTTTGAGGTGGCTATGACTGCAGGACAGTAGCATTGCCATAGGACTTCTTAGTGCTGAGACAATAAAGGGGGTCAGACAATTGGTCAGGGAGAGACTACAGGGGACCCTTTGCTGGCACTGAGTGCAGGACTTATTGCATTGCCTCGTCATAGTTCTGAGTTGCAGTTACAGAGCAAAAATGAACACTAGTATTTGTGGTAATGGGGGGGGGGGCAGGAGCCCTGGTGATAGTTCTAGGCAGAGAAAGGCACTTGTAGTCACTTATAGAGGAGTAAGTGCCCTTTCTCAGTTCCAAGGCAGAAAGGAGCACTAGTGCCTACAGCTAGTATTTAAAAATGAAAAGGGTATATCACTAATAAAGATGAAGTTAAATCAATATTAAGAACTATTATGTGTCAGTATGTATGCCAATATCTGCCAGTAATATGCCAATACATCTGATAGTCTAAGTGAAATGGATGTGTTTTTTTTTAATAAATTGCTCAGATTATAAGAAGCAGAAATAACATACTTAAATAACTCCATCTTGAAAAAACCCATAAATGAAGTCCCTAATGTGTGGGACAGTATGGACTATTAAAAAGTCAGACTCTTAGATTTAAAAAAAAAAAAAAAAAAAAGCAAAAAAGGGTTTATCTCCCCTCTGATAAGGTGTTTGTCAGTAAAGAAGTGCAAAGTATAAACTGAAAAACACAAGATTAAATAGAACAAAAGCTCCCCCCATCACCATCTCTGTTTTCTCCCATTGCTTTGGGGGAGTTGAAACTTATACTTTAAACATGAAAATCTATCCCCAAAACAAAATAAATTGCATTTAAAAGAAATATTAAAAAGCTAAGAGTTAGTGGGAAACTGGAGAGAAATGTTCATTCTAGATAATCAAACACCTGCAGCTTTTTAGTTTGTAGATTAATTTGTTATTGCAAAAGTCTCAAGTCATTATTAAGGAATAATTTAAGGTCATATTCCTATGAGAAGATCTTCACTCAGTTCATCCCACATACTAAGGGAGAAAAAAATCTCCAGGACCAGATGGATTCACAAGTGAATTTTACAAAGTATTTAAGAACAATCAATTCCAATGATATGCAAACTATTTGAAAAAATAATCAAGAAAGTCCTACCAAATTCCTTTTGTGTCACAGGTATGTTGCCAGGAAGAGCAAAAACAAAGAAAACTATAAACCAATTTCTTTAAAGACTGTTAATACAAAAAAAAAAAAAAAAAAAAAAAAAAAGAAAAGAAAAAAGGAAGAAGAGGAGAGGAGAGAAGGGGAAGGGAAGGGAGGGAAGAGGAAAGGAAAGGAAAGGAGGGGAAGGAAGGGTAGGGAGGGGAGGGGAAGGAAGGATAAGAGAGAGGAGAGAAGGGGGGAAGAAAGGAGAAGAGGAGAGAAGAAAAAGTCCTGCCATCCCATGCCATGCTATGCTATGCTTAGGAAACCTCTGCCGGCTGAAATAATATTCTTTTCCAGTGCTACCCTCTCTTTATCTCCCTCACCCATTGCCCTAAAGAGACTCTCTGCCCTTCTCTCGAGATTTCTCTAAACTTTACTTCTCTGCCAGGACTCCTCTACTACTTTTGGGACTTCCCCACATTCAGCCTTTCCATTCATGCATAGTAAAGGCTGACTTCCCAATGCCAATAATAAACCTCTTTCATCAGTCTAACTTTTTCGGGTTCTTAAATTCCTTTATGAAGAATCTCTGCACTGCCTTAAAGAGGGTTCCCAAAACCTACCCATGCGAAGAATCCCAAGGGGATTTAGGGGAGCCCTGAACCCGGAACCTGCCACTAACCTCAGCATTTAACTCCTTGACCACCAGAAACCCTAATCTCATTTTGGTTTCCTAAATCTACTCTCATCATTTGGTACCCTGACAACCCTAAATCTAAACCTCATCATATTTTGTTTCCCAGAACCCCAAAACCTAAACTTCATCATATATGATCTATATTCTGAATCTTAAGTTTTGTCTTGCTTTCTCACTTTAATAAAGACTTATACTTAAAGGATAAGGTTACAAAATTTTATAGAATGTTTTTAAAAAGGTGATTTTAAAAAAAACAATGGGTAAGAAAGATTGTTAATAAAAGCAATTGATAGAATTAAAAAGCCAATAAGAAGCTTGTATTGTCATTAACAAGAATCAGGTTTGTAATGCTGGGCTGGTGACAACTTCAAGGCAAAAAGTTCTATATTCTAGAGGTGGAAATGGGCATTTGACTCTTTCTTGGTTTGTGTGAACTTGGAACCTGCTAAAGTAATTGAGTTTAAATGGAACATATAGTTAGAATCTACAAATTACTGATTTTTAAAATAACTTTTCAATTGATGTATATTAAAATTAGAAACTTGATTGTAAATTACATGGTTCCTTTTTTTTTTGTGATAGGCTATATTATATCTATTTGGCAATCACTTGGGAAAATTGTGAGATTGTTAATTAAGTTATTTGGAGCTATGGTCATAATATTGAAATCTAAAATGACTAAGTGTAAGAGAAAAGCCCACAACACTTAGAAGAATAGAAAAGATGGGGCTGGACAGACAAGGGAAACAGAATCAGCCCCTGCTCTGGGGCCCCTTCTCCTAATTTATAGATTTACCAGATTTGGGGAAAACTTGATTTTAGCTTGAAAATTTCAATCTCTTCACCTTTAAATTTCTAAAAATTCTTGATTACTTAGGATTTTTGGTAGTTAATTTGAAATTCAGAACTAAAAACTGTATAATACTTATTAATATGATTTCACATTTTTTTATTTTAGATTACTTGGCTTGGGAAGATGTGGATAATCCACTCTTCCCCCACTGGCTGGCTGCTCCTTAGCCATTTTCCCTGGGGGTGGGGAGAATGAGAAAACAAACCCACTCACTTATGCTCACCCCACCCATCCTTCTCTGGGCCCTTCCAGCTGGTTAAATGAAATTCCTGTAATATTAATTGCTTCTACTGTTTAAAGGAATAGTTTAGAAGATTCTGGAATAGAGGGGATGCCCATCCATTGGGAAATGACTAAACAGATTGTGGTATATGAATGTAATTGAATACTATTGTGCTATAAGATGAATAAGAGGAATTCACAAAACCTGTAAACACTTACATGAACTGATGCTGAGTGAAATCAGCAGAAGGAGGAGAACATTGTAGATAGTTGTAGCCACACTGTGTGATGATCAACTATAATAGACTTAATTAATCTCAATAACAGTGATTTAAGATAATTGCAAAAATTTTGTTATGGATAATGCCATCAATATCCAGAGAAAGAACTATGGATTATGAATGCATATTGAAGCAAACTATTCTCACTTTAAAACAAAACAAAATAAAACAAAAAAAAATAAAAATAAAATAAAAAAAATAAAACCTTTTTGCTTGTTTTTTCTTTCTTGTGGTTTTTCTCTTTTGTCCTGATTTCTTCTTTCACAACATGATTAATGTGGAAATATGTTTAACAGGATTGTACATAGATAGCCTATATCAGATTGCTATCTTGCTATCTTGGGGAAGGGGAAGAAAAGAGAGGCAGGGAGAAAATTTTGGAATTCAAATTTTTCAAAAATGAGTGTTGAACACTACCTTTACATGTAACTGGAAAAAATTCTATTAAATGGTGGGGGAAGGGGGAGAGATACTCTGTTCTCAAGGAGCTCATGGTCTAATAAGGGAGAGAATATGTAAATAACAAGCAAGATATATATAGGACAAATTTGAAATACTTGACAGAGATAAGGCAGTAGAATTAAGGGGTAAGGGTGTCAGGTTTCCTAAAGGAATATAGCTGAGATTTTAAAGGAAACCAGGGAATCCAGGATGAGCTGATGAGGAAGAATATTACAAGCATGGGGAGAGCAAATGAAACATTTGGTATCTTGTATGAAGAAAAAACAAGGAGGTCAATGCCATGAAATTGCAGGAGACAGAGAAAAGGGTGGTGTGTAAAATATAAAACTATAGATAGTACAGAACTTTTACATTCACAACATATGGGATCCAAGAAAGAAGCCAGAAAAAGAATCCATGACTTCAGATAATCTTGTTGTTCAGTTGTTCAGTCATGCCTAAAACTTTGTGACCATCTATGCGTTTTTTTTTGTTTTTGTTTTTGGTTTTTTTTTTTTGGCAAAGATACTGGAGTAGTTTGTCATTTCTTTCTCCAGTGGATTGAGGCAAATTGAGGGTAAGGCTGCCCAAGGTCATATAGCTAGTAACTTTCTGAAAATGAAACTGAAATCAGATCTTCCTAACTCCAGGCCCAATTCTCTATCCACTTTGGTACCTAGATATATTAGACAAATGTCTAAAGTATGGGTCATGAACAAGACGAAGTGGAGATCCTATTGCAGGGAAGATAATTTGAATTCATAGGTTCCAGTGAGATTCAGGAGACTGAGACCTCTGACTGAGCAGTGTTTTCCTGGTTCTCAGAAGAGCTGCAAAGTTTGAGCACTAGCAATTTGAGGATTTCAGGGCTCAGGAAAGCCTAAGCTGGAGAGATGAGTAAAGGATAAGTATGCAGGAGAAATGACCAGCTCATGTTAATGAAACTAGTAAGAGCCCAAGACCAGATTTGAAACCAGATTTTCCTGACTAAAGGCTCAGATCTCTATCCACTATCCCAAGTTAGAATCTCTTATAGTTCCTTCATATGGGCACTTCTTTGATATTCTAACAGGGAACATGAGGCTTACAGAACAAAATAACAAAACAGAATTAGAAGATTACTATTCAAGAACTACTTTCTTCTTACAAATGGAAAACAACAAAAAACAAAAAATGAGGTTCAAAGAACTTACATGACTTACTCAATGTGACAAAAACCATCAGAATCAGGATTTAAAACCAGTTTCCAAGATTCTAAGTTGAAAATTCTATCTACTGTAACATGGCTCTCCCACAGCAAGAACAATTTTCCAGATCATTATATTTAAGGTATTGAATAAGATTGTGCCATTAGTTAAGTCCCTGTTGATCTCTGAGAAGTGTAACACTTTTTAAGTTCAAACTTTTATTCAGAAACTTGAGATAATCTCCCTTCTGTGGAGCCTGACAGCTTGATCCTCGTTCTCCTGAAAACAAGTAGTCTGGTCAAGGGTTACCAAGGTGAATTTTGTGGAGGGAGTGGCCACTACATAAAGAAGACCACAGATAATCTTCTCTTTGGTGTGACTACCTCCATAAATACAGATATGCATCCTTATATGCCTTCTTTACAGCATTCTTATCCATATTTGGCATAAGCAGATTGAAATATGATGATTTGCATAAAACACATTTCCATAGTCTTCAAGAGGGCATCTGAAGGCTTAGTTCTTTTTAAAAGTTGGTGAACACTGAAGTAGCACACAAATTATTCATCCTTTCTTTGCTTTTGCTTACTAGAAAGCTCAAATAATTTTTCAGGAACACACATATTTGAAAATATGTTTTATGCAAACTAAAATCTTGCACTGTGCTTCTTCCAAACATATGTCTTTACATTAGCCTCTGTGCCACCTAAAAATATGTTCTCCTTCATTGTAACTGACTTCACAATTGAGATGAACACATTATATAATAACACTAAATAATAAGTATTGTATGGTATGATGTAAGGAGTAGTGAATTTGTAGTGAAAGGACTGGGTCAGATCTTGATTCTGCTACACTACTAGAGATTTGAGCAGGTAATTATCTTTATTTCTTTTTGTTTTGTTTTACAAGATCATAGTATTTAGTGGTACAATGAGTTTTAGAGGTAATCTATTCCATTTAGATCTTTATTTAATTGAGGAGGAAACTTGGCCCAGAAAAGAAAACAAGAAAATAAAAATCAGTGAATAAAAACAAAACCTGTAAAATATATATCTTTCCTTCCCCACAAATTGTGCTTTAACATGGATTGTAACTTTGATAAGTTATTTTTTCTCCATTCAATCTGAATCCACTGATGAAGTAAAGGACTAGATATAAAGAAGATCTATAATTAAACATACACATAGAGAGAACACTGGTTCCTTATTTTTTTAATTTCATTTTTTAAATACACATTTCTTTCTGAATCATTTTGGAAGAGAAAAATCAGAACAAATGGGGGGAAAAAAACATATGAGATAAAAAAACAAAACAAAACAAACAAAAAAAAAAAAAAAACAGAAAAAAGAAGTGAATAGAGCATGTGTTGATTTACATTCAATCTCCATAGTTCTTTTTCTGGATGCATATGGTATTTTCTATCCAAAGTTTATTGGGATTACTTTAAATCACTGACCCATTGAAAAGAACCAAGTCTTTCATACTTGACCATCACACAATCTTGCTTTTTACTATATACAATATATTCCTGATTCTGCTTATTTCTTTCAGCATCTGTTCATGTAGATTTTTCCAGGCCTTTTAAAAATCAGATTTTCATCATTTTTAGATTCCATTACCTTCATATATATATATATAATACCTTCATATATCATAACTTATTAAGCCTTTCCTGAATTGATGGACATTTACTCATTTTCCAATTTTTTGTCACCACAAAAAGAGCTCCTACAAACATTTTTGTACAATTCCCTCCTTTATGATTTCCTTGGAAATCCCAGTAATAGCATTGATAAACCAATAAGTATGCAGTTTTATGGCCTTTTGGGCATAATTCCAAATTGCTCTCCAGAATGGTTGGATCATTTCACAACTCTACCAATAATGGATTAGGGTCCCAGTTTTCTAACATCCTCTCCAGCATTTCTCATTTTCCTGTCATCTTAGACAATCTGAGAGGTGTGAGATGGTAACTCAGGGTTGTTTTCATTTGCATTTCTCTAATCAATAGTGATTTAGAGATTTCGATTTCATCATCTGAAAAAACTGATTCTTTTTTGACATTAAGCAACAGCAATAATAATCATTGTCATAATAATAAACCCTCAGATTCAATCAGTGAGAGGATCTCATTAAGTTTCTTGAGAAGTGAAATCTAAACTTGAAAGGCATCATTCACACCAGAGTTGCAATTTTTGTTTCATAAGCTGAATGGGATTTATGCTAGAAAAGACATCAAAGATTAGCTGGTCTGACTATCATTCAATTTTTAGTTGAAGATGAATAGCTACAAGAAAATGAAGAGTAAGAATGAATGACATTTCATTATGCAAATTCTAAAAAAAAAAATGTCATCTTCCATTATGGAGTTTTGAGTACATACTGGAAACATTCTAAGTAGTAAACAGGAATAAATGCAAAATTTTTAAGTTCACAAATTATAATTCAAAGAGCCTAGGTGAAATTTCATGCTGACCAACATATGTGAAGAAATTGGAAAAAAAAAATTTCTCTTAGTTTTCCCCTTTCTGTTCAAAAAAAGGGGTAGTAATATGCTCCCATAGAAAAAGAGTTCCATCTTTCCTTTTTCTTATTTATCTGTTAAAAATATGTTGCACCAGAAGTAAATATGCATTTAGTCCTACTCTGCCACCTCCCTAGCTTGCTATTTTGAGGCAAATCCCTTATTTTTCCTATGATTCAGTTTTTTTTTTTTTTTTTTATCTTGAGAGTTAAGGGTTTAAAATAATTATTCAAAGGTGACTTTCAGTTCTAAATTTCTTTGATTTGAAATTTTAGTCTTCTTTCTTCTGCCTTTTGCAACTTCACCTATAATGTTCTCTTCTCAAAAATACAATATTCTCTGGTTGCAGGATTCTTGGGGAGCTTCTGGAGGCAGCCTTAGTTTCAGTTCAGTGTAATCATCATCTAAAATACAGCCAGGAGTTAAAGTCCAGATCCTTCATTTTCTCCTTCAAGGTCTTGTCTCTTTTCCTGGGCCCAGTTAGCTTTCTTAGAGGCCTATCTCTCTCCTTGGTTCCAAGAGCTCTCTCCAAATCTCCAGCCAGAAGAAAAGTGGAAGTTGGAATGAATCCTGACTCCTCCTCCCAGAGAGTGGGCTTGTGGGTTTCTGACTTGTGAATCTCCAGGAAGTTCAAGAGTAGGCTTGTCCTTTAGTGGGCTTGTATGTCTGGCTTAGAGAGCTTCTTGCTTATATTTCTGCCCAATTCATGCATCTCCTCTTTATATATGCTCTCTAAAGGTGTGAACTCCTTTAAAGGTGTGAACTAAGCACCTTGTTTCAAGTTCTGGCCTATAATATCCACCAAACTGGTTTTCTCTCTATTTCTCATATATGATATTTCATTTCTCCTTCCTGAGTTGCTTTGTTTGTTTTTGTTTTGTTTTGTTTTGTTTTGTTTTTGGCAATTCTCTATTTCTTGAATGCATTCTCTTTTTACCTCTCCTTCATAGATTGCTTCTATTTCTATAAGATATATTTCAGGAATTATTTAATACATTTGTATATAAGGCTGATTCTTAACATTCAAGGTAAACAAATAACATCTGAATCAATGATTACTGAACCATTACTTCTAAGGAAAAAGCAGGGTTAGGTTCTTGCAAGCCTCTTGACACTTTAGCATTTTCTGGAGCATTCATACACATAGACAAGCAAATTTTCTCTTCCTTTTTCTGCATGTACTATATCAGTGAATTATTAAATTTAATTCATGGTCAGCAACACTATAACTCATGTCTGGACTAAGCATATCTACCATATATATATGTGTGTGTGTGTGTGTGTGTGTGTGTGTGTGTGTGTGTGTGTGTGTGTATGTGTGTGTGTGTGTGTGAATATATATATATATATATATATATATGTGTGTGTGTGTGTGTGTGTGTGTGTGTGTGTGTGTGTGTGTGTGTGAATATATATATATATATATATATATATATTTTTTTTTTACATAAGCCGTACTCTGGTTTTTTTATGCTCAGGAACACTAGACAAGACTATATCACTATACATGGGCCATTTTAAATAGCACTTTAAATAGCATTTAACACAAATGCAAAAATGCAACAACAAAATAACCAAAAAATGGACGTTTATTTACATTATTAGAGCTGAAAGATGGCATATCATTGTATTGGTTAACTTTAGCTCAGAGAGTGCATATCAGGTGACTCAAATTTATCCCCACTCTGTGAATGATCATGGAAGTGATTCAAATACTGATTTTTAAGTTACAAATAAATTTTAGCAAGTAATTTAATTTTAAAATGTGAAATCTGTGAATAATGAAAGTAACATGTATTTTCATTTATGAACTTTGTTTTTATGTTGCATAAATATATAACATATATATATATATATATATATATATATTTTTTTTTTTTTTTTTTTTGCATAAGCTATACTCTGGTTTTCTTGTGCTTAGGAACACTAGACAAGACTACATCACTATATATGGACCATTTTAAACAGCACTTTAAACTTATTTGATGTTATATCCCTGTAAAATGGTGTGGCAAAACCACAATTAATCAGCAAAAAATTCTGGAGTTATTACTTTATGCAAACATAATGTTAGACCATATGGATACAAAAAGAAAAGTGAAGCTTAATGTTATAGAACAAAGCAAACATTGTCACAGATAGAGGGAGAATAAGTGATCTGGGTATATACATATACACATAGGTATTCACACAATAAGATAGATACATAGATACATGAGATGTAAGCTAATCTTGAGGAAGAAAACACAACATGGAATGGAGGAATCAGAAAAGGATTTGCATAGAAAGTGGTATTTGTACTAAATCTTTTTTTTTTAATTATTTTTATAATTATAATTTTTGACAGTACATATGCATGAGTAATTTTTTTTTACAAAATTATCCCTTGTATTCATTTTTCCAGATTTTCCCCTCCCTCCCTCTACTCCCTCCCCTATATGACAGGCAATCCCATACATATTAAATGTGTTACAGTATATCCTAGATACAATATATGTGTGTAAATCCAATTTTCTTGTTGCAAAGTAAGAATTGTATTCCGAAGGTATAAGTAACCTGGAGAGAAAAACTGTAGTGCTGATATTTTACATTCAATTCCCAGTGTTCATTCTCTGGGTGTAGCTGTTTCTGTCCATCATTGATCAACTTGAAGTGAGTTGGATCTTCTTTATGTTGAAGATATCCAATTCCATCAGAATACATCTTCATATAGTATTGTTGTTGAAGTGTATAGTGATCTCCTGGTTCTGCTCATTTCACTCAGCATCAGTTCATGCAAGTCTCTCCAAACCTCTCTGTATTCATCCTGCTGGTCATTTCTTACAGAACAATAATATTCCATAACGTTCATATGCCATAATTTGCCCAACCATTTTCCAATTGATGGACATCCATTCATTTTCCAGTTTCTAGCCACTACAAAAAGGGCTACCACAAACATTTTGGCACATACAGGTCCGTTTCCCTTCTTTAGTATTTCTTTGGGATATAAGTCCAGTAGTAGCACTGCTGGATCAAAGTTTGATAATTTTTTGGGCATGGTTCCAAATTGCTCTCCAGAATGGCTGAATTCTTTCACAATTCCACCAACAATGCATCAGTGTCCCAGTTTTCCCACATCTCCATCCAGCATTCATCATTATCTTTTCCTGTCATCTTAGCCAATCTGACAGGTGTGTAATGATATCTCAGAGTTGTCTTAATTTGCATTTCTCTGATCAATAGTGATTTGGAGCACTCTTTCATATGAATGGATATAGTTTCAATTTCATCATCTGAAAATTGTCTGTTCATATTCTTTGAAATTTATCAATTGGAGAATGGTTTGATTTCTTATAAATTATAGTCAGTTCTCTATATATTTTGGAAAGGAGGCCTTTATTAGAATCTTTAATTGTAAAAATATTTTCTCAATTTGTTACTTCCCTTCTAATCATGTTCACATCAGTTTTGTTTGTACAAAAGCTTTTTAATTTGATGTAATCAAAATCTTCTATTTTGTGATCAATAATGATCTCTAGTTCTCCTTTGGTCACAAATTCCTTCCTCCTCCACAGGTCTGGGAGGTAGACTATCCTCTGTTCCTCTAGTCTATTTATGATCTCATTCCTTATGCCTAAATCGTGGACCCATTTTGATCTTATCTTGGTATATCGTGTTAAATGTGGGTCCATATCTAATTTCTGCCATACTAATTTCCAGTTTTCCCAACAGTTTTTTTTTTTCAAATAATGAATTCTTATCCCAAATGTTGGTATCTTTGGGTTTGTCAAACACTAGATTCCTATAGTTGTACCCTATTTTGTCCTGTGTATACCTATTCTGTTCCACTGATCGATTAGTCTATTTCTTAACCAATACCAAATGCTTTTGGTGACTGCTGCTTTATAATATAGCTTTAGATCAGGTACAGCTAGACCACCTTTATCTGACTTTTTTTTCATTAATTCCCTTGAAATTCTCAACCTTTTGTTCTTCCACATGAATTTTGTTATTTTTTCTAGGTCATTAAAGTAGTTTCTTGGGAGTCTGATTGGTATAGCACTAAATAAATAGATTAGTTGGGGGAGTCTTGTCATCTTTATTATATACATTCAGCCTATCCAAGAGCAATTAATGTCTTTCCAATTATTTAAATCTGACTTTATTTTTGTGGTGAGTTTTTTGTAATTTCGCTAGTATAATTCCTGACTTTTCTTTGGTAAATGGATTCCTAAATATTTTATATTATCGACAGTTGTTTTGAATGGAATTTCTTTTTATATCTCTTGCTGTTGGATTGTGTTGGTGATGTATAAAAATGTTGAGGATTTATATGGATTTATTTTGTATCCAGCAACTTTGCTAAAGTTGTGAATTATTTCCATTAACTTTTTATTAGAATCTCTGGGGTTCTCTAAGTATACCATCATATCATCTGCAAAGAGTGATAGTTTTATTTCCTCATTACCTACTCTTATTCCTTTAATCTCTTTCTTGACTCTTATTGCCAAGGCTAGTATTTCTAATACAATATTGAATAGTAATGGTGATAGTAGGCAACCTTGTTTCACTCCTGATCTTAATGGGAAAGGTTCTAGTTTATCTCCATTTGTGCTAAATCTTAAAAGAAATAAGGAATTCTAAGAGGCAGAGGTGAGAAGAGAGTATGTTTTCACAGTGGGGAGCATTCATTGCAAAGACAGCTCAGGAGAGAAACATATTAAGCAAAATGGGCAGCTAGGTAGAGAAATGGATAGAATGCTGGACCTAGAGTAAGGAAGATTCATTTTTCTGAGTTCAACTTTGGTCTCAGACATTTCTTAGCTATTTAAGCCTTGGCAATTCACTTACCCTATCAAGCTTGGCTGTCTCATCTGTAAAAGGAGCTGGAAAAGGAAATGGTATAATAACTTGAGGAAGAGTATATCTTGTGACTATAGGGGAAGTTCATTTTTGTTGTTGTTGCTTTATTTTCAAAGCTGTTAAATGCTTTTGTCTGGAAATAATATATCTTTTGTGGTTAATTTAGGAAAAGTAAATAAATTGGTCAGGACTCCTAAGATGGATTTTGACTGGGCAAATTAATTCAACCCGGATAGTTTTCTGTGAGTATCAATATGAGGGGGCACATAGGATGTGTGGTTATATACATGTGTACATACAAATATACATGTATGCCATATATCATATGTTATGTTGTGTGTGTAAATGTATAGCATGAGGTAGAGATGTAATTTCCTTGCTATTTTGCTGCTGTGACTCCTGATCTAGTGAGTAATAACATGATAAAATGTGAAATCTTTATACAAGGCAAAAATATTGAATTAACATCTAGAGAACCTGGAGTTACTCCTCATTTTGGCCTTTATATTCATAACTCCAGTAGTTTCTCTGTGTCTTACCTTTCTCAAATACAAAATTAGAATAACAGTATTGGCCTTATCTACTACCTAGAGCAGGTAATAGTTTCTAATAAAATATTGTAGGTAAAAAACATTTGAAAATTACAGAGTGCTAAGTATTATTAATATCAAAGACTTTTATTATATGTAAGAACTATTACAGCATTAGCAATAGTCCTTCCATGAAAGATCATGCATTTTTCTATGAATATTTCTGACTATTTGGTCAGCTCTAACCATTCAGCTACCTTTTGAAAGGAAATAACTAAGTGATATGGATTTTCTTCAGGACATTATTTCTGTAGCGAATATCTTTACTCAAATAATATTCTGTTTTTATGGTTTAATGATCAGTAGACTTTTTGGAGGGATCGTTCCCTTTTTGGAATATTTAAAAATATATAAGTGCCTTTTAAATTGTTGTCTTCAAAACAAACTTTAGCTATATATTTGTTTGTTTTAATGTTGAACCACACGTTCAGATTTATTTTTTCATAGTCCTCTATTCCATCTTTAACACTAACAACTTTTCTCTCTCCCACTACATATTAACAATATGTGTTTTCATGGCTTATAGAACCTAAGAAAGATATTCATAGGATCTCCCCACTTTTTTTTCTTTTCTGTTGCAGATAATATTAAAGTATAATAATTTTTATGTTGTCAGTTTTGTCTTTGAACAACTAAAATGATCAAGACCCAACAAAGTTGTTACTCTTAAGTAGAAGTAGCATGGCACAGTGGATGCATTGCCACTCTTAGAGTTATAAGAGTTGGGTTCAAATCTTCTGCCTGACTTGTTATCTGTGCAATCCCAGGAAAATTTATTAATCTCTTTTTCTTGGGCAATGACTAAGGACTTAGAATTAAATATTGAAGAAGGCAAATTCCACTACAGAAATTTCCCATCCTTTTCATATTTTTTGCAATTGGTACTTATATTCACTTTTCTAAGAATCTGTAATCTGTGTTTCCATTTAATTTCAATTAATTTCTTTTTATTTTCTTTATAGTAAAAATGTCCAGATATACGTGTGCTTATTTTTCTCAATTCTTGGTCATTGGAAAAAGATCTTAATTTAAATGACCAATAATAAAATTTTGATGGATTATCTCAAATATATTTGTACCCTTGACCCATTAGCATTATTACCCTTAGTTGTATTCATCATCTCTGAAGAAACAGGTCATTTTGTATTTCTAATTGATAATGAGTTGCTTTTACCAAAAATGTAAATCTGATTAGTAATAATCAGAATCATTTTTTAAAATGTATTTCCCTTTTTCTAAGATCAATGCTTTGCTTGAACATCTATCAGATAAATTGCTAGCATTGTACAACTCTGTATTTAGTTGCAATTAGTAAATAATGATTGCAGTAGGATATGGGAGAGATTTTTCTTAGATATCAAAAAATAAACAAATATGGAATAAGGAAATGGCCAAAAAAAAGTAAACATAAATATTCTACAATGAAGAAAGCTAATTTGAAAGTCAGATAATGAAAGCTTACAGCTGTCCATGTTTGTGATTGATTATTCAACACTAAAAGAGGGTATTTTCTTGCCACTGATAATCATTGGAGTAGATGATGTGAAAATCAAATCTTCAGTTTTTATGATGGTACAGTACAATAGAGTACAAGCAGATTTTGAGTGCATGACGGGAGGTTGATTATTATCAGACTGTAGCAAAGTATTGCTGATGTGTGGATTATAGGGGAATGTGTATTGGATATAGATCTCTGTAAAGTTCCAATTGACTTTTTCAAGGTGAAAATGCATTTAGTGAATAGATGAATAAATGAGACAATGGTTATTAGGTAGAGATGGATGTCACTATTCTGCACCTGGCCAATAACATTAAGAGGAAGTTTGACTCTGGCTCTGACCTTCCATAGACTAAATTCAGTATACTAAGGATTGTGATGGCAGAGCCCTGGTAAATGTCATATCTGATTGGTGCAGTTCTAAGTCACAATAACCCTACACAGGAAAGGTGTATTTCAAAATTGCCTAGTCATCATCAGCAAACTCAGAGACAAATGATGAGAAACGTAAGAGAGAGAGAGAGACAGACAGACAGACAGACCAGACCAATGACAGAGAGATAAATCAAGCTAAAAATAGAACTAGTATTATTTTGGTCATTTTAGAGGCAATCAGCTTTCCATAAATTAGTGACCTTTGATGGCACTGTATTCAAATAGATGTTTATTCTAGTGTAATACCTAGTATTTTCTGTAGTTACTAATTAAAAAATATGTTTCTCAAAGAAAAAAAAATGGCTTTTTTCATGTTTCAAATGTACCACTTGGATGCATGGGTACTTACCCAGCATAGCACAAGGGAGTTGTTATGTCACCACGCCAAGAAAAAAATGAGGCAACATTTGAAATTATTACATGATTTATTTGGTGATATCTAATCACTGTAAAGGAAAAAAAAAAGACTTACAGGAAAATATAAAAATTAAATCACTGAACTATTTTCAGGAAAACTTTTGGAATAGAATGTATTTTGCAATTACACTTTTGGGTACAATGGCATGGCAATGTTTTGGGTCCATCAACCACATAGTTTCATATAGTGATACAAAATCCCCAAATTTCACAGTTGAAAGAAACTTCAAAAAATAACATAATCTAACAAATACCTGAATAATAAGCCCCTTCTGATAACATTATAAGTAGTTAACTTGACTCTCCTTGAAGTCTTCCACTGACAGGAAACTCTTTACTTTCTGAGGCAAACGTTTCCACTTTTGGATAATTCTAATCATTACAACTAACAGTTAGGTGGCACAGTGAATAGTACATAGTCAGGATGACCTGAATTCTACTTTATTTGCTTCTGTTTTCTCATCAGTAAAAAGAGTTGGAGGAAATGACAAGCAACTCTTAATACCTTTGCCAAGAAAACCCCCAAAATGGGATCATGAAAAGTGAGACATGGTGGGCACTGAGGTGATGCAGTGGATAGTGCTAGGTCTAAAGTCAGAGAAACTCAAATCTGGCCTAAGATTTTTACTAGCTCTGTGATACTGAGCAACTCACTTAATCCTGTTTGCCTTAACTTCTTATCTGTGAAAAGAGATGAAGAAATAAATGGCAAACCACTCTAGTATTTCTGCCAAGAAAACCCCAGGTGGGGTCTTGAAGATTTGGACAAGATGAACAAAAATCATTGCAAAATGTTTTCCTTACATTAAACCAAAACTGTTCTCTTTTCAACACCTACCTTTTTTCAGCCACTTTAACGATATCTCACCCCAAAATAAGTCATCTTTTCTTAATATAGTTCTGATTTATTTCAGCCAGTCTTCTTATGAAAAGTGCCCTCTTATTTTGGAGATAAAATATAAAATCCTTGATTTGCACGTTAGAATTTTTTCACTATCTCTCCAACACATCTTTTCAAATTAATTTTACATATATTCCTCCAAAATAATCTTTATTCCATTGTAAGTCACTTGCTGATCCTACTATGTGATATTTCATTTTTACCTGGACCTTTGCATAGACTGACATCAAATCTGGAATGCTCTCCATCCTCCCCCTCTTCCTTAGAGTTGCTTGTCATTTCCTCCAATTGCCATTGTACCCAAAAGTGTAATTGCAAAATACGTTCTCCTCCAAAAGTTTTTTTTGAAAATAGTTCAGTGATTTAATTTTTATGTTTTTCTGTAAGTCTTTGTTTTTATTTTTATTTTTTTATTTTATTTAGAATGTTTCCACAGTATATATGCATGAGTAATTTTTTTTATAATATTATCCCTTGTATTCATTTTTCCAAATCATCCCTCCCTTTCCTCCATTCCCTCCCCCCGATGACAGCCAATCCCATACATTTTACATGTGTTACAATATAACCTAGATACAATATATGTGTGTAAATACCATTTTCTTGTTGCATATTAAATATTAGATTCTGAAGGTATAAGTAACCTGGGTAGATAGACAGTAGTGCTAACAATTTACATTCACTTCCCAGTGTTCCTTCTCTGGGTGTAGTTGTTTCTGTCCATCCTTGATCAACTGGAAGTGAGTTGGATCTTCTTTATGTTGAAGATTTCCACTTCCATCAGAATACATCCTCATATAGCATCGTTGTTGAAGTGTCTAGTGATCTTCTGGTTCTGCTCATTTCACTCAGCAACAGTTGATTTAAGTCTCTCCAAGCCTCTCTGTATTCCTCCTGCTGGTCATTTCTTACGGAGCAATAATATTCCATAACCTTCATATACCACAATTTACCCAACCATTCTCCAATTGATAGACATCCATTCATCTTCCATTTTCTAGCTACAACAAAAAGAGCTGCCATAAACATTTTGGCACATACAGGTCCCTTTCCACTCTTTAGTATTTCTTTGGGATATAATCCCAATAACAGCAATGCTGGGTCAAAGGGTATGCACAGTTTGATAACTTTTTGGGCATAGTTCCAAATTGCTCTCCAGAATGGCTGGATTCTTTCACAACTCCACCAACATTGTATCAGTGTCCCAGTTTTCCCACATCCCCTCCAACATTCATCATTATTTGTTCCTGTCATCTTAGCCAATCTGACAGGTGTTTAGTGGTATCTCAGAGTTGTTTTAATTTGCATTTCTCTGATCAGTAGTGATTTGGAACACTCTTTAATATGAGTGGAAATAATTTCAATTTCATCATATGAGAATTGTCTGTTCATATCCCTTGACCATTTATCAATTGGAGAATGGTTTGGTTTCCTATAAATCAGGGTCAGTTCTCTATATATTTTGGAAATGAGACCTTTGTCAGAACCTTTCCTTTTAAAAATATTTTCCCAATGTGTTACTTCCCTTCTAATCTTGTTTGCATTAGTATTGTTTGTACAGAAACTTTTTAGTTTGATGTAATCAAAATCTTCTATTTTGTGATCAATAATGATCTCTAGTTCTCCTTTGGTCACAAATTCCTTCCTCCTCCACAGGTCTGAGAGGTAGACTATCCTCTGTTCCTCTAATCTATTCATGATCTCATTCTTTATGCCTAAATCATGGACCCATTTTGATCTTATCTTGGTATAAGGTGTTAAGTGTGGATCCATATCTAATTTCTGCCATACTAATTTCCAGTTTTCCCAACAGTTTCTTCCGAATAATGAATATTTGTCCCTAATGTTGGTATCTTTGGGTTTGTCAAAGATTAGATTGCTGTAGATGTACCCTTTTTTGTCCTTTGTATCTAATCTGTTCCACTGATCTACTGATCTATTTCTTAGCCAGTACCAAATGGTTTTGGTGACTGCTGCTATATAATATAGGTTTAGATAAGGTACACTTAGACCACCTTCCTCTGACTTTTTTTTCATTAGTCCCCTTGCAATTCTCAACCTTTTATTCTTCCATATGAATTTTGTTGTTATTTTTTCTAGGTCATTAAAATAGTTTCTTGGGAGTCTGATTGGTTTAGCACTAAATAAATAGATTAGTTTGGGGAGTATTGTCATCTTTATTATATTCGCTCGGCCTATCCAAGAGCACTGAATGTCTTTCCAATTATTTAAATCTGACTTTATTTTTGTGGCAAGTGTTTTGTAATTTTTCTCATATAATTCCTGACTATTCTTTGATAGATGGATTCCCAAATATTTTATACTCTCAACATTTGTTTGGAATGAAATTTCTCTTTGTATCTCTTACTGTTGCATTTTGTTGGTGATATATAAGAATGCTGAGGATTTGTATGGATTTATTTTATATCCTGCCACATTGCTAAAATTCTGAATTATTTCTAATAGCTTTTTAGCAGAGTCTTTGGGGTTCTCTAAGTATACCATCATGTCATCTGCAAAGAGTGAAAGTTTGATTTCCTCATTTCCTCCTCTAATTCCTTGAATCTCTTTCTCGGCTCTTATTGCCCAGGCTAGCATTTCTAGTACTATATTGAATAGTAATGGTGATAGTGGGTAACGTTGTTTCACTCCTGATCTTACTGGGAAAGGTTGCAGTTTATTTCTATTGCATATTATGCTTACTGACGGTCTTAAATATATGCTCCTGATTATTCTAAGGAATAATCCATTTATTCCTATACTCTCAAGAGTTTTTAGTAGGAATGGATGTTGGATTTTGTCAAATGTTTTTTCTGCATCTATTGAGATGATTATATGGTTTTTATCAATTTGATTATTAATATGGTCAATTATACTAATAGTTTTCCTAATATTAAACCAGCCCTGCACTCCTGGTAGGAATCCTACTTGATCATAGTATATAATCCTGGGGATGATTTTCTGAAGTCTTTTTGCTAATATCTTATTTAAGATTTTAGCATCAATATTTATTAAGGAAATTGGTCTATAATTTTCTTTCTCAGTTTTCGATCGACCTCGTTTAGGTATCAGTACCATGTCTGTGTCATAAAAGGAGTTTGGTAGGACTCCTTCATTCCCTATTTTTTCAAATAGTTTATATAGCATTGGAGCTAATTGTTCTTTAAATGTTTGGTAGAATTCACATGTAAATCCATCTGGTCCAGGGGCTTTTTTCCTGGGGAGTTGATTAATAGCTTGCTCTATTTCTTTTCTGAAATGGGACTATTTAAGCAATTTATTTCCTCCTCTGTTAATCTAGGAAGCCTATATTTTTGGAGGAAGTCATCCATTTCACTTAAGTTATCAAATTTATTGGCATAAAGTTGGGCAAAGTAACTCCTTATTATTTCTCTAATTTCCTCTTCATTGGTGGAAAGATCCCCCTTTTCATTTGTAAGAGTAACAATTTGATTTTCCTCTTTCTTTTTTCTGATCGGATTTACCAAAGGTTTATCTATTTTATTGGCTTTTTCATAAAACCAACTCTTGGTTTTATTTATTAATTCAATAGTTTTTTTACTTTCAATATTATTGATTTCTCCTTTTAATTTTTGTATTTCAAGTTTAATTTTTGGTTGGGGGTTTTTAATTCGGTCCTTTTCTAGCCTTTTAAGTTGCAAGCCCAATTCGTTAATCTTCTCTTTCTCTATTTTCTTCAAACAAGCCTCTGAAGATATAAAATTTCCCCTTATTACTGCTTTAGCTGCATCCCACAGATCTTGGTATGATGTCTCATCATTGTCATTATCTTGGGTGAAATTATTGTTTCTATAATTTGCTCTTTCACCCAGTCATTCTTTAAGATGAGATTATTCAGTCTCCAATTACTTTTTGGTCCATTTATCCCTAACTTTTTACTGAATGCAGTCCTTACTACACTGTGGTCCGAGAAGAAGGCATTTATTATTTCTGCCTTCCTACATTTAATTTTGAGATCTTTATGTCCTAATATATGGTCAATTTTTGTATAGGATCCATAAACTGCTGAGAAGAAAGTATATTCCTTTCTATTGCCATTCAGTTTTCTCCAAAGGTCTATCATACCTAGTTTTTCTAATGTTCTATTTACTTTTTTAATTTCTTTCTTGTTTGTTTTGTGGTTTGATTTGTCTCAATCTGAGAGGGCAAGATTGAGATCTCCCACTATTATAGTTTTACTGTCTATTTCTTCTTGCATCTCTCTTAACTTTTTCTTTAGAAAGTTAGATGCTATACCACTTGGTGCATATATGTTTAGTATCAATATGGCTTCATTATTTATGCTACCTTTCAGCAGGATATAGTTTCCTTCCTTCTCTCTTTTAATTAGATCAACTTCTGCTTTTGCTTGATCTGAGAAAAGGATAACTACCCCTGCTTTTTTGGCTTTACCTGAAGCATAATAGATTCTGCTCCAACCTTTTCCCTTTACTCTATATGTATCTCCCTGCTTTAAGTGTGTTTCCTGTAAACAACATATTGTAGGGTTCTGATTTTTGATCCAGTCTGCTATCCGTCTCCGTTTGATGGGAGCGTTCATCCCATTCACATTTACAGTTAAAATTACTAATTCTGTATTTCCTGCCATCATATTATCCCCAGATTATGCTTTTTCCCTTGACCCCCCTGAACCCCTTCCCCAATATTCAATTTATAGACCCCCCTTGTGACGTGCAGCCCTCCCTTTTTTTTTTAGTATCCCTCCCCCCTCCCTCCACGTCCCTTCCCTTATTCTCCTTTTCCTTTTCCCTTTTCCTGTCCCCCCCTTTTAATGAGGTGAGAGAGAATTCTCTGAAAAACAAATATGTCAATTATTTACTCTTTGACCCTCTTCTGATGAGAGTAAGATTCACACAATGTTTCTCCCCCTCTCTAAATTCCCTCAGATATGGTATATTTTCTATGCCTCTTCCTGGGATGTAGTTTCCCTCATTTTTTCACTCCTTCCCCTTTTTCTGATATTACCCCCTTCCCTTTACTACACCCCCCTTTTTTATATCAGTAAAATCAAATTATCCATGCGTACTTTCTATATATCCACAACAGAGATCTAGTTCTCAAGGGTTCTGTGTACCTTTTTCTGTTTCTCTTCAGTCTTGTGGATGTAGACCAAATTTTTTGTTTAAGTCTGGCTTTTTTCTTAGAAACATATGGAATTCCTCTATTTCATTGAATGACCATCTTCTTCTATGGAAAAAGATGCTAGCTGGGTAGTTTATTCTTGGTTGCAATCCTTGATCTTTTGCCTTTTGGAATATCAGGTTCCAGGCCCTTCTATCTTTTAATGTGGAGGCAGCCAGATCTTGTGTGACCCTTATTGTGGCACCTTGGTATTTATATTGTTTTTTTCTAGCTGCTTGCAGGATTTTCTCCTTTGTGTGGTAATTCTGCAGCTTAGCCACAATGTTCCGTGGTGTTCTTTTTTTAGGGTCTATTTCAGAAGGAGTTCGATGAATTCTTTCAACATCTTCTTTCCCTTCTGTTTCTTTTATCTCTGGACAGTTCTCTTTGATGATTTCCTATAAAATAGAATCTAGGCTCTTTTTTTGGTCATAGTTTTTGGGAATTCCAATGATCCTCACATTATCTCTCCTAGATCTATTTTCCAGGTCTATAGATTTTCCCAGTAAGTATTAGACGTTATTCTCCAGCTTTTCATTTTTTTTTCTTTTGTTTGACTGATTCTTGGGTTCTCAATGAATCATTCATTTGTATTTGTTCCATCCTGAATTTTAAGGAGTTATTTTCTTCATTCACAGTTTTTAGTTCTTTTTGTAAATGCCCAATTTCGTTTTTAAATGGATTATTTTGCTCTATTGAATTTTTTCCATTTCCCTAATTTTTTTTAGAGAATTATTTTCTTTTTCCAATTCAGAAATCCTATTTTCTTGAGACTTTTTTTATCTTCTCCAATTCAGAAATTCTACTTTCCTGTGATTTTTTAACCTTTTCTAATTCACAAATTTTTTTTCCCTGAATCTCCTGTGAATTCTTTTATTTTTTCCAACTCCAATTTCAGAAGGTTGTTATTCTCTATCATAGCTTCTCTTTCCTTTCCCCATTTTTCTTCAAACTCTCTTAACTTTTTAATAGTCTCTTCGAGGAGAGAGTTATGTGATGGGGGGCAGGTATCACTCCCCTTTAGGCTGTTATCTGCTGACTCTCTGCTGTTAACTTCCTCGGGGTTGGATACCCGCTCTTTCTCTGTGTAGAAGGAATCGATCGTTTTTCTTGGCTTTTTACTCATACTTAACAAATCTTTTGGGGTCTGTCCCTGGGGTAGGAAATTATTTATTTATTTCTTTACCAGCTTCCTCCCAGACCAGATGGATGCAGTGGCTCCTGCGCCTGAGCTAAGAGAGAGCTCTAGGAGAGAGTTCCCCACCCCCTCCCTGGAAGTGCCTTAGAGGTGATCAGCACTGCTGTGCCCGAGGGCGCTGTGTTTTAGCGGCTTCCCTGAGGTTGAGACTTTACAGGAAAGGCAACACAAAGCCTAGCCTATGTGTCCCAGTGGGGCGTGGATGTCTGTAGCAGGTGACATGAAAAGCCCCTGTGCTCAACCTGGAAGTGTCTGCCAGAAACCGCGGTCCCTAGTTCAAAGGTTCCCCTTCTCTGGGGCTTCCGTTCCACAGCCTCCAGCCAGCCGAGCCAGGCACTATGAGTTACCGCCCTGCCCACTCTTCAATCTCTTAACTACTCCAAGGTAAAAGCCTGGGTTGCCTTTGTTGGCCACACCCCCGGTGCCGAGATCTGCTGAGTCACCCCCGGGATCCGGGAAGATCCAATCTGGTTTTAAATTTTAAAGTGGCTTAGATTTCTCTTCTGAATTGCTGTTTTATAAGCAGAGAAGAGCTAATAGCCTGTGCCAGATTCTTTTATGTCAGTGGATTCACTGATCCCAGAGCCCTCCCCAGCGTGACTGGTGCAGTGTGCCACTACCCCACCGTCTGCACTGGCCTCTCTTCTTCCTCCCCTGGGAGCTGACCTTTACTGCTGAAACTCCAGATTCTCTTCAACTGGTAAGTCGTGCTTCCAGTCCTTGTGGATTCTTTCAATCCAACGCTATTTCTGAGGCTGATTAAATCTAGTTGGTTGTGAGGGAAGAAAGGAGCTTACACAGTGGCGTGTATCTTCTCTGCCATCTTGGCTCCACCCCATAGGAATGTAAAGTCTTACAAAAATAAGTGTTGAAAACTATATTTACAAGTAGTTTGAAAATAAAATACTATTGAAAATTAAAAAATAAATTTTAAAAATATTTTGATCAAATTTAAATAAACTAAATGTACAATATTTTTCTATTAAATAATCCTTTCAAAGAGGAATAATCACAAACCAAGATTCAGAGGGACATTCCATTTGACCTAGAATCTAGGGAGTAGTAGGATCTAGCTTCAGTCATGTGTTGTTAGGATTATTAAGTGAGAACTCAGGTTTTCTGGACAATTACAAGGTGAGAACTCAGGTTGACTTGATAGAGGGGGCAAGCTCATTGGCTGGGGTGGTTCTTCCCAGAAGCCCTTGCATTATCCCACGCCCATTCTCTGGGAGAATAAAAGAGAGGACTCTCAGAGAAAGAGGAGGACTCTGAATTGCATCAGGCTTGACGGGGCTCTCTGCAGGAAGGGAAGTCACTTCTTTGGACAAGAGTTAACAGCAACTGCCTGGAGACAACGGTTCATTACAGGAAGAAGAATCTGTCGGAGAGATTTGAGTAGAAGACACAGCAGATCTCTTCCCAGAGAGCGATCCAGCAGCTTCTGGAGACTACAGCTCGTTACAATTGGCGCCCAACGTGGGGCAAGGACTTTTACTTATCCTGACAAGAGGAGCTAGACCAGACCTTCGCAATTTGGCGCCCGAACAGGGACAGGGGGAGCCACAGGTAGCCCTAGGGAACTTCTAAATTTAGTTCTCTATACCATTAATTTTCTAATTTTTTCGAAATCTGTTGGGAGAAGATTATACAGACTGTTCCTTCATCTTCCTCTATATACTCTGTACTATGTCTATCAGACAGGTATTACTTGGGTACTGGTTTACAGGACGGACAAGTATAAGAGATTAAAAGCTGAAGTGGAAAAGCAGAGCAAAAAATTGGAAAAGAAGAAGGAAACAATAACAGAATCAGCTGGTCGTCAGCAAAAGAAGAAAATAGAGAGGCAGGAGGAGAAACTGAAGAATAACAACAGGGATCTATCTATGGTTCGAATGAAATCTATGTTTGCTATTGGCTTTTGTTTTACTGCCTTGATGGGAATGTTTAACTCCATATTTGATGGCAGGGTGGTGGCAAAGCTTCCCTTCACTCCTCTTTCCTACATCCAAGGTTTATCTCATCGAAATCTGTCGGAGAGATTTGAGTAGAAGACACAGCAGATCTCTTCCCAGAGAGCGATCCAGCAGCTTCTGGAGACTACAGCTCGTTACAATTGGCGCCCAACGTGGGGCAAGGACTTTTACTTATCCTGACAAGAGGAGCTAGACCAGACCTTCGCAATTTGGCGCCCGAACAGGGACAGGGGGAGCCACAGGTAGCCCTAGGGAACTTCTAAATTTAGTTCTCTATACCATTAATTTTCTAATTTTTTCGAAATCTGTTGGGAGAAGATTATACAGACTGTTCCTTCATCTTCCTCTATATACTCTGTACTATGTCTATCAGACAGGTATTACTTGGGTACTGGTTTACAGGACGGACAAGTATAAGAGATTAAAAGCTGAAGTGGAAAAGCAGAGCAAAAAATTGGAAAAGAAGAAGGAAACAATAACAGAATCAGCTGGTCGTCAGCAAAAGAAGAAAATAGAGAGGCAGGAGGAGAAACTGAAGAATAACAACAGGGATCTATCTATGGTTCGAATGAAATCTATGTTTGCTATTGGCTTTTGTTTTACTGCCTTGATGGGAATGTTTAACTCCATATTTGATGGCAGGGTGGTGGCAAAGCTTCCCTTCACTCCTCTTTCCTACATCCAAGGTTTATCTCATCGAAATCTGTCGGAGAGATTTGAGTAGAAGACACAGCAGATCTCTTCCCAGAGAGCGATCCAGCAGCTTCTGGAGACTACAGCTCATTACAATTGGCGCCCAACGTGGGGCAAGGACTTTTACTTATCCTGACAAGAGGAGCTAGACCAGACCTTCGCAATTTGGCGCCCGAACAAGGACAGGGGGAGCCACAGGTAGCCCTAGGGAACTTCTAAATTTAGTTCTCTATACCATTAATTTTCTAATTTTTTCAAAGTAAACGCTTCGGGCCCCGCGGGACACTCAGCTAAGAGCATCGAGGGGGCGCCGAGAGGCAGGGGCTGGGACAGGCGGTGGCTCGCCTCGCGGCGGACCGCCAGCTCGATCCCAAGATCCAACTACGAGCTTTTTAACTGCAGCAACTTTAATATACGCTATTGGAGCTGGAATTACCGCGGCTGCTGGCACCAGACTTGCCCTCCAATGGATCCTCGTTAAAGGATTTAAAGTGTACTCATTCCAATTACAGGGCCTCGAAAGAGTCCTGTATTGTTATTTTTCGTCACTACCTCCCCGGGTCGGGAGTGGGTAATTTGCGCGCCTGCTGCCTTCCTTGGATGTGGTAGCCGTTTCTCAGGCTCCCTCTCCGGAATCGAACCCTGATTCCCCGTCACCCGTGGTCACCATGGTAGGCACGGCAAGTACCATCGAAAGTTGATAGGGCAGACGTTCGAATGGGTCATCGCCGCCACGGGGGGCGTGCGATTGGCCCGAGGTTATCTAGAGTCACCAAAGCGGCTTTTTAAAGGGGTTGTACCCTTTATGGGGCTACATCAGCTTATGTCAAAATGTTACTAGATGGTTTGTCTTATGAAGTCCTAACCCCGAATGATTGGAAATCCATAGCAAGGACATGTCTGGAGCCTGGAGAAAATTTATTATGGCTTGCGGAATTTCATGAATTATGTAAAATTCAAGTCAGATGCAATTTGGAAATAGGAGTTAACACACAATTCACTTTTGAGCACTTAGCTGGTGAAGGTCAATATGGAGAGAATTCGGAACAGATTAATTATACTATGACAATATATGAACAAATTGCTAAGGCTGCAATAAAAGCTTGGGGTGTCCTTCCTGGACAGAAAGATCGTGGAGAGGCTTTCACTAAAATACAGCAAGGTCCCAATGAACCTTTTGCAGATTTTGTGGGACGTTTGCAAACTGCTGTCAAAAGAACTATTGGAGAAAATATAGCTACAGAAAAAATTCAAAGACATGCTCCTTTTCAATATTTAGGATATGAAGTATATCCTAAGGTGCTTACAGTACAAAAACTCTCCTTAAGAACAGAGAAGTTGAACACCTTAAATGACTTTCAAAAATTAATAGGAGATATCCAATGGATGCGTCCAGTGTTAGGCTTAACTACCAATCAACTACAACCACTATATGACATTTTAAGGGGAGACAGTGCTTTAAATTCACCACGCCAGCTTACAAAAGAAGCACAAAAGGCTTTGAGAGAAGTTGAACTGGCTTTATCCAATGTGGTTGAAAGAGTCACTCAAAAACCCTTGGAAATATCAGTTTTTGCTACAAAAGAGGCACCCACAGCAGTCCTTCACCAAGGAGACAGAGTGATTGAGTGGGTGAACCTCCCAGCACAACCAGAACAAAGCCTTACACCTTACCCAGTGCTTGTGGCTAGGATTTTATTAAAGGCTATTAAGAGAGTAACACAATTATCTGGGATAAGTCCTGAAAAATATACACATTCTATACTAACGCACAGATTAATGTATGCTGTGAGACCATCCCAGAATGGCAAATTTTATTGGCCACCGCTCCAAATTTTGCACATGGATCTCCATTAAAGATTACCCGGCTACTACATAATTGGCGATGGATTTTTGAAGAAAAGGTTTCTAAGGTTCCTCTTAAAGGACCAACAATCTTTACAGATGCCTCCAAAGAAAATATTTGTGCCATATACTCTCATGATTTAACCATAAAGAGAGTAATCAGGACTCCTTTTCAATCCACTCAACAGAATGAATTATTTGCTATCATGCTAGCTCTCACTTATTACCCAGGAGACGTAAATATAATTACTGATTCAGCCTATTCAGTAGGTGTAGTACAAAGAATTGCCACAGCCCAAATAAAATTTGCAGCCTCCAATATTTATCAGCTCTTTAAGGAACTTCAAGAGCAAGTGAGAAAACATCCAGGCAAGATTTATATCTTGCATGTCCACTCACATAGTGGACTTCCAGGTCCCATTTTTGATGGAAATTCAAAGGCAGATAGCCTTCTAACCATGTTAGCCAGTAGTCCTTTATTTCAGGAAGCACAAGAATCTCATTCTAAATATCATCAGGCTGCTCGAGCTTTACGTTTACAATTTGGAATCACAAGAGAGGAAGCTAGGAGCATAGTAAAAAGCTGTACAGCTTGTCTTCCTTTCCACGCTCCTACACTCCCTCCAGGGAAGAATCCTCGTGGTTTGAGACCCAATGAAATCTGGCAAATGGATGTGACCCATTATAAATCTTTTGGTCGTCTATCTTTTATTCATGTTGTGGTAGACACCTTTTCAGGATTCACATTTGCAATGCCAGCAGCAAAAGAGACAGCCCGAGTGGTCACTGAATTCCTTATACAGGCTTTTGCAATTATGGGTGTGCCACAAGCAATAAAAACAGACAATGGACCTGCATATATGTCCAAACATTTTACACACTTTTGTGCACAGTATAAGATTTTACATACCACGGGCATACCCTTTAATCCTCAAGGGCAGGCAATAGTAGAGAGAAGAAACAGAGATATTAAGACACTCCTCCAAAAACAAAAGAAAGGGGGAGCCACAGGTAGCCCTAGGGAACTTCTAAATTTAGTTCTCTATACCATTAATTTTCTAATTTTTGACAAAGATGCACTGGCTCCAGCAGACAGGTTTTATAACCCACCAGAAGGGCAGTGTCCAGTGAGAGCATCTCCACTGTCCTTAGATAATCGCCAGGTGATGTGGAGAGATCCAGAAAGTGGTGAATGGAAGGGACCAGATAGGTTAACTGCCTGGGGGAGAGGGTTTGCTTGTATTTCTTCAGCAGGAGAAGGAATCAGATGGGTGCCAACGAGTCATATTCGCCTTGTCCATCAGAGAGAGACAGAAAAAGAGAAAGACCTCAAAATAAAGGAGAAGATCTAAGAAACATCTGACACTGAAAGAGCATGGATAATAAGAAGACTGTTAAAGAACTTTAAAACCAGCAGGAATCATTGGACTTCCTCACACAAGATGAGACTAATGGACAATGGACTTATGGACATTTATAAATTTTCAATTATGTTATATACTTCTAGCATGTGTTATGTTACTATGTTACTATATGCTTATGTAATTTATGTAATTATCTGTAATACTTCCCATATTGATGGATTTATGTTTCAAGGTCATGACTGTCCTATGTTCTAAATCAAAAGAAAGGGGGAGATGTTAGGATTATTAAGTGAGAACTCAGGTTTTCTGGACAATTACAAGGTGAGAACTCAGGTTGACTTGATAGAGGGGGCAAGCTCATTGGCTGGGGTGGTTCTTCCCAGAAGCCCTTGCATTATCCCACGCCCATTCTCTGGGAGAATAAAAGAGAGGACTCTCAGAGAAAGAGGAGGACTCTGAATTGCATCAGGCTTGACGGGGCTCTCTGCAGGAAGGGAAGTCACTTCTTTGGACAAGAGTTAACAGCAACTGCCTGGAGACAACGGTTCATTACAGGAAGAAGAATCTGTCGGAGAGATTTGAGTAGAAGACATAGCAGATCTCTTCCCAGAGAGCGATCCAGCAGCTTCTGGAGACTACAGCTCGTTACAATGTGTGATTCATTGATTAATTGAATTTCCTGATTTTTTACTAAGAGATAATTTTTTTGCTTGATAGACAACTTGACCAATGGCCTTTGTCTTCCTCTTTTTCCTCAGGCATTGAGAACAGGAGGCTGTCCTTCCACAGCAAGGAAGCTGTTTCTGAAAAAAGGCCACCACCCACTTGCATTTTCTTTCCCTAGGTCTTCTGAGACTTTAAAAATTAAAACTATGCAGGTGGCAGCGGCACTATCTCTCTCATGTATGGATCTGGGGTATAGTCACTTTTCTCAATAAAACCATGGAGATTCTCTACAACCACTGCTTTCTTTTTAAGGTATTTAGAAGCCATCCCTTTAAATATGTGACCTAGAATTTTGCTAGTAGTAGTCAATCAAGATTATTAGTCTATTAAAATAGAGATATATTATCATTGCCATTTTTCAGACAAAGAAATGGGCTTAATGAGGTTGTGGTTTACTAAGAAATGTTCAACTAGGAAATGTAAGTGGAACTTAAAATCCAGTCATCTTCATTTCTAATTCAAAGCTTTACACAAACATTCCACTATTTCAGCATGGAGTTTGACATTTGTGAATTTGTAACAGGTGACCTCATGAAGTTCTCTATGATGTCTTCAAACTATACCATTATTATTTTTGTTGTTCAGTCATTTCCACCATATCCAACTCTTTGACAGATATATTGGCCGGGTCCTTCTGTCTTAAAGTCAAGTCTTCTATGCATTGTGCCACTTTAAATGCCCTATGATTTTTCTAACTCTCTTCTTATCCCATACAGCCATGGTCAGGAACAAAGAATAAACATGCTTACCAAAAAAACTTGAAAATTCTTCATATCACTACCTGATACACTTAAATCCCTTGTTCCCAATCACTCAGACTTTGATGTTGGAATTTTAATATTACAAAAGCAGTTATTCCTTTCTAATCCACAATGGAATTGTTAGCTGTGGTGGAATAATAAAAAAAAAAAATCCCTACCCCCAAACCATTAACATATTATATACCTGAAATAGGAGGACGATACCTAAAGTCATGTCTGTATCATGAATAAGGGCTAAGACAGTGGAAGGAGATAAGAGGTAGGTTGTGTGTGCTTTTAAATGTCCTCACATTTGTTGTCCTCTTCCTACTCTATTAGGAGAGGAAAATATTATACAATTGTTGGCTCGACTCCAAATCTCTTTCAGATCACCTTGGCCTGTATAGTTTTCTTGTTTTCCCTTATCTCCAATGCCATCCCTCTTAGTTCAGTAGTGATACTGGAATGAATGAACCAAACGTCATTGAACAGTTAAAAAAAGTATCTTTTTCCTAATACTTCAAGGATGTACAAGGGTACAGTGGAATTTCACTTCTATGGATGTGACTGCCCCCTTTCCATATGGAAAACCATCTGGGCAGCAGGACAGAACATAGGGAAGGTTATAACTCCCACAATTTTCACAAATCTGCCTTTGAAAATTCTTTGTTTCTAACCTTTGACCACTTACATATCTGGGAATAGCACTTAAGTGCATAAAACATACACAAAGCCCATCTTCATAAATATACATTATGTACACACACACACACAGAAAACTTTCTAAGTCTATAATTGCAAGGTCATGCATTGAAAGAAGGAATTTCAATCTAAGAGCATCTTTTATAAAAGAAATCACAGATCTGCTAAAAAAAATCATCTTTTTTATTAGACTTTTTATCAGAAATATTCGATGCAAATATTGCCCTAATTAATAGTCTCTTTTCTTATAACTGAATTTTATTTGGGCAAAAGCTTTTTAAATTTCATATGATTTCATATGATTCTATTTTAGTAATCTCTGCTCCTCATTTAGTTAAGAATAGTTTCCTTATGGCAACTTGCAGTAGATATGGAGCACCAGCCCAGGAGTCAGGAGGACCTGAGTTCAGATAATCCACAGAAACTTAACACTTCCAATCTGTGTGAACCTGGGCAAGTTAGTTAACCCCAACTGCCTCAAAACAAACAAAAACAACAAAAAAGATGTTTTCTGATTCAGAGTTGTGAGATACCTCTCTTCATTCCCCTTCACTTTTTTAATATGACTTTTCATATTTAAGTCAAACATCAAGGTGAAAATTATTGCATTATATGGAAAAACAGGCAAGTCTGAGTGTCTTTATTTTTGTTTTTTTCTAAATTGCTTTCTACTGGCTATAGCCAAGATGGCAGAGAGAAGCCAGGACATTGTCTGAGCTCTCCCCAGCTTCCCACAGAATCAACTTTAGATCAAGCATCTGAACAGATTTTGGAGTGACAGGATCCACAAAAAAAATTGGAGTGTAATAATTTTCCAGGTTAAGGTTTCTTGGAAAAACTTCAAGAAAGGTCTTTCCCAATTGGGCAGGAGGGAACATAGTCAAGTGCAGACTCAAGTGTCGAGAGGCCCAGCATGAAGAGGCCTGTTGCAGAGAATCTAGCATTAAGCTCTAAGCCAGAATAAAACAATGTTGGCTACCTTGTCTTTGTTCAGAAGACTAGTGGATAAGCAGGCCAACTATTAGAACACCAACACAATCATTGTATATAAATTATGAGCCCCTGAACTGAAGCAAAACTAGTGAGACATGGCCAGGCAACCCAAAGTCCTAGCATGACAGAAAGACACTGTCCACCTGCAAAAGGAACTTGGACAATCTATCCTGTGCCCTAGGAGTACACTTCAACTTTTTAAAATGAACAAAAAAGCATAAACAATGCTGACCATAATAAACTACTATGAAAAGGCTAAACTTACCACCAATAAAAAGAAAATTAAAGCAATAATTAAGAGCTATTTTATCCAAGTGTATGCCAATAAGTCTGATAATTTAAGTGAAATAGGTGAATACTTACAAAATAGAAATTGCCCAGATTAAAAGTAGAGGAAGTAAGATGTTTAAACAGTCATATTTCAGGAAAAGAAATTAAACAATTAATGAACACCCTAAATAATCTTCAGGGCCAGATGGATTTACAGTGAATTCTACAGAATATTTAAAGAACAATTAATTTCGCTACTACATAAAATATGTGGAAAAATAGGAGAAGGAATCTTACTAAATTCCTTTGATGACACAGATATGGTGCTGATACCTAAACCATGAAGCACTGTTAAGATTCTTACAAGGTACTCAAATAGTGGAATTGATAGAGATAATAATTATCTAATTTAACATGGTTCAGTATGATTGATTTAATCCTACAAGGAGATGTTATGGGACAGAACTTGAAACAAGATACTAAGTGGAATTGAGGAGACAGTGGTTAAATCTAATTTAGCACTGATTTAATCCTACAACAAATAATGGTTTCCTAGTGATGTAATGATTGGAGTATACTCAATGTTCAGCACATAAGCAAGAAGCTCTCAGGGCCAAAGGGGATTCTGGGAGATTGAGAATCCAGGATTCAGTTGAGCAGAACTGAGGAAGACAGAGAAGTGGTGGCAGGCTGTCCTGTGGAGAACACTGAAACCAAGATCTGGAAGGTCTCCAGAAAAGCTAGCCGAGCCCCAAGTAAAGGAAAGAGAAAATAAAGGATTTGGACTTTAACTCCTGGCTACATTTGAGGTGATTATTACTATGAACTAAAATGAAGGCTGCCTCCAGAAGTCCCCCAAGAAATCTGCTCCCAGAGAACAATATACTTTAGAGAAGAACATTACAAAGGACCAAAACAGAGAAAGAAAATTAGAGACCACTTTCCCCAATGAATATTGATGCAAACATCTTAAGCTGAAAATTAGCAAAGAGATTACAGCAACTTTTCAAGTGCATAATACATTCTGACCAAGTTAGAGTGATACCAGGAATGCAGGGTTGCTCTAAGATCTGGAAAACTTTTATCATAATTGACCATATCAAACATAAATCATATGATGATCTCAATAGATGCAGAAATAAGCATTTTACAAAACCCAATCCCCATTCCTAAGAAAAATGCTAGAAAACATAGGAATAAATGGAGATTTCCTTAAAATGATAAGTAGCACCTTTCTAAAACCATTAGCAAACATTATAGGTAATGGGAATAAATTAAAAGCATTCCCAATAAGATCAAGGGTAAATTATCACCCCTATTATTAAATATTGCAGATGATAGGATGAGTTTGAATTCTACAGAATTCACTGAAAAGGAACTGAAACAACTAAAACCTTTAACAAAGTTACAATGTATAAATCTACATAAATTTTGGCAAGAGATAGATAGAGAAATCTCATTTAAAATAACAGTTGACAATATAAAATATTTGGAAGTCTACATGCCAAGATAAAGCCAGGAACTATATGAACACAATCACAAAAATATTTTTATACAAAGAAATTTAGATCTAAACAATTGGTAATATCAATTATTCTTGGGTAGATTAAACTAATATAATAAAAATATCAATTCTACCTAAATAAATCTTCTTGTTAAGTACTATATCAAGAAACTGACAAAAATTACTTTATAGAGCTTGAAAAAGTAATAACAAAATTCATCTGGAAGAGGAAAAGGTCAAGAATATCAATGGAATTAATAGAAAAAATGCAAAGGAAGGTAGCCTAGCCATGCCAGAAGAAAAAACAGTACAAAACAGTAGTCATCAAAACCATTTGGTACTGCTTAAGAAGTAGAGTGGTGAATCAGTGGAATAGATTAGATACACAAGACACAGGTCAATGGCTATAATCTTTAGGCTTTGGAGTTTGAAACCAAAAAACTCTTGCTTCTGGGATAATAATTCATTATTTGACAAAAAAAAAAAAAAATTGCAGAAAAAACTGGAAAATAGGATGGCAGGAAATAGGTCTTTATCACCATAAAGAAGATCAGATTGAAATGGGTTCACGATTTAGACATAAAGGGTGATATTACAGGCAAATCAGGAGAGTGAGGGAGAATCTACCTGTCAGATCTATAAAGAAGGAAAGAACTTACAGCCAAAGAAGAACTAGAACAGTATGATATGCAATATGGATATTTCTGATTACATACAATTAAAAGATTTTCCTTTTTTATCTCTCTAAATTATGGTCTTTTTTTATTTTTTTAACTAGAGCTTTTAATTTTCAAAGTACCTACCTACTTGGACAGTTTTCAACATCCACCTTTACAAAACCTTGGGTTATAATTTTTTACCCTCCCTTATCCCCACCCTTCCACTAGAGAGCAAGTGATCCCATAGATGTTAACCATGTTAATTCTTCTATGCATATTTCCATACATATCATGCTGCACAAGAAAAATCAGATCAAAAAGGGAAAAAATAAGAAAGAAAACAAATTGAAATCAAACAATAACAAAAAGAGTGAACATGCGATGTTGTGGTGCCCATTCAGTTCCCATTGTTCTCTCTCTGGGTACAAATGGCTTTCTCAATCACAGGAACATTGAAACATGCCTGAATCATCTCATTTTTGACAAGAGCCATGTCTATCAGAAAGGATCATCATATAATTTTGCTGTTTCTGAGTATAGTGGTCTCCTGATTTTGCTCATTTCACTTAGCACCAGTTCATATAATTCTCCCCAGGCCTCTGAAATCTGCTGAACATTTCCTACAGAACAAAAATATTCCATAATATTCACAAGCCATACTTTATTCAGCCATTCTGCAATTAATGGGCATCCACTCAATTTTCAGTTTCTTGTCACTACAAAAAAAAAAAAAAAAAAAACTACCACAACCATTTTTGCACATGTGGGTCGCTCTCCATTCTTTATGATCTCTCTAGGATACAAAAGCCCAATAGAAACACTGTTGGATCAAAGGGTATGCACAGTTTGATAGCTCTTTGGGCATAGTTCCAAATTGCTCTCCAGAATGGTTCAAGCAGTTCATAACTCCAACAATGTATTAGTGTCCCAGTTTTCCCACATCACCTCCAACAATTGTTATCTTTTCCTGTCATCTAAGCCAATCTGAGAGGTATGTAGGTGAAACTCAGAATTGTCTTAAATTTGCATAATTTCTCTGATCAATAATGATTAGAGCATTTTTATATGACTAGAAATGATTTTAATTTCATCATCTGAAAATTTTCTGTTCATATCCTTTGACCATTTATCATTTGCAGAATGATTTGAATTCTTATTAAGTCAATTTTCTAAATATTTTAGAAATGAGGCATTTATCAGAACCCATTTATGTAAAATTTCTTTCCCAATTTATTGCTTCCCTTCTAATCTTGTCTGCATTGGTTTTGTTTGCACAAAATGTTTTTAACTTCAATATAATCAAAATTATTTATTTTATATAATAATAATGTACTTGAGTTCTTTTGCCACAAATTCCTTCCTTCTCCACATATCTGAAAGGTAAACTAACTTTTGTTCTTATTTGTTTATTATATCACTCTTTATGTCTAAATCATGAACCCATTTTGATCATTTCTTGTTTGGGGGTTAGGTGTGAGTCATTGCCTAATTTCTGCCATACCAATTTCCAATTTTGTCAGCAATTTTTGTCAATTAGTGAATTTTTATACCAAAAGCTGGAGTCTTTGGTTTTTATACTAGGTAATTAGTCATTTTTTCCCTGTTAACCTAATCTATTCAGTTTATCAGTGGATAAACTACTCTATTTCTTAGCCAGTACCAAATAGTTTTGATGAGTGATGCTTGATGATATAATTTTAGGTCTGGTACAGCTAGTCCATCTTCATTTGTATTTTTTTTTTCATTAATTCATTTGAAATTCTTGAGTTTTTGTTCTTACAGATGAATTTTATTATTTTTGTAGCTCTGTAATTTCTTGTGAATTTGATTGAGATATCACTGAATAACTAGGTTAATTTAAGTAATATTGTCATCTCTATTATATTTGTTCAGTGTATCCATGAGCACTTAATATTTTTTGTCAAGAGATTAGATCTGACTTTGTGTTGAAAGTGTTTTATAATTGTGTTCATAAAGTTCCTGACTTTGCCTTGACTAGTAGATTCCCAAATATTTTACATAATCTACATTTATTTTAAAAGAAGTTTCTCTTTGTATCTCCTACTGCTGGACTTTGTTGATAATATAAAAATCTCTGTTGATAATATAAAAATTTCTGATTATGTATATGGATTTTATTTTGTATCCTTTAACTTTGCTAAAGTTGTGCATTTTTTCTGGTACTTTTGAGTTGATTCTCTAGGATTATCCAAGTATACCATTAAATCATCTGCAAAGAATGATAATTTGGTTTCCTCATTGCCTATTCTAATTCCTTTAATGTCTTTTTTTTTCTCTCATTACCTAAGCTAACTTTTTTTTTTTATTGAACCTTTTTTTTATTTACAAAGCATAGTCATGGATCAATTTTCCAACATTGATCCTTGCATAACCTTGTGTTGCAAATTTTCCCCTTCTTTCCCCCATCCCCTCTCCTCCCCTCCCCTATCTAGCAGGTAGTTCAATACATGTTAAATATGTTGCAGTACATGTTAGATCCAATATGTGCATACATATTTAGACAGTTATCTGGTTGTTCCAGAAAAATCAGATCAAGAAGGAAGAAAAATAAAAAGTGAGAAAAAATGCAAGCAAATAATGACAAAGAGACTGAGAATGTTATGTTGTGTTCCACCCTCTGATACGATGGTTCTCTCTATGGGTGTAGATGGCTCTCTTCATCACTACACAAATGGAACTAGTTTGAACCATCTCAATGTTGAAGAGAGCCATGTCCATCAGAATTGATCATCATATAGTCTTGTTGTTGCCCTGTATAATGATCTCCTGGTTCTGTTCATTTCACTTAGCATCACGTCATGAAGGTCTCTCCAAGCCTCTCTAAAATCATCCTGCTGGTCATTTCTTACAAAACAATAGATTCCATAACATTCATATACCATAATTTACTTGACCATTCTCCAATTGATGGGCATCCACTCAGTTTCCAGATTCTTACCACTACAAAGAGAGCTGCCACAAACATTTTTGCATATGTGAGTCCCTTTCCCTCTTTTAAGATCTCTTTGACATATAATCCCAGTAGAAACACTGCTGGATCAAAGAGTATGCAAAGTTTGATAACTTTTTGAGCATAGTTATAAACTGCTCTCCAGAATGGTTGGATACATTCACAGTTCCACCAACAATGTAACAATGTCCCAGTTTTCCCACATGCCCTCCATTATCTTTTCTTTTCATCTTAGCCAATCTGACAGGTGTGTAGTGGTATCTCAGAGTTATCTTAATTTGCATTTCCCTGATCAATAGTGATTTGGAGCACCTTTTCATGTGACTACAAATAGTTTCAATTTTTTCATCTGAAAATTGTTCATATCCTTTAACCATTTATTAATTGGAGAATGAATTGAATTATTGTAAATTTGAATCAATTCTCTCTATATTTTAGAAATGAGGCCTTTATCAGATCTTTGGATGTAAAAATGTTTTCCCAGTTTATTGCTTCCCTTCTAATCTTGTGTGCATTAGTTTTGTTTGTACAAAAACTTTTTAACTTAATATAATCAAATTTATCTATTTTATGATCAATAATGATCTCTAGTTATTCTTTGATCACAAATTCCTTCCTCTTCCACAAATCTGAGAGGTAAACTATCCTATCTTCTTCTAATTTGTTTATAGTATCATTCTTTATGTCTAGATCATGAACCCATTTTGACCTTATCTTGGTTTATGGGTTTAGGTGTGGGTTTATGCCTAGTTTCTGCCATACTAGTTTCCAATTTTCCCAGCAATTTTTGTCAAATAATGAATTCTTATCCCAAAAAGTGGAGTCTTTGGGTTTGTCAATTACTAGATTGCTATAGTCATTGGCTATTTTAGTCTGTGAAGCTAACCTATTCCACTGATCCATTTCTCCATTTCTTAGCTAGTACCAAATTATTTTGCTAACTGCTGCTTTTACAATATAGTTTTAGATCTGGTACAGCTAGGTCACATTCATTTGTTTTTCTCTTCATTAATTCCCTTGAAACTCTTGACCTTTTGTGCTTCCAGATTAATTTTGTTGCTATTTTTTCTTAGTCAGTAAAATAGTTTTTTGGGAGTTTGATTGGTATAGCACTAAATAAATAGATTAGTTTAGGGAGTATTGTCTTTATTATATTTGCTTGACCTATCCATGAGCTATTGATATTTTTCCAATTGCTTAGATCTGACTTTATGTGGAAAGTGTTTTGTAGTTTTGCTTATATAGTTTGTGACTTTCCCTTGGCAAATAAATTTCCAAATATTTTATATTATCAACAATTACTTCAACTGCAATTTCTCTTTGTATCGTTTGCTATTAGATTTTGTTTGTGATATATAAGAATGCTGATGATTTATGTGGATTTATTTTGTATGCTGCAACATTGCTAAAATTGTGGATTATTTTTAATAGAATTTTAGTTGAATCTCTGGGGTTCCCCAAGTATACCATCATATCATCTGCAGAGTGATAATTTGGTTTCCTCATTACCTCCTCTAATTTTTTTAATCTTTTTTTTTTTTTATTCTCTTATTGCCAAGGCTAGCATTTCTAATAAAAGTATTGAATAGTAATGGTGATAGTGGGCAACCCTGTTTCATACTTGATATTATTGGGAATGATTCCAGTTTATCTTCATTACATCTAATGCTTACTGGTGGCTTTAAATATATTCTATAAATCATATTAAGGAAAACTCCATTTATTCCTATACTATATAAGTTTTTTAATAGGAATGAGTACTGGATTTTGTCATATGTTTCTCTTTATCTATTTAGATAATCATATGATTTTTGTTAGTTTGGTTATGGTATATCAATTATGCTAATAGTTTTCCTGATATTGAACCAGCCCTGCCTTCCTAGTATAAATTTTATTTGATCATGGTGTATTATCCTGGTGATAACTTGCAGTAATCTCTTTGCTAATATTTCATTTAAGATTTTTGTATCAATATTCATTAGGAAAATTGGTCTATGATATTCTTTCTCTGTTTTGACCCTACCTGGTTTAGGTGTCAATACCATGTCTGTTTCAAGAAGAGAATTTGGTAGTATTCCGTCTTTTCCTATTATTTCAAATAGTTTCCATAATATTGGAATTATTTGTTCTTTTAAATGTTTGATAAAATTCATAAGTAAATTCATCTGGCACCAGAGATTTTTCTTAGAAAGTTGACTAATATCTTGTTTAATTTATTTTTCTAAAATAAGACAATGTAAGTATTATGTCCTCCTCAGTTAATCTAAGCAATCTATATTTTTGTCAATATTCACCCATTTCACTTAGATTATCACATTTATTGGCATACAGTTGGGCAAAATAGTTCCTAATTATTGCTCCAATTTTCTCTTCATTGTTGGAAAGTTCACCAATTGATTTCATTTTTGATACTAACAATTTGATCATCTTCCTTTTTTTAATTAAATTAACTAAAGATTTACTTATTTTTCCAGCATTTTTCATAAATCCAACTCTTGGTTTTATTAATTCAATAGATTTTTTTACTTTTAATTTTTTTCAATCTGTCCTTTTACTTTAAGAATTTCAATTTAGGTATTGGAGATTTTTAAGTTGTTCTTTTTCTAGCCTTTTTAGTTGTGTGCCCAATTCACTGATCTTCTCTTTCTCTATTTTGTACAAGTAAGTATCTAGAGATATAAAGTTTCCCCTAATAACTGTTTTGTCTACATCCCACAACTTTTGTCATTCCCTTTCTTGAAATTATTGTGTCTGTGATTTGTTGTTTTACCCACTCAGATTAATTAGATATTATTCTGAGAGAGAAAAGAATTTCTTTGCTCTACAAGGTGATGCATATATGTATAATATTACTTCATTATCTATGGTACTCTTTAGCAAGATAGCTTCCTTCCTTAGCTCTTTTAATTAGATCTATTTTTACTTTTGCTTGATCTGAGATCATGAACGCTAACTCTGTTTTTGTTACTTCATCTGAAGGATGACAGGTTCTGCTCCAGCCTTTTATCATTACTCTGTATTACTTTGTTTTAAATGTATTTCTTTTTAACAACATATTGTAGGATTTTGTCTTTTAACCGTTCTGCTATCTGCTTTTTTTATGGGAGAGTTCATCCCACTCACATTCACATTCACAGTTAAAATTACTAATTTTGTATTTCCTGCCATCTTATTTCCCCATTATGCTTTTCTCTTTTCTTTCCCCTTTCCCTCATCCCTCCCCATTATTATGCTTCTGACCATCACCTCCCTTTACAGCCCCTCTTCCTTTCTTTCTTATACCTTTTCCCTATTACTTCTGTTTTCCCTTCTATTAGACTCCCCCTTTCCTTTCTCCTCCTATTTCCTTATAGGGTGAGAAAAGTTTTTCAGTCAAGTCAAATATAGTTGATATTTTCTCTTTGCTCCAAATCTGATGAGATTAAGATTCACACAAAGTTCATCCCTCTCTCTTCTTTCTCTCAATTATAACAATAAATTACATGCCTCTTCATGAGATGTAATTTTCCTCATTTTACTTCCATTTTCCTTTTCTTTCAGTACAATCTCTTTTCCACTTCTATGTTTTTTTTTATATTATCACAACAAAATCAAATTATACCTGCACCTCTAAGTATATCTATAACAAACATAATTCTCAAGAGTTCTTTTCTTTTTACCTTTTTATGCTTTTGAGTTCTGTTTGGAGATCAAATTTCCTGTTCAGTTCTGATCATTTTATAGAGGAAATAAATGAAATTCACCTGTATTATTAAAGGTCCATCTTCTCCAATGAAAGAGAATGTTCAGTTTCCCTGGATAGTCAATTTTCATCTTCAATCTAAGGTCCTTTGCCTTTCAGAATATCAGTTTTCAGGCCCTCTGATCCTTTAAGGAGGAAGCTGCTGGGTCCTGGGTAATTCTGATTGTGGCTCCTCAATATTTGAATTATTTCTTTCTGGTGACTTGCAATATTTTCTCCTTGATCTGATAATTCTGAAATTAAGCTATGATAATCCTTGGAATTTTCATTTTTGGGTCTCTTTCAGGAGGTAATTGGTGAATTCTTTCTTTTTTTATTAATTTTTTTTCAAAACATATGCGTGGACAATTCTTCCACATGAGCCCTTGCAAAACCTTGTGTTCCAATTTCCCCTCCCTTCACCCAGGCCCTCCCCTAGATGGCAAGTAGTCCAATATATGTTAAATATGGTAAAAATATATGTTAAATGTATTGGTCGACCTGCCATCTGTGGGGAGGGGAAGGAGGGGAAAAATTGGAAAAAAAAGAAAGTTGTCAATGTTATAAAATTACCCATGCAAATATCTGATAAATAAAAATTATTATTATTTTTTAAAAATTAATTTAAAATATATATATGTATATATATATGTTAACTCTAATGTATACATATATATTTATACAATTACTGTGATGCAAGAGAAAAATCAAGTCAAATCAGTAAAAAAAAAAAGAAGCAAAATAAAATGAAAGCAAGCACCAACAAAAAGAGTGAAAATATTATGTTATGAACCACACCCCCAATCCCCACAGTCCTCTCTCTGGGTGTATATGGATCTCTTCATCACTGAACAATTCGAATTGGTTTGAGTCATTTTATTGCTGAGGAGAGTCACATACATCAGAAATGATCATCATATAATCTTGTTGTTGCCATGTATAATAAACTTTTGCTTCTGCTCATTTTACTCAGCATCAGTTCATATAGGTCTCTTCAGGCCTCTCTGAAATCATCCTGCCGGTAGTTTCTTACAGAATAATAATATTCCATGATATTCATATACCATAATTTACTCAGCTATTCTCCAATTGATGGGCATCCATTCAGTTTCCAGTGGTGAATTCTTTCAATGGCTATTTTACCATCTGGGTTGATGACATTAGGGTAGTTTTCCTTGATGATTTCCTGAAAGATGATGTTTTAAGTTCTTTTTTATCATGGTTTTCAAGAAGTCTAATAATCCTTAGATTGTCTCTCCTCTATTTTTCAGCTCATTTTTTTTTTTTTTTTTTTACTGATTCTTGATGTCTCATTTATTAAATTCTAATTTTTGGTAAATTATTTTCTTCAGTTACCTTTTTAAGGTCCTTTTGTATTTGCCAACTGAATTTTTAAATGAATTATTTTATTTAATTGATTTGTTTTTATTTCATAAATTCTGTTTTTCAGAGTTGTTTTCTTTTCCATTTTGTCACATCTATTTTGTAAGTAGTTATATGCTTTTTCCATTTCACTAAATCTATTTTGTAAGTAATGTTCTTCAGATAATTTCTGTGTTTCCTTTTCCAAATTCTCCCACAATATTCTCATTTTCTTTCCCCATTTTTCTTCTCTCTTTTAAAATCCCTTTTGAATTCTTTCTTCCAAAAGAGCCTTGTGAGATGGGAATTAGCTCATATCATCCTTTGGAGCTTCTTCTTCTGGAGATGATCTGCTTTCAGTGTCCTTAGGGTTTGAGGTCTGTTCTTACCTTTCTCTGTAAAACCTATCTATGGTCAGATTTCTTTTTGCTTTTTTGTTTATTATTTGAAAATATTGAGGCCTGCTTTTAGGGCAAAGGGGAGATTGAGATTGTCCAAGCTTCCTCTACAGAGGATAGTGGCACACTGGGTTGGTACTGACTAACTGCCAGTGCTGGGTGGGCATAGCAAGGTCCTGTGTTATTCTGGGGATCAGAGGCTCCCTATTTGACTTTTGTATTTGTGCTGTATGTCTGACAGCAAATATGCTGATCTCCTGGCTTGCAAGCAGGACAGAGTAGCCAACAAAGCTATAAATTCCTCCCATTATATTCCCCAGTGCACAGATCCACACTGTTCTGGATCTCTGCACTGTACCTGTGCACAGCTACCTCCCTCCATGCCCAATTAAAACAGAACTTTTCTGAAGTTCTTCCAAAGTATCTTCCGCTGGAAATTTGTTACACTCTAAATATTTGTGTGTTCAGACACTCCAAAACCAGTTTAGAGACTTGATTTGGTGTTGATTTGAGGGACATCAGGGAGAGCTGAGATAAAGACATGTCTCCTCTTCATCATCTTAGCCAATTAAAAGATTTTTCACAAACAAAAGCAATGTAGCCTAGATTGAGAACTGAGCAGAAATATGTGCTATAAATTTTATAGCTGGTGTTTCTGATAAAAATCTCATTTCTAAAATATATAAGGAAATAACTCAAATTTATAAGAATACAAACCATCACTCAAGTGATAAATTGTCAAAAACTATGTACAATTTTCAGATGAAAAAAGTAAAGCCATTTTTAGCAAATGGTTGTTGATTGAAGACATGAAATTTAAGGTAACTCACATATGATAAATGTTGAAAGGGATGTGGGAAAACCTTGGTATTAATGCATTTTTGGTAGAGTTGTGAAATAATCCAAGCATTCTGCAGGGCAGTTTGGAACTATGTCCAAAGGTCTATAAACCTGTGCATTCTCTTTAACCAAGAAATCTAGCTGCTTTAGGTTTGTATCCCAAAGAAATAATAAAAAAGAAAAAAGAACCCATATGTGCAAAAAGATTTGTAGCAAATCTTTTTGTAGTGACAAGGAACTAAAAATTCAATTGATTCCCATCAAATGAGGAATGGTTAAATAAGTTATGGTATATGAAGATAATAGTTTATTTTTGCTAAGAAATGAGCAGGCTGATTTCAGAATATCCTGAAAAGACTTACATGAAATGATGCTGAATGAAGTGAATCAAACCCAGTTAACATTGTACAAAGTTAACAAAAATATTATGGGATGATCAATTGTGATGAACAAGGCTCTTCTCAATTTATGTAGTGATTCAAAGCAATTCCAGCAGTCTCGGTAAAGATGGTTAACATTTAGAGAGAGAACTATAGAGACTGAATGTGTATTGAAGCATAGTATTTTCATCTTTTGTTTGCTTGTTTTTTTTTCTTTCTCCAGTTATTTTTTTCCCTTGCGGTTGAATTATTTTTCAACACACAACACACAAACATGGAAATATGTTTAAAAGAATTACACATATTTAAGCTACATCAGATTGCTTACTGTCTTGGGAAGGGAGATAGAGAAAATGAAATAAAAAGCCTTACAAAAATGCATGTTGAAAACTATATGTATTTGGAAACTAAAATAGAAATAAATTGTTTTCTATTTCTTCAATCAATCCTTATTTAAATAGGTTATCCTTTCCCTAATATTTGTTTATTCTGAATAATTATAAATAATGTTTTGAGGATTATTATGCTACAATGAAATTTGAGGTCTAGGAATATTGTTTTATTCCTATTTTTTATTAAATTAAAAATATATATTTTTCAAATTAAAAATATATATTCTTTTAAAATTTTGAGTTTCAAAGTCTCTCCCTCCCTCTATCCTTTCCCCTACCTACTAAAAGGTGCACAATATATACATTGTTAAAGTGAAATCATGAAAATATTATTAACCACATTTCCCCCCCAAAGCTAAAACAAAATAGAGAAAAAAGGAAAAAAAATATACTTCAGTTTGTCTAATAATTCATCAGTTCTCCCTTTGGAAGTGGATAACATTTTGTCAACATGAGTTCTTTGAAATTATCTAAGATCATTGTATTGATCAAATACATTGTCATTACAATGCTGCTGTTACTATGCACAGCAATATTGTGTTCACAGTACAATACTTAACTCCCAATTCTCCACACTTTTAACTTTACATCCATTTAAACAGGTTTGCTATAAATTTCTTGCTTTTAGTTTTTTTTTTTTTCCCCTTCTGAGCACCCCTTTCATTTCACACAGTCCATTTGTACTCCATTACAATTATATATCATTACTTGTTCAGTTGATCCTCTGTTGAAAAGCATCTCCTCAATTTCCATTTCTTTACTATGACAAAAGAACTGTTACAAATATTTTTGTATGTATAAATTTTGGATCTCGGGATTGTAGTTTTGAGTAGTTCCAAATTATTCTACAGAATGGTTGGACCAGTTCATTATTTCACCTCCAATTCACGGATGCATCTATTTTTCCCTCATTTCTGACTGGTTTTGTTTTTGTTTTTCTCCAATCTGTAGTGGTTCAGAAGATATTTTTAGTATGATGACTAGAGATAGCTTTGATCTCTCTTCTTTTATATCATTTGGTGATTTATTAAGTGGGAAATGGCTCATTTATGTTTTATGACTCAGTTCTATATTCAACATGTATTTGAGAAATGAGGTCTTTGAGAAACTTGCTGTACTAAAAATACTACTACATTGTTTTTAGGTTTTTTTTTTTTTTAAGCAAAATATAGTTTCCCTATTCTTTCTTTTAATTAGGTCTATATTTTTGTTTTGTCTAAGATCATGATTGCTATTGCTACCCGTTTTTTTGGATTTTTAAATGAAGCATATTAGATTTTGCTCCAGTGTTTTTACCTATTTTTTTATTTTAAATCTCTTCTAAAGAACATTATTATTTTTATTTTATGAGATCAACAAATTCACTTTCAAAGTTATCATTACTGTGTTTTCCTCCATCCCATTTTTTCTCTTTTATCTTCTCAAAAGTTTATTTTGCTAATAAGCTCTGACTTTCCTAAGTTCTTCTTCCTTTTTCACCTCTAGTCCTGTTTTGCTTATTCCTTTTACCTTCTAATTCTTTATTGGAAAAGTTATGCTTTCGTACACAGTTTAGTTTGTAAATATATTCTTCCTTCTATGACCCGTATTAAGAGTGAGGTTCATGCAATGCCCTCTTGCTCCCCTCCATTTTCCCTTCCATTGTAAAAGTTCTTAAATGCATTTTTTATTTGTAATTTTTCCCATTATACTTCTCCCTTCCCCCTTCTTATAGTGCAGTCCTCTTTCATATCCCTCCATTTTTGGGGGGGAGATCATTCCAGCATAAATCAACTCATATTCATATTCTATTTCCTAATATTGAAAAAACTTTGAGGAATTCATGTATCATCTTCCCATATGGTAATGTAAATCAGAGACTCTTTATGAGTATTCTTTCATATTTACCATTTTATATTTATCTTGAATCTTCTGTTTGAATGTCAAGTTTTATATTGGGCTTTGCTCTTTTCATTAGGAATGAAAGTCCTCAATTTTTACTAAATATCTATTTCCCCCCAAAGGATAATAGTCCATTTTGTGGGTAGATTATTCTTGGCTATAAATCCAATTTTTTTGTTCTCCCCTTTGGAATTTGATTATAGTATTTCTAGAGGTTTTCATTTTGGGAATCCTTTTGGGAATTTATATTTCATTTTTGCTCTCTGGATCTAAGAGATCAGGGCATTAAATAGTCCAATAAATTCAGATTGTGCTACTCCTCAATCAATGTGAATTTCTAATTAAATATTCTTTACCTTTAATTTAGTCAATTAATTCTTTGTTAAAAAAAGAAAATATAAGTTCTCCTTCAACAGTCAATTTAATAGAGAAACAAGACCCAGCTTTAGCATATGCATCCTTATAAAAACCAAAGACATTTTCATAAGAATGTCTGTGATTTCCAGTTTTCATCCAAAATGATGCACTGAAAAATTCACACTATGGAATCAATTTTAATGTACAATAACAAATTGAAAGGTTACTTTTAATATATAAAATTTGAATATTTATCTACATTAAAAGAAAACAAAACAAGCTAAAAAAAATCTAATAGTCTGAGCAATTTTTATTCTTTTCCAGTGTAAGGTGAAGTTTAATTTGCTTGATAAAACCCACATGTGTCTTGAACAATTGTGTAAATGGTCAACCAAACCAAAGCAGGTCTGTAATCTGTATGTGTCTGGACTTAACAAAGCAGGCTAAAGATGAGTCAGGAATCAAACAGTTTAATTTATCAGTGAAGGAAAATGCTCACAAGAGAAGTCCTACTGAGAAAGGGGGCTTAGGGCAGGGTATTTAAAAAAACAAAACAAAACACTAAAGGCAGGGCAATAGTCAATTTTAGGTCTTGAGCAAAAAATTCCCCTGGCAGGCCCACGAGTACTCTGGGGATAATAGAGGCATTCTGGGGTCCTATGGAAATAGCCTCCAAGTCACTTGCAGTGTTGAACTTTGTAATTGTCTCCAGTCTTAAGGGACATTGAGAGTTGTGATCAGACAGCAGGAGTAGAGAACCAGTTACATGAGGAGAACAGGAGTGCAGCACCTGATTTGGTTCCCATTTGCAGTTACAAGGAAGGGGATTGTTCAATTAAGAGATCTGTTTAATCAATTTCTGCTACGACTCAGCTCAGATCAGGATCTTCTGGGAAACAGGGAAATCATAAGTCTCAGTGCCGGGGCTTTTGCTGTGGCTGACATCCAGAGGGGATGTGCAAAGGATTGTTGGTATGCCAAGCTTGGAGCACAGCCTGCTTGCTAGGCCTTAGCCATGGTAAACAGTGTCTCTTAATAACTTGACAAATAGAACAAGACATTGCAAAATATGCATACGTATATATTTTGTGGTAAAACAATGAAATTCTTTGCCTATCAATTCCAATCAGCTGACTTTCTAAATTTTAGTTTTGTAATAGCAAGAAAATAATGAAGTCATATTGATTTCACAAATCACAGCTCCTCAGACAGGGAGCTTTAGGCAGTTCTGGCCATTTTAGCCTCATTGTAAACATTCTCTGTGCCTTTTTCCTTATTCCATCCATTTTCACAAGGTGATGCTCTTCAGTCCTGTTTGCCCTCCCGCCACTGGCTTGAGACTTCATTCCAGGTCACGTAGAGGAAGAATGCAAGGACCACGTGAACAGCAACAACCGCAACAATTGCAGCATAAAAATTGCTGTCTCGGTTGGGCATCCCCAAAGTACCTTCAAACACATAAGACTTAGAAGAAAAATATAACCCAATGGGCAAGGTGATCATTAGAGTGGTAAAAACCAGAAGCGTCTTCAAAGTGGATGTTATTGAGTCTTCATTTCTCAGCTCAGACGGTTGCACCTTTCTCTTCTCGTTCCCTTCCATCTTGGCCAGTACTGAAGAGAGGAGGGGAAGTGAGGCGGTGACGGTTATGGTAACTAAGGACAACTGCTCATGCTCTGGCAGGCTCCACCCACTGGAGGTGGGGGAGGAGCTAAGTTTGGGGAGAAGCCAAGTGAAATCCTCCAGAGGGCGCCAGTCAGCTGGCTCCTGGAGCCTGCAAGCGCTGCACACCCTGTCTCTCAATCAAGCTAAAAGTTCATTCTTGAACCAAGGTATGTTCATATCACTTTAGAGTCTTTCCTTTTATTGTAATATCACATTATGTTATTCCTTATGTATGTATCATAGGAATACTCATGAAAAAAAACAATTTTTAAAAACATGAAACTTAATACATGTAAGGTGTCTGATTTAAGTGGAAAAAACATAATCATGAAGATATTTCTACAGAGAACAGCAAATATGCATCTTGTAAACAAAATGTCTGAAAGATTGACAAAATTTTTCTTTTGGCTGGATTTCATTTTGCTATGCAAAAAGTGCCTATCTCATTACATGTCATCAATTTCTTTGCTTGCTATCCTGTTGTCAATTGCAAAAACAATGTCGGAACTGTAATTTATATTTCATTCTTCATTCTAACCACAGATGTATTTATGTTCTTTTAGATAAGCTGAAAACACCCAAATAGTATCTTTATTTTTCAGCTGTTTGCAAAATAAAATGGACTTTTTTTCCTAGTGTGCTCAGAATATTAATAGATCTATAGATATCTCTCCAAAAAATAAATCACAACACTTACAATATTACTTATATTATTATGCTTTTCCCAATATATCATTCCCATAAGCATCTCTTCCGTTATTTTTATATAGACTGATTTACTATCTTTGGAATTCCAACTAGGTCACTTGATTGTAATGACTAGGCTCTTTACTCAATGAAATATTTCTAGGAAAACAAAACAAAACAAAACAAAAAGAAAAACAGCCCTTTACCCTTTTAAATAGAGACAAGGTAGAGAAATAAGCAAGGTGAAATATATCTCATTCCCCTGTAGCAGAGGTCTCTAAATTTTATGTAGCAGTGTGGCCACCCCATTTAACAAAATAAATTCTGTGTTCCAAATGCATACATGCACACAGATGTGTATCCTTCCAATTCAAGTGGGATTCCAATTGCAATGTTCTTTCTAAAAGCTCAGTTACCATTATGTAAAAGTCCATATCTTTTTTTTTTAACTTTTATAAATCCTAACTTTTTATTTTATTTTAATAGTTTTTATTTACCACATATACCCATGGGTAAATTTTACAACATTGACAATTGTCAAAGCTTTTGTTCTACTTTTCCTCCTTCCTCCCCCCCCCCAGATGGCAGGTTGACCAATATATGTTAAATATGATAGAGTATAAATTAAATACAATATATGTATACATGAGCAAACAGTTGTTTTGCTGTACAAAAAGAATAGGAAAAAGTCCATATCTTTTCTAAAGAACAACCACAGCTGAGAACTAGCCTAGAAATTGCTGATTAAGTGGGAATATACCACATAATGTAGGCTTAGAAATCTAAGAAGTTTCAATAATTCAGATTATCTTCATATAGATCCATCCTGTAAAACATAAGGTCCTCTATTTGTAAAAAAATTATAGAGAGAAATACAGGCAAAATATTTCAAAATGGATTCAAAATAATTGGGGGATCAGTAGTCTTCATGTAGAAGCTGATGCTTTCTTTTTAAAGGAAAATAGGATTCTAAATGTTTTATATTACATATCTAATAAATTTCACTTTTAAGAGGTTCACAGCAAATGCTAAATATTTTTTCCTTTGCATTTATTAATCTACTTACTTTCCCAGCTTGAAAAGAATCTTATGGGAGACAGCTAGAATGAAAGGTTACTTTGTATGAGAAATCATTCCAATAAACAAAAAATAAAAATAATGTGCAAAGCACTATGCTAGGATTTCAGGATGCAGATATAAAAAAAAAGAAAAAAAAAGGTATACTCCATTAGAGAAGGCAATGTTCCATAATGAATAAATTCAAAGTAGTTAGATATAACTTAGAAATTGAATGCTGGGAGTGGAGTGGGAGGGAGGAACAATAGGAAGGCCAGTTTGACTGAACTGTGGGATGAGAAGTATATTGAGACTAGAAAGGAAGACCAGTGCTTGTTTATAAAGAGCTTTCATTGTCAAAAGTAGTAGTTTATATTTGATATTAAAGACGATGAGGAACAACTGAGTTTACTGAGTAAAGGTCAGATCTGTACTTTAAGAAATCACTTTATCAGCTCTGTGGAATGGTGATCCTGTGAATCCTGATATGTTAGGAGTAGAGAGAGACTTAAGACAGAGACCTCACTAAGTAGGCTTTAAATTAGTGTTCAAGTATGGTACTGCTACCTAAAAAAGGAACAGCCAAAACAAGAGAAAGATAATTACAGACCAATCTCCCCAAAGAATATTGACACAGTAGTGCAATGGATAGACTACCAGCCCTGAAGTCAGGAGGATAACCTGAGTTCAAATTTGAGTGTCAGAAACTTAATACTTCCTAGCTGTGTGACCCTGGACAAGTCACTTAACTCCAATTGCCTCAGCCAAAAAAACAAAACAAAACAAAACAAAAAAAGAATATTGACACAAACATTTTCAATAAAATATTAGTAAAGAGATTACAACAATGTATTAGCAGGAAAATACACTATGACCAGGAATGGAAAGCTGGTTCAATATCAGCAAAAATATTGCAATAATTGATCATACCAATAACAAAACTAAAAAATTATGTGATAATCTCAATAGGTGGAGAAAAATCTTTTGACAAAATAGTGTCCATTCTTATTAAAATGATAAGCAGCATCTATCTAAAACCATCAGTAAATACTTTTTGTAATAGAGAGAACCTGGATACATTCCCAGTTAAATCATAGGTAAAGCAAGGATACCCATCACCACTATTATTCAATATTGTATTAGAAATGTTGACATTGGCAATAAGAAAACAAAATCAAAGGAATTAAAAAAGGCAAGGAGGAGATAAAACTACCTTTGCAGATGATATAATGATATATTTAGAAAATCCTTGAGAATCATCCAGTTGAAACGATTAATAACTTTAGCAAAATTGTGGGACATAAAATAAGCCCACACAAATCATCAACATTTCTATATTTTACTGACAAAGCCTAGCAACAATAGATAAAAAGAGAAATTCCATTTTAAATAACCGTAGACAAAATAAAATATATGGGTATCTATTTGCCAAGACAAACCTAGGAACTATATAAATCCAATTATAAAACAGTTCTCACACAAAGAAAGATCTAAACAAATGGAAAAATATCAATGCTCAATGTAGGCTGATAATATAATAAAAATAAATATAATAAAAAGAAAATTCCACCTAAATTCAGTGCCATACCAAACTGTCACAAGTTATTTTATAGGGCTAGAGAAAATAAAAAGTGAAACAATTCATCTGGAAGAATAAAAAGTCAAGAATATCAAGAGAATGGGGAAAAATGCAATGTATGGTAGCCTAGCAATACTAGACCTAAAACTATATTTTAAAGCATCAGTCCTCAGAATCATTTGGCTCTGACTAAGAAATAGAAGGGCAGATCAGTGAAACAGGTTAGACACACATGACATAACAATAACAATAGGAAGTCCTCATTTCTAATATAAAGAACTGTCAAATTTATAAGGATATAGGTCATTTTCCAATTGATAAATGGTCAAAGAATACGAGTAAACACCTTTCAGATGAAGAACTTAAAGGCGTCTATATGAAAAGATGCTCCAAATCTAAACTGATTAGAGAAATGCAAATTTAAAAAACTCTGAGGTTTCACTTCACACCTCTCAGATAGACTAAAATGACAAGAAAAGATAATGATAAATGTTGGAGGGGATGTGGGAAAACTGGGAAACTAATGTGTTGTTGGTGGAGTTGTGAAATGATCCACCCATTAATGGAGAACAGTTATATATTATGCCCAAAAGATTGTAAAAGTTTGTATGCTTCTACTGTCTATCTACCCAGGTTACTTATACCTTCGGAATTCAATATTTAACGTGCAACAAGAAAATTGGATTTAAACACATATATTGCATCTGTTATACTGTAACACATGTAAAATGTATGGAATTGCCTGTCATCTAAGGAAGGGAGTAGAGGAAGGGAGGGAAGATTTGGAAAAATGAACACAAGGGATAATATTATAAAAAAATTATTCATGCATATATACTGTCAAAAAATGTATAATTATAATTAAAAAAATAAATTAAAAAAAAAAGTTTGTAGTGCTTTCTGACCCAGCAGTGCCCCTACTGAGTTTCCCAAGGAAATCATATCAGCAGAGGAAAAAGGACTTACATGTTCAAAAATATCTACAGCAGCTCTTTTTTTGTGGTGGCAAAGAATTGAAAAGTGAGTACACCAACAATTGGGGAATGGCTAAATAAGTTTTGGAATATGAAGATAATGCAATATTATTGTTTTATAAAAATGATGAAAAAGCTGATTTTAGTAAGGCCTGGAAAATTTTATATGAACTTAATGCTGAGCAAAACTAGTAGAAAAATATATAATATACAAATAGAACAATACTATATACAAGTAGAACAATATATAAGTAGAACAATATACAGGTATATTGTAACAGCAAGATCATTCATTCATCAACTTCTCAGAAATTCAGTGATCCAAGACAATCCCAATAAACTTTTGATAGAAAACACCACTTAATCCTGGGAGAGAACTTTGGTAAATGAATGTAAATCAACAAATGCTATGTTCACCTTTTTTTTTTTTTCTCTTGTGATTTTTCCTTTTTGCTCTGATTGTCCTCTCCCAACATTATTCATAAAGAAACGTATATTTTAAAAATAATGCACATATATAACCAGAAAAAAGAGAATATTAAAAAAAATTAAATAGTTTGTATTCATTCTGGCCTTTTGAGAGGGGAGAGTAAAACTCTATAGTGATAAAGGGTCTAGTAGGCTTAGAGGCAAAGAGAATAGTCAGGGTGACACTGTTACTTTTTGTCCTTTGTAGTAGCTTTCAATATATGGAAAAGTCACTTTTTTTCCTTCCCTGAATAATTGGGCAAGTTGTAACTTATATTCCAATGATTCTCTCCCAAAACTCAAGTTGATGTAGAGTCACTCTGGGAAAATAAACAGTAGGAACAGGACTTAGCAAAAGTTATTTTGCTCATCTGGAGAGATATATATTGTTGATGCCTGCAGAGCTGGGAGGGAAAATATGCTATTTAGTGACATGACAGAATCACTAACAATGTGTCCCTGGTTGACTGCCAGATAGACAAAATTGGCAAAATGCTTGTTTTGATAGTAAGTCAACTCTATAGCTAGTTATCTCTGAGAATGAATAGCTATAAACAACCAAGAAGCTTTTTTTGATGAGCTTAAAGTAATAAAATAAAATAATGTAAATAAATAAGCTAGGCAGAGCATTTGGAAAAAGCATCTTTAGATTACCCTCTCATGTAGTAATCATTAGCAAAACCTAAATATACTCTTTAAGTTTCAAAGGCAAAATTTATATTGTAAATAGTGACACCAGTAATGCAAAGGATGACCATTGTCTATATTGCATTAAAGCTAATTGTCATGTGTCACTTGCTTTAGCATATTTTAATGGCATAGTGCTAGTAGTCATTAAATGGATCAATTGCTGGTTTTGTGATTATCCAACTGTTTGTGGTAGGAGCAATATTTTAATTCTTCCCATCCAGGTTACACTTACACTACACTTACTACAAGTTTTTGTTGTTGTTATGTCTTGTTTGTTTTCATTTAAAGATATTGGGACATACCTTGAGACTTGGTTTTGAAGATTAAAGACTTGAGTACACAATTGCCACAATATCCTTGAACCCTGAAATTCTTGCCTCGAGGAGCATTGCTCACTTGAATTCACTTAAGAAATTCTTAATGCCTATTTTTGTTGACTCTCCTTCTCCTACTATGGCTTAGTAAATTGTTTAACTGTTAAACTATATGTCTCATTTTGTTCAACTATTGAATCTAAAAAACTATTAGAGTACTGGTCTGAATAAGGCCTAGTCCAGAATAAAGTGTGATGATTGATAAACCACTTCATTTTTCTGACTTGGTATCTTCATTTTAAAAATTAGAATAATACTTACCTTATTACTTACTAAATTAGCTTGACTATGGAAAAGCAATATGCTAGTTCTCCTAAATAAAATTTCTTTATTTTATTTGATTTAACTCAACCTTGGATTCTTCACTGAAATCCATATTCAAATGTATGCCAAAGAAGGAATTATAAAAGCAAGAGAACCATAAACTTTTAGAGATGGAAGCAATCATATGTATTCTACTTCATTCAGGCTATCATTTGCTATATCATAGAATCTGAGAGTTGGAACAAATCTCAGAAGCCAGCGAGACCAATCTATTAATGAATGATCTGCTTTATATCCTGGTTCCTCTGATGGTTCAGGTTGATCATGACATTGATTTTAGTTAAGATTTTCAAAACTTTTTCCATTCTAAGCCATTCTTATTCTATATCCTGTTTTCATCTTTTTCCTTTGCTTCAGTTTATATAATTCTATAAAGGTTCCTCTGAAATGACCCTTTTCATCAATATGTAAAGTAGTTGGGAGAGATTAATACATTAATAGCATCCTGGGAAAATTGACAGAAGCCAAATTAGGAAATGTACAACAGAGGAATTTATATTTATATTCTGTCCTATAGATAGTGGATAATAGTTGAAGATTTTTCAGCAGGGAAATAATATAAACAGAACTGTATTTTAGAATTAAATTTTCAATAGTTGTGGAAAAGAGGAGAATGGATTCTGGAAGTTTAGAATGTTTTTGCAATATTTTAAGTGAGAAGTGACTAAGGCTTGAGATATGATATGAATAAAGAAAAAGGGATAAAGGGAGTTAAAGTTGTGAGACTTGATGAGGAAATAGAGTTGGCAAGACTTGGTAACTGATTGGATGAGAGTAGGGAAAGTTCAGAGTTAAGGGTGTCTCTTACATTGCAAACTCTGGTGACAGTAGGACAATCATACCCTGCATAGAAAAAAAAAAGACGTTTGGAGTAGGACAAATTTGGTCAGTCAGTACATAAACATGTGCTAAATGACTATTATGTGCCAGGCACTGTGTTTTGATTAATTCAGGAAGAAAGATAACAAAATTTAGTTTAAATAGCTGAAAATACAGATATTTATGGAACTTCCAGGTAGAGATGTTTGAAAGGCAGTTGAAAATGTACTAAAGGACATAAAGAGATTAAGGTTAGATTTGTATATCAGAATTTCTTATGGATGGAAATTAAAGTTGACATATATTAACTGAGGAGATGAGGAAAAGAGAGAATAAGAAGAGAAGTGGAGAGGATCTAGGACCTAATTTTAGTTATAACAAAGATCTCATTGATGACCTCAAAGACAAGTTTCTAAGTACAGTTGGAGATATGTAAATCCTATTTAAAAAAACAATAAAGAAAAAAATAAACTGATTATGACCATTAAACGGAATTCTTTGTGAGTTTTATAATACTGGAGGAGAGAGACAATAGAGATTAAAGAAAAACTTCATGAGAATATTCCAAACATTGTACTTATTTCTGGGCTTAAGTTTTTAAATTTTTAACTACTCTAAAAAAAGAAATTATACCTGGAGGGAAGCTCTTAAGTAGGGCAGTGTTCCATCTACCCTTTTTTCTTTACAATAGATATAAAGGAGTAGTAAAAATGCTCAGCACATTTCAAAATTTTCCTTACATTCTAGTAGACAGCACTGCTGGCTGTTTGATTGTTAGTGACAAAAGTTCCCCCTCCAAAATTTCCACAGTAAAAAAAAAAAAAAGCATGCAAACAATAGCAACAACAGCAAAAAACCATCATAAAAAGAAAATTAATATACAGAGCCAAGATAGCAAAGTAAAAGCAGAGCATCACCATCCCAGACCCTTCTAAATACCATAAAATAATGACCATAAACATTCCAGAATTCACACAGAGATAGAGTAAAGACATTTTCCACTCCAAGACAGTTTTGAAGATCAGAAGAAATGGTCTTTTGCATCAAGGTAAGAGAGGAGCATAGTACAGTGCAGACTATGCCAGTGCATACAAGGCTCTATAAATCAGGAACAGGTCTCATGGTGACGTAATCAATGACATCAATGTCAGGCTCCAGACCTCTCATCCCAAAGACAGAAAAATTGGACAATGAAACAAGAGGATATTCTGAATGGCAAAAGAACTAGGATTACAACCAACATTCACCTACCCAGCAAAACTGAGTATAATATAATCCTTGGGCTGGGGGGGGTGGAGGGGGAATGGATATTCACTGTTCAAGCATTCCTAACAAAAAGACCAGAGTTGAATAGCAAATTCGATTTTCAATACAAGATATAAAAGAAGCACACAAAGGTAAACAGGAAAGAAAAAGAGTAAGGAATTCAATAAGATTAAGCTGTTTATATTTCTACATGGGAAAATACTTGTAACTCATAAGAATTAAGGCAGTTAAAAGGAAATACATAGAGAGTTGTGAGTTAAATGTGAAGGTATAATTATCCTTTAAAAATAGAAAAATAGGGATGAGAAAGAAGAATGCACTAGTTGAAAGTGGAAAGGGATAATTAGAAAAGGATAAATTATTATCTGACATAAGGGAGACCTAAAAGAGATTGTAAGATAGCATATGAACCTTACTCTAATTGGAGTTGGCTCAAAAAGGGAATACTATACACACTCAATTGAGAGTAGAAATCTATCTTATGTCCCCGGAAAGTAGAAAGGGGAAAAGACTTCATTTTTTAAACATAGAAAATTGAGTCAATTTATTGAAATGATTTATTAATCAATTGATAGATGATCAAAGGATAAGAATAGGCAGTTTTCAGACAAAGCAATCCAATATATCTATAACCATGCTCTCCAAGAAAAATGCCAATTAAAACAATTTAATTGCTGCCTCATACCTGTAACATTGAGTAATATGATAGAAAAGGAAAATAACAAATATATCCTAATGTATTATTTGTGAAGTTGTATATGGATTCAGCCATTTCTGAGGGTAATTTGGAACCAAGCCCAAAGTGCTATATAACTAGGCATACTCTTTGACTAAGCAATGGCACTTCTAGATCTATATTTCGATGAATTGTTTTTTTAAAAGGATGAGAATTTATGTTTACAAAATCATGTGTAAAAACTCTTTTAACTGTGGCAAAAAAACTGGAAATTTAGGGGTTGTCCATCAATTGGGGAATGGCTGAACAAGTTATTGTATATGATTATAAAAATCCCATTGTCCTTTAAGAAATTATTAGTAGGATGATTTCAAAACAAAATATGGAAAGATTTATATGGCTTGATGCAGATGAGTAGAATTAGAGCATTGTACACATTGTATGATGATTTGCTATGAATAGCTGAGTTATTGTGACTATTCTCAGCAATACTATGATCTAAAATAGTTCTGTAGGACTTATGATGAAAGGTGCTGTTAGTCTCTAAAGAACCACCAGAGCCTGAAAACATATAAAAGATACTTGTCTTTACTTTCTTTATTTTTTTTCTTTCTCCCCTCCCCTGTGTTTTCTTTTACAGAATGACTTAACGTGGAAATGAGTTTTTCATGACTATACATGTATAACCCATCAAATTGCTTGCCTTCTCAATGAGAGGAGGGAAAAAGGGGAGATAATTTTGTGCTCAAAATTTGAAAAAAACAGCTAAAATTGTTTTTATTATGTAATTGAGAAAAAATTAAGTAAAGAATTACTTTATTAAATAAGAAGGAAAAACTCAAAGAAATTACATTTTATGGAAAACAAAAACAAAAAAATGAGATCATAAAAAGGGATTAGGTTTATTTCTTCTCTATGAGTTAATTATTTTGTAATTAACAAAGGACAAGACATTTCAGACATTCATGCTTATGAGTCCACAGATTAAGTTTAATCACCCATGAATAGCAAAGTTATTTTTTCTCAGGGCTTTTGTGTCTGTTTGCTACTCCAGATGTTAGAAATACTTCTCTAATTTTCATATAGATCTGCCCAAGACACAAAATAAAGAAAAAATGGGCATGTATCTTTACTTGGATCAAATTTATACACAATTAGAAAGACAATGAGGAATGCTATTATATGAAGATAAGAGTTAAGTAAACAGAGAAACTTTGAGATACAATTCATTATTTTCTCAGGTTTTTGGTTTGTTTTTACATTTTTTTGCTAGCATCCTCACAATCTTTGAAATAGGATCATAGTTATATAAGGGATTCACCAGGCCATTTAGTCCAAAAATATTCATTTTAGATAGAAAGGACAACTAGGTGACATAGTAGATAAAATGCCAGGCCAGGTTTGAAGTGACTTCAAATACAATCTTAGATATTTATTAGCTGTGTGACCCTGGGAAAGTCATTTAACTCTGTTTGCCTTAGTTTTCCTATCTATTAAAATGAGCTGGAGAAGGAAATGTCAAACAACCTTTGTATCTTTGCCAAGATAACCCCAAATGGGATCACGAAGAGTCAGATATGATTGAAAATGACTAAACAATACAAAACAACATGAACAACAAACAACATGAGGCCCAGAAAGACCTACTGTGACATAAAGATTGCATAAATTAGTAGTGACAGAAATGAAACTAATATCCAGAAATCTTGAATGAAATTCTTTTTACATTACACTAGCACAGTTACTTCCTGGTAAAATTAAGGGTACATGTTATACAGCAATTACTATGGCACTTGTGTGTCAATTTGGAATCCTTTATCTCTGCCTCTGGAACCACGTCTCTTTGTTGCTTTTCCTGAACAAAAGCTAAATAACATATATAACTGTAGTGTTCTTGGTTGGTTTTCTGGAGGTCTCTGTGGCAGCCTTCTTTTCAGGAGAATAATTGCCACAAGAATAGCCAGGTGTTTAAGTATAAATTCTTTATTGCCTCCTTGCTTGGGGACTGTGTTGGTTTCTGGAGAGTCTTTCAGATCTGTCTTGGTCTCAGTGAGACAAATTCAGGAGGCGGTGATGTGAGATGAAGTGAATGAATTTGGCTCTGACCCTGGCTGAGTTTGTCCCAGCTCATATGCCCTATTTTAATTATCATAAGTGTGAATCTTGAAGAACTATGTTAACTACTAAGTACATGTACTGAACTAGAGAACTAGTAATTACCATGCTAAACTAGATAAACCATTGTCTTACCAATTCCACTGACTTAACACCTTGTAAGAATCCTTGGTTTGGCCCATAACATATAACAAGGCCTTTCATCACATTCTCCAGGTGATAAAATTGATACATTAAGAGATTTTAGGAGCAGTATGCATTAAATGGCCATATATAGAGAGACTAAGGGCACTTTTCTCTCTGTATAATATTAATTTTTATTATTGCTTTGTTATTTAAATAAAGTTTCACTCAAGAAAGAAATCAGGCCTTTAAAATTTTATTCCTGGAATCATCCCATAAACTGCTGGAGAGCTATAAGATATACCTTTAACTTCTCTGGGAATTCATATGTGAAATCTTCCCATTCATATTAGGTATGGACATGTTCCTTCAGTTCTTTCTTTCTCTCTTTCTTCAGTTTCTTTTCTTTCCTAATCTTATTCTAGCCCTGTCCTGTCTCCCCATCTTCTCCTAGCACTTGTTTAACCAATATAACTTGGTGGAAAATAAAGTGATCTGCTTACTTTAACGCTAAGACTTTGGATTTTCTAAGCACTGCACTCCAACATGTTAGTATTTATACATATTCACTTTGGGTGGAAGAGTGAATAGAATGCTGGGTCTGAAATATTTAAGTCCTTGGTTCAAATATCTGAGCATGTAATATTAAATCGTTTTTGCTTTAGTTTTTTCAACTGCAAAATGAGGGCAGCTGGATGGTTCAGTGGATGGAATATTGAGGCTAGAGTCAGAAAGATATCATCTTAAATTCAAATTTGACCTCAGACGTATACTAGTTGTATGATCCTGGGTAAGTCACTTAACCCTTTTATCTCAGTTTGTCCATCTGTAAAATGACTGGGAAAGGAATGGCAAACCATTCCAGTATCTTTGTCTGAAATCCCCAAAGGGGAAAACAAAAAGTAGAACACAATAACTGTATAGCAACACCACCAAAATGGAGATAATAATAGCACCCTTCTCTCAGGGTTGCTGTGAGGATTAAACAAGATTATATTTGCAAATCATTTAGGACATTACCTGGCAAATAATTATTACTTTAAAAATTATATTTCCTTTCCATTTATTTTTATTTTTTAATTAATATGATTTAGAATTATCTCTTCTTTTTTTAGATTAAAAAAGTCAAGATGCTAGTATAAGTTATACTTACTGTGATAAAATTGTCATATATCATAATTATCATACATTATCAACCTATTTCTTTCTATCATTATTGACTGGCATTTGTGGTAGTATGAAAGTGGTCCTGAATCTGAAATCAGCAGAGTTGACTTTGCTGTCATTTCTGTCATTTACTTGACTGTGTTAACCTCAGCAATTTAGTACATCTTTGAGCTGGGTTCTTCACCTATAAATGGGCATATCGATATGTGTACTATTTGCCTCTTAGAGTTATTGTGGGGATCAAATAAAGATATGCACATAATGCTTTGTGAAATGCAAAATGCTGTGGAAAACTCAGCTCTCATTTTAATCAAGAATATATATTATTTTGATACATAAGCAAGGTAGTAGTTGTTGTTTGTCCTTCATTCTCCAAAAGGATCTTGATATTAGAAAGGTAATGTCATGACATGCAGGTGAATTGGATTTAAGTGAGTGAAGACTGTGCGAAGTTACCAGCCTCACATTCTCCTCTGGAACCATCAGGGTCTTTTTGAGAATGAAGGAAAAACAATCACCTCTATGCATAGAACTATAGCTGCCCCACTAGGGACCCAAGTGGAAGTCAGTTGAGCAAAACATCTTTCTTTTCTTTTTTCTTTTCTCTTTTCTTTCCGTTTTCTCCTTTCTCCTTCCCTTTGTTTCCCTCCCCTTCTTTTCCTTTCCCTGCCCTTTCTTCCCCTTATTTCCCCTTCTCTCTCCTTCCATTTCCTTTCTTTTCCTTTGCTTTCTTCTTTACTTTCTAATAACCACTTAGGGCATGAACTAGGATAGAGGGGAAGACAAGGGGAATTCAATTATTCAGTCTTCTACTGTAGGGATCTCAGATATTTGGAGACTTTGGAATGAGATACACAGAATTCAGTGTATGAGTCAAAGTGAAGATAAATAGATCTGTACATGTAACTACATGAAAAAAATTGTAGAGAACCTTAAATGATAGTATTCGAAGTTTCCACCCTAATGGCAATTGAGAGTTGTGGGACAGGGTAGTGGCAAGTATATGCATATATCTTAAGAAGATTATTCTTTCAATTAAGTATGGGAGCTCTACCACAAAGAATGCTCATTTAGTTACCTTGTTCTCCCTTCTGAAAAGATAAACAAACAATATTGGGGTAAGTTTATAAACATTGGCCCAGAATCTTGATCTGATCTTCTTTTAGAGATGAGCTATAGGTACTCACAGAGGAGGGGAGAGATGTCCAATTTTTGCATACAAATATATATTTCTGCTAGTCATATCAATTTACCTTTTTTTTCCTGATGTGTCTAATATATTTCCTGGAACATAATAGGTACTTTATAAATGTTTGCTGATGAATGCATTAGTTAAAGATTCGCCTTTATGTTTTCTTTACTAAGCATACTTAATTACTGGGCATCAACCCTTAACAAAGGACTACTTGAGTTCCCAATACCTGATATATCATTATCTCAGAATTTAAGGACAAGTCAAACCCTCTTACTTTGGAACCCAGGATTTCTACTGCTTTAGGAAACTAGTGAGGGGATCTCATGAAGAATGAGTGGTATGGTAGAAAGTAGGTATGGTTCCAGTGCAGTCAGTGCACAGCTTATTGTACCTTAGGTAAGATCTCTGTGGGTTTTCTGAAACATAAGTGAGTTGGACTAAGTGATTTTTTGAGAATACATTCCTATCCTCTTATAATCATCAGGATTGTATGAGTACCCATCCTCATGTACTCAGGAAGCTGTGCTAGCAAAACTGGCCATTCAGTTTGAAGTCTTGCTTCTTTTCATTTGAGGACAGCCTTCCAAATATCAGCAGTGAGCTACTGACTTAGATGCCAGTATATAAATTCCTAACCTACTTTTGATTCAAGAATAATTTCCCAGAATCTCAGTATGGAAAACAATAACAACAGGAACCACCATAAAGGTTATCTCATATAATTTCTATGTGAATAGCTCAGAAACGTGGCATGGTGCATGTTGTACTAGACTTCGAGTTGGGAAGATCTCGATTTGGATATGGCTTCAGATACATGCTAGCTGGGGGATGAGGTAAGTCACTTAATATCTCTATCTCTGTTCTCTCATCTATAAAGCAGAGATTATTAATAGCATTTATTCCATAGGGTAGTTATGATGATCAAATGATTTACCACTTGTAAAATAGTTTGCAAGTGTAAAACACTTCATAATACTGTGTAAGTTAGCTATTATACAGCATATTATTGTATAGTATTTATGTTATAATGTATATTATTCCATATTATTGTAAGCTAGCCATTGTTATGATTATGACATCCATAACAAATAGCTATCACTGGCTGGTAATATTCTCATGATAGGCAGTTTATTGACTTAAAAAACAATGCAATCTATTTTTTGGATGGCTCTAATTGTTAGGTAGTTAAAAAAAAAAATTTACACTCTTACTGAGCTAGAATCACTCTCTAATATATTTCTGTTACTTCTAGTAACAGATTTTCATAGAGGCTGATGTCATTCCTCTTTTATATGACAATCCATCAAATATTTGAAACAGCAATCATATCCCTTCTAAGTCTTGCTTTTTTCCAAGTAAAAATCATCTGGGTGTTTTTCATTTCTTCCTCATAATAGAATCGTCTCCCTCCATAGTATGCTTGTCCTCTTCTTTGAACATGTTTAAGTCTCCCAATGTCCTTCCTAAAATATGATGTGCCAGATGTGTTCTGAATATATTTGATACTGTTCACTACTGGTCTTTTATTGATGTCCAGTGTTCTAGTTAGAGAAGGAAATTAAAGGAAAGATGTATGGATAGCTAACTAGCTAGCTAGATTCATTCCTTTGAATGATTTTATTTCATTGTTGCTGGGAGCAATAATGGAGGAAATTCCCTCTTGCCAACTTTTTTCCTCCCTATACTAAGTCAAACCAACAACTTCTCTGCTTGCTTCAGGAATTCAGAGGTTTAAGTAATTTGTTCAAGAGCACAAAGATAATATATATTAAAGGGGATATTTGAATATAGATATTTATCCCTTTATCCAATATATCACAATACCTCTAAACAAATAAATAGACTAACTTTGAATTAGTTCATTGTTCTTCTATGATTATCTTAATTGTACCTGTGAGAGGAACTTCCACCTACAAGAATACTTCCATTACTGAGGGAATCTTGACTTTTTAAAGGCATTGTTAGAAATAAAAGAAACAATGTAGCTAGGAATCCATTGAATGATTGCTTTCCTCAATTCACAGAATATATTAAAAAGCATGCTCTTAGCTGAAGCTTATATACCTGTTGATCTGACTTGGCCATTCAGATCAGTTCTCATAATTATTCTAATAGTGAAATAATAATTGACATTTATATAGTTATAGTTTCCAAGAACTTCATATACATAATTATTCTTTGATTCTCACAAAAACCCTGTGGGGCATTCTATCTCAGTTTAATGGATGAAAAAAAAAGTGAGTTTTCAAAGTCTAAATGACTTCTTTATGAATATATAGGTGGCAATTATCAGAGAAAAGCCCTGAACTGAGACCATCCTAACTCCAAGGTCAGCCTTCTAATCTCTATACCACCTTGATTCTTACAAGTCTCACTTATGTTTTTATTGTGTGTTTGATAGTGATGGAAAAGATGATGATTTTATGGTGACAAGAGTAACAATAACTCATTTATATAATGCTTTAACTTTGGTGAAGTATTTAAAAAAATAATAGGACACTAGGGTTTTCTAATATGAAAGCATTGGACACTATCAGTCCAATAGATCTCTGTAATAGATCTCTTACTTCCTGTCTATTCATATGTATCAGTGGGTAAGTCTATCAAACATGGCCACTGAAGTTTGGTTTCCAGGAATAATGTATTATTTCAATGTGTCTCTGAAGATGAATGATCTTAGCTCAAGAATGTACTTATCTATGTGCCCCCTTAGAGTTTAGGGAGGCAAATAGGTAGTGAGCATCAAATGAGGATTAGATTAATTTGACTCTTTGCCTAAGAAGATAATTCTAATCTTCCTTCATGACTGCTCATTGAACTATATATAGCTCATTGGAAATAAGTAAGAAACTCCTAATTGAATATATTGGAATATATTCTATAGTAGAAATTATTTAAAATACATTTTATATTTCTTTATAATTTTAATGTTTAATAATATTATTTTTTCTATCCTTCATATGGGCAGTATTATTTCTGATAGTGAATAATTATATAAATCATTTTTTATGATATTTGTACTAGGATGTGAGAAAGTGATCTTTGAGTTTTTTGACTAAAATAGACGCTAAGATAGAGAATAAAAAAAAAAAATCTGGTTTTCTTAGAGATGTGAATGAGTCTTGTTTGATTCCTTGTTGCCATAATGGATGATCTTACTAAAGGGTAAGTAGACTGAAAAGACTTCCTTCTTGTTCTTTTTCAAAAGGACTAGAGGAGTCAAAGAGTACTACTTCCCAGAATAAAAGAGTAATAGAAATTATTATTTTCCTTCCAAAACCAGAAATAAGAGAACAAAAATGAAGAAGGTGCGACTTTCAAGGAAAACTACCTACTTACCTAGTAAGTCTTTTAAAACTTCTTAAGATTTTGTGACTTTATCTTTTTGAATCTGTGCATTTTCCTATGGTAATCGTTAAATGCTTCAATGAATCTGTGACATTATCAGCGTGAACATAGCTTCTTAGTTCAAGATTACAAGCTACCTGTATTTCTTCCAAAGGATTTATTCAAAAGTAAAAGCTCTTAGAATGAAAAAAAAAAAAAAGATTATTTTTATTTTAGTGGAAACAACAAAGGAGTAGAGAACCCTGCTTTTTTTTTTTTTAATAAAAATTTTTGACTCTTCCATCTCCAGCAAGCTGACGTCAGTTCCATTACTGAAAAAACTTCAGTATCAAACTCTACCAACACAATACCTTTCACTTTGGTGCCTTTATAGTCAGTCATTGTGCTACCACCCAGAACAAGTCTCCATTACATCTCCTCCTTCCTATTACAATAGTTTACTAATTGAACTCTTTTCTTCCTTTTCCAATCCATCACTCACATACCTGTCAAAATAACTTTTCACTGGAACATTTCTAAATTATGTTATTCCTCTCATCAAAAATCTTAAGTGGCTACCAATTACTTCTAGCATAAAATGCAAATAATTTAGTCTGGATTTAATGATAATCATAATTTCTAAATGAGCAGTCCTATCTCTTTCTCATTGATCCCTGCCTGCACATCCTGTAACCCAGTCTTCTAACCAAACTGGATTACTACTCATTCTTTGAAATGGATATCCTATCTCTGTTCATCCTTGCCCAGAATATGTTCCTTTCTTATCTGTGATTTTCAAGTTTACGAATTCATATCTTCCTTAAAATGTAATCTTCTTTTGTCTGCTACCTTCTGTGATACAATTGTTGAAAATGTTTTCTCTCTTATTTTTCCCCTAGAGTAATTGTCTGCATCTCTCCTTTACTCCCTTCATACCCTACCTTGTCTAACCTCCAAGTAGTGTTGCTATCCATTAGCCTGACCTTCTTCAAAAAGAAAAAACTCAATAGCTGGCCAGTCCAGTGTTCACATTTGTGGTTTTACATATGTTTAAATCTCCTGAATGAGAGTATAGAATGAAGTATCAAAGTCTCTATACCTCTCAGAGGACTATCCATCTCTCTCAGGTCTGCTTCTCTTTAGTATATCCATCTTTTTAATCATCCCTTCAATCTTTGGTATGTGGCTTAATCATATATGATTAAATTTCAAAATTTCTGAGGTTCTACCCACCTTCCTTTTCCCACCTATTCCCTATAGATTTCACTAATCCAGGGGAGCATCCCCTTGGGGTAGTGGGATTGTCTTCTCATAAGAACAAAGTATATTTCACCATAACAGTGCTTTACTCTTAACTACAACAATAAAATACACTATAAAATATTCACAATCATCTGTGCCACCCCCAATATTTATAATTTCAGGCAGCCCCAGACTGTATATAAGCCTCTCCAAATGTGAGAGTGCTAAGAAAAAGGAAGGTTTCATTATTGGCAACAGTAAACCCTAGGGTCACTTCTCCTGCAAGCAGGCAAAGAAGTGAAGAAAATGTAATACAATTCCCAATTGATGTTTCACTCATGTTCTTAGTAGAAGCAAACAGACAAAAACTCAGGAATTCTTATTCTTTATTTCAACTCCTTTTTCTTATAAGGAGTGCTTTTATGTTTGATGTTCTGCTACTGGCTGGACCCTGGGCAGCTTTTTTACTATGGCTAATTATGTATGAAGTATGGGGCACTCAAGGGGAGGTTCCTGGTTAGGAGAAGTCTGTCACTATCATTCTATCTTGACATCTCTGACCTTTTATACAATCTTCTTGTAGGGAATGGTTCCATCACTCTCTCTGTTCTTAACCTTGTCCTCAGTACCTTTCTTTGGTTGCTGTTTCTTATTTTTGTTTATACATATCTTTCTAACTACCCAATGAAAAGTCAAGGCCAGGTCCCTGGCTTTCTTTTGTCTCCACTAAAATTTAATCTTCTAAGAAAAGCATTTTTTCAAAATAACCTAATTATACTACCTTCCTTCTTTTAAACTCTTTTTTCCCTCTACCTTATCCTGTTGTTTCTTTTAGCTTAGATTGTAAACTTATTGAAGTCAAGAACTGTATCTTTTGTCTCCTTTTCTGTCTCCAGCAATAAGCAGGTTGCCTGGCACTAAATAAATGCTTATTGACTAATTATTCCTCATGCTTAGAACAACTCATTGCACATAGTATTTACTTAGTCTGTGAGCACAATTCTTAATTGGAAGGAAACCCCACTGAAGTAAAAGGGATGGTAACTGCAAGCTCAGAGGTCTAGAACTAGAGGGAAAAAGTGAAAGTGAGATCAAGAAGCCAGCTTGGGAATGAGAATTGCTGAGGCCATTCAGATGCCATGGAGTACTACAAAATAGAAATGAAAAGACATATAGAACCAAACTGTGTGCATATTGCACTTAGGAAAATGATTTTATAGTAAGCTGTTGCAGCTGTTATTTGGATGACCTCTAGCTGATGGTGACAAAAACATGAATGAAATAAGAATTTTGTTTTGTGAGCAAATGGAACATAGTGCTTATGTTGTTGAAGTTTAATGTTAAAAAAAAAAAAAAAAACTGTTAAAAAAATTAAAAAGGCTAACCCCTGATCATAGCAAATCTCTGACTACACACTTCTGACTTCTTTATCTTCCTGACAGTATCCCTCTTTAACAACTTCTTTACAATCTTCAAGGTAGTTAATTCTTTTGTACATTTAAATACAGATTGTGCTATGTGGCTAAGTATCCCATTAAAGGGACATTTAGGCTATCCTTGTGCTGAAGTAATAGTATTAAGCTAACAGCTGAGAGATTTGTTAGCTCTGATCTCACCCCAATGTCAGTTAACATAGAAATGATTAATAGTTACAAAAAATAATGACTTCAATTTTTATTCTTTTCATAGTCAGATTCTGTCAATCATTTTTGTAGATTGCTGTAATTCTTGTTTCTTGGCATTTGGTTATGTAATAATTCACTGTAGTATATTCAGTTACAAAATAGAGCTTTGCAACCCTCAGACCAATGGGAAGGTTAGCATTTTGCAGATTACAGCTTTAAAATTCAATCTTCTTGCTACTCCTCCCTTTATACACATATCTAAACTGCTTTCCTAAAGGTTGGAGAGTCTAAAGCTTGGCCTGAGAATGGTTTTGCTTTTACCTCTGATTTACTGCCAAAATCTCATTTTGCTTTCTTTCAGGGGAAAGAAAAATATTATATGAATTCATGTGACCCACCTTCCATACCCCAACACTCTTTCTCCCCTTCCCCCCCCTACTTCACATCTGAACTTCAGTATATGGAATACTTATATTATCTCTCTGGTTGTTTGCAGTTCATGTTATTCTTTTCTCTATCTGATTTACTATTCTAGCAACATTTTTATTTAACCTAAGGCTCAAGATCCTATAATTCCTGCATTTATACAAAGTAGGCTCAATCTTGGGGACTTTCCCAAATGATAAGTATTAAGCTTTGGTTCATTATACCCCCAATCAGAATTTATCTAGGATTCTGCTAGATAGAGTTTATGTAAAGTTCATGTCTGGTTTAAACACATGTGAGTAATAAGGTCATTAGTTTAAAAAAAATACAAAAAAGGAAAAAGGCAAACAACAAACATCTCAAGGTAAGAGATTTATGCTAGAGACAAGATAGAATTTATTTTGTTCATCAGAAGACAAAAAATGATTCAAAAGAGCTCATGAACAAATGTAGAGGGAAAAGGGTAGAAGGTATTGCCATAATACATAAACAAATCTCCCTCTCAAGAAAAACTATTTTTTCCCTAAAATGGTGATAATTTTTTTTTATTGCAGCACTATTCAATGGTATGAATTTAGACTTGGTGGTGAAACAATACCCTAGTATTCCAGATAATTTTTCTTTGTTACCAGATGTTAAAGAATTCCCTCAAGAAAAAAGGAAGTCTTGCAGTTTAGAATCCCTCCAGAAGGCACATATTCTTGGGCATTATTACACAAGTATTAGATGACCAAAATCTACCAGGATCTTCCAATCTATGGCAATAGAAACATAGTTTTTCATAAAAGGTGCCCCTTTTATCTGATGGAATTTTCCTTCCCTAGATCAAGTTTTTTCTGTTTATCTGAAGCACAAAAAATCCCACTCACATAGTGTCAGGACCCCTCAAAATTGGTGAATGTCTAACGACCATTTGAGTCAGCACATTCCACTTTGTGGATTGAGTTTCTATATGGAAACCAAAGATCATGAATACAGAAACTAAGTGTCACTGTATTTTATTGCATATCCCTAACTTCCAATAATGGTGAGGAGCAAAGTTAATCTGTCAATCAACCTTCATTAAGGATTTATTAAATACAAAGCATTATGTTAAGTATGAGTCATAAAAAAAGACAAAAACATGGTCTCTATCTTAAAAGTCTAATTGGAAAAATGACAAATAAATAACTAGGTCACCCAAGATGTAGAGAAAATAAATGAAGAAGCGAAAGTCTTTTGTCAGAAGCCTCTTTTTCTCTTCAGATAAACCTTGCTGAAAAATTGTTCTTCTCTCTATATATAGATCTACAATCTAAGAATTTTCAAACTGAGGGTTACTCATAAGGCATTCCCTAATGTTGATGATTTGACCAAAAAATTTCCACTCTCTTGCTAAAATGTCAGATTCTGGGATCATGCTACAATTACCTCCTTTAATTAGGAAGCAAAGGTTCAGGATTAATATGGTCTATTAATCCTTCTCCTGAGGGACCATGTGGCATCTCTCTGGGATTCTTCAATATTGCCTCAGCTGTGCTAAGAATTCTCAGATTCCCAGTTTATTCTTCTCTGTGCTTAGAAAAGAAATAAGGTAAAAGACAAACTCTCCATTCAATTTACACAGTAATTCACAGGTAGTGCTTCCACTCCCAGTTGAGCCATTAATGACTCCTCATGTACTCAGAAAGAAGGTGAAGAAAGAAAAGTTGAAAGGAAACCAAAAGGGCAGATCAGGTCTATCAGTACACTTTTGTAGGGCATAAGAACGGATGCTTGCTCACAAGAGAGTAAATTCTCCCAAGATTCTAAGCTACCTAATTCTTCTTTTAAGCAGGACAAGACAAATCATTGAAACTCTTTCTCTAGGAAATACCAAAAAATGTTTAACTAACCAGTACACTATGGTATATAGCCTCAGTCACTAAAGTTTACAGAGGAGTTTCATTTTGTTATCTTAAGAAAGTGCCAAAATGGAGAAATTTGATTATTCATATCTCTTTTCCATAGTGTATGTAGATACACTATGGAAAAGAGATATGAATAATCAAATTTCTAAAGAAAGGCTCACCTTCAAAAAAAAGTTCTTTACGGTGATCAGAGAACTATCTCGATCAATATGTCTTTCATAAAAAGTGAAAGGTTTCAGATAAAAAAAATCTAAGTGGTCAAATTCCTTCCAACTCTGTATCTAGGATTCCTGCTTTTGCAAGGCCACACAGTTTCTTTAAGTGTTTAATATATGTTGATTTTCTTTCCTGAATTTTAGTTATATGTATGTTATTTCCAGATATACTACCCAACTTCAGACTACTACCAAAGACTTTTTATTAGCAAGCAACTACATTTAACTATGTATTTATCATTCCATATCCATTATATGAAATAATCCGATTCATCAGCAAAAGGACAATAGTACATTTCCTCATTTCTAGGCCAAAGATAGCTAAATAAATTACAGAGTATTTAGTTTTATTTTAATGTTCATTATTTGATTGATTCATCATAGGATTGTTATAGCCAAGACCCAAAATTTCCCAGGTAAAGGAGAAAACATGGCAGCAAAACAGAAAGATGTATTTAAATATCATAGAGCTACAATACAGTTCACACAGGATTTAGGAGCACAGAAAAACAGAGGAATTGGAATGTGATATTCTAGAAGGCAAAAGAGCTAGAATTAAGTGAAGAAATATCTATCCTTAAAAATTCTAAAAAGAAAAAGTTAATCCTAAAAATAAAAAAATGAAAAATTTTCATTCAAATATAAGAAAAAAATCAAAAATGAGTAAACAAGAGTAACCAATTATGAGAGATTAATATGATTAAAAGAAAGAAGATAGGAAGTGGGAGAAAAGATAAATTGTGGGAAGTAGTAGTCAGAAAGGAAAAAAAAATTCTCAAGGAAGGTACAGAATAAAAATAAAAGGTAAGGATAAGAAAATAGGAAAAAGGAAAGACAATAATCATAACTGTGAATGTTGATAAGATGAATTCAACCAATAATAGAATGAATTAGAAACAAGAATTAAAAACCAACACACTTGAAGCTAAAAGATACACAAAGAGCTAAAATTATGGGCTTTCAGAAAACATTTATTGTGCTTCAGTTTTCAAAACAAATAAAAGGCAGTATAGCCATTTCAGGCAAAGATAAAACAAAAAGAAAATCCTAATCAAAGGAGATAATCAGAAAATTTATTTGCTAAAAGGTGATATGGACAGTGAATTAATATATATGCTAAATACATGTGTAGAAAATGGCATAATATTTACGTTTTTGAAGGAAAAGTTAAATGGTTTTCTGGAGAAAATAAAAGAACTATAGTGGGAGAAATCTTAATTTACTCCTTTCAAATCTAAACAAATATAAGAATAAAATTAGCAGGAAAGAATTTAAAAGTTAGATATAATAGACCTCTGCAGAATATTGAACAGAAATAAAGGAATATACCTATTACATACATAGTTGCCAATGTTAACATCACAAAAACTGACCAAGTACGAGGGCATAAATGCTACAAATGAAGAAAATTAAAAATATTAAATATTTTTTTCTAACCATAATGCAATAAAATTTAAATAAAATTAAAAAAAACTTTGAAGGATATTTATAAATTAATTATAAACTAAGCAGTCTTATCCTTTAAAATGAGTATATAAAATAACAAAGCAAAGAAACAGTTTAATTGAAGATAATGACGCCAAAAAGACATCACACCAAAATTTGTGCGATTCAGACAAAATGAAAGAAAGAACATATCAATGAATTGGAAATGTGTTAAAACAAACAAAATCACAACAAAAACCTAAAATAACAAATGAAAAGTCCTCAATTAAGCACTAATAAGAGAAATCTAAAAATAAAATAAGATTTAAAAATTGAAAGGAAAATATTGAATTCATAAATAAAACTAAGAGCTATTTTAACAACAAAAAAAAGATAAAACATTGGATAATCTGATTAAAAAAACAAAGAAGAAAAAATTGCTTGTTCAATTTTAAAAGGATAAATTCACAACATTGAAGTTGAAATAGTCAATTATTTGAAATAATTTTACCTAATTATGTCTATAAAACTGATAATCTAAATGAAATTGATAAATAGTTACCTAAAATGTAAACTGCAGGATTCTGGGAAGATGACAGAATAAGATGGTAAATTTCAAGCTCTTCGAGATTTCTCCCATAAAAAAAAAAAAAAAAAAAAAAAAAAAAAAAAAAAAAAAAAAAAAAAAAAAAATTGCACCTCAAAATGAACATAAATGTGAAAAAATCAACAAGAACTGAGATAGAACAGAGGTCCACCTGATACAACCCGAGAAGAGCCAAAGAAGGACCTAGGACCTGGATGGATTAACCCATGTAAGTGCCAACACCTCCAGGTTAGCTTCATAGAAACACCAAGTGGAGGGCCCCAGTGCAAGCTGGATGTGAAACAGAAACTTTCACCTCCCAGACTGTTCATCAAATCAGAGACTAATTCTGGGAAGATTAGGGGAATCTAAGCTAATTAGGAATGCCAGGCCCAGCTGTGCCGCTGATACAGCACCTTGGCCAAGAAGGAATCAGCACACCCATGAGTGCAGAGGCAGTGGGGCAAAAATGCTTCTGGATGTGGGCATTAGATGGAGGGTGGAGCTCTTTGGGATTCTTAGTGAGAAGAGAGAGCTAAAGTGAAGCCAAAGACATCATTCCCTTCCCCCCCAAGCCAGGATAATACTGGATAATACTGATACTATATATATAAATGACTTGGCAAAGAAGAAATAACCCACCTATACTACAGGAATAGGGAAGACAGGTTCATCTTCAGAGGAGATCTCTGAAGTAATAAAAAAGCTTCTACCCTAAAGAGTAACATGAAATGGCACCCTGCCTAGAGAGAATTTATCTAGGGAATCAAAAAAGAATTTAAAAGTCAAATGAGAGACATTAGGGAAAAACTAAATTAAAAAAAAAAGTCATATAAGAAATAAAAGATTATGAAAAAAGTAACTAATTAGAAAAGAAGGTGCAGAATTTCAAAGATGAAAACAACCCTTTGAAAATTAGAATTGGAAAAGGGGAAGCAAGTGAAGCTATGAGAGAACAATAGCAAAACAGATTATAAAGAATGAAAAAATAGAACAATCTAAAACATAAGAAAAATGACAGATCTAAAGAACAGATCAAGAAATAAAAATATAAGAAAATGGACTGGCTGAGTATTGTGACCAAAAAAAAAGACTTTGACACAATAATGCAAGAAATAATTCAATTTTTTTTCTGGATTAATAGAACATGAGGGGAAAGAAGATAAAAAATCCACTGGTCATCCCTTCAACGAGATCTTTTGTGGAAAACACATAGACATATATATCATTGCCAAATTTTGAAGCCCCAACATGAAAGAGAATATTGAGAATAAATAATAATCCAAATACAATGGAACTACAATTAGAATTGTACTTAGAAGCAGCCACAATAAAGCACCTGGAATCATATCAACAATTGAAAGAACTAGGTCTGTGTCCAGAAACATCATATTTAGCAAAATTAAAAGTATTGAATGAGAAAAAAGTGGATAATAAATGATTTTGCAGATTTTCAGGACTTTCTATCAACCAAACCCAAGATCAATTCCATGGAACTCAACATTGATTGGCATCAGAAATACAACAGCTCAAAAGAAAGATCAGGTTATAGTTAAGATAAAAACTTTTGTCATACAAAGGAGGTGCAGAGGATACATACATATACTATGAAGAGTATAGCCTTCAAAATCTATAAAGAAATAAGGGAAGAAGGATAAATGGACTGGGAAGCAAAGAGTGAGGGAAGATAAGGGATGGATTCATGGGTAGGGGAATGTTAAGTAATAACAAGGAAAGTTAGAAGTATAATTAAAGCAAAAAATAAGCAAGGATAGAAAAGATGTGTATATCTATATGTCGGGATTATGTAGGTATGCAAGTATGTGTATGTATGTATCTACATATGTATATATAAATATATGCTTTTTTAACTATACCCTTCTTGGATATAGTGAGGGGATGAAAGAGAAAAAAAATAATAAAGTAAAAAAAAGGTGTGCAGTAGTGAAGAAAAGAAAAATTTACAAGGAAATGAAGAAAAGGTGTATATTTATGAATATATATATATATTTATATATTTATACACACACACACATACACGCTCTTCCTGAATTGGTATTTGTTGTTATATATTCCGAATCTGCTAGGCACATGACAGCTCTCTTTTGTTTTGTTTAATTTTGTATTCATTTTCTTTTTTTTTTTTTTTCTTATTCTGTTTCTTTAAATAAAATACATTTTGGGGAAAAAAAATAAAAATTGCCCAGATTAACAGAAGAAAATACAGAGTATTTAATCCACTTTTAGCAAAAGAAATTAAATAAGTCATAAATGCACTAGGGCATAAAAAATGACCAAATGGATTTAAAAGCAAAGTCTATCAACATTGAAAGAATAATTAATTCTGATGCTACCTAAAATGTCTGTCTGTTTTTAATAGGTAAAGAAGGAATGGAATAACTAGATGGTACTATGGATAGAATGCCAGAAGACAAGATAACCAGAGTCAAATTCAGCCTCAGAGACTTACTACCTCTGTTTCACTGGACAAATCACTTAATCCTTCTTGCTTCAATTTCTTCATCTGGAGAAATAAGCTGAAGAAGGAATGGTGAATCACTACACTATTTTTTTCAATAAAATCCTAACAGGGTCACAAAGAATAAAACATGACTGAAATGACTGAACAACAACAAAAGAATTAATACTTTTCAATTTCTTCTATGATACAGATACCACCTCACTATCTAAACCAGGGTGGGATACAAATGAGTGAAAACATGTTTTCCACATTAGGAAACTGAAAAGTATAATTAACTATATCAATAGCACAGTCAATAAAAGTCATGATTATTTCAATAGATGCAGATGATACTTTCCAAAAAAATTCAAAACCCATTCCTACTAAAAGCACTGAAAAATAAAGGAAAATGGAATTTGTATTAAAACAAGTATTTATCTAAAATCAATAATATTCATCATCTGTAATGAAGATAAACTAGCAGTCTTTCCAGTAATATCAAGGATGAAACAAGGATGTCCATTAACACCAGTGTTGGTAAATATTATATAAGCATGAAAACCTTCACATGTCAAATTAAAAAAAAATTAGTCAAAATAATGTACAAATTCAAGAAAGCTGCAGAACACATAATGAACACACTCATATCACCACCATTTCTGCTATCTTACCAGCCAAGATACTTGTAGGCAGTATATGAAAACTACAAAACACTATAAAAATTGAGCTTTTTGTCATATTAAATTGTCAAAATTTTCTTTATAGAAGTAAAATTAATAAAATGGCTCTGGATGAATAAAAATATAGTCTTCATTTGGGGATATATTTCAGTAAATGATCAACGAATTATTTCAATTTCTATTTTATCCTTTGGTTCTAGAATATCAGGGTAGTTTTCCTTGATCTTGAAAGATAATGTACAAGACTTTTTTTTTTTTTTTTAATTATGGCTTTCAGGTAGCCAAATAATTATTAAATTATGTCTCCTGGATCTATTTTCCAGGTCAATTTTCCCAATGAGTTATTTCACACAGCTAGGAAGTGTTAAGTGTCTGAGACCACATTTGAACTCGGTTCCTCCTGAATTCAGGGCTGGCTTTCTATCCATTGCACAACTTAGCTGCCCCCCCTTTTTTTAAACTCATTTTCCTGCTTTTTTCTTAACTTTGAACTTTGTACAAAAATGGGGTTATACTTCCTAAGTGGAGAGTGCAGTGTCTGAAACTTCAGGGTTTTTGTACAGCTGTTTTCAGAGATAATTCTGAATTGATGTAAGTTTTTGAGTTTTTGCAGATGGTACAATTTAGGGGGAGGTGTGTATACTACTGCTCTACTGTGCACTGATTTTTGAAAAATCACCAATCATTTCAACCCTGAAACTCTTTCCAGGGTCCCTGATCCCCTGAGACCATAAGTGTTGCTATGCTAGTGCTCCTCTTTTCACTGGGACTAAAACTCAGAACAAGAGACAGTGAAACTTAGTTCTGTACCTTATGCCAGCAGGTACCAGTCTAAATCTCTTTCTGACCTGACCCATTGTCCAATCACCTTACCATCTATGAACTGAAAAGTCTGGAAAGTGCTGCTACTAATCCAGTTCCCCTGAGGTTTATTCCTGGTTTGCTGGAACCCATTCTGCATTGGTGTGGCCTGTACTGGACCATAGACCTCTTTCACCCTCGTGCAACTGATCTTTCCTGTTAACCTTATAAAACATCTTGGGAGTGGGGGAAAAAAAAAATCATCTTTTTGTGAGTACTGCTGCTCTAGAATTTGTTTAGAATCATTATTTAAAGTATTTAAGGTGGTTTGGGGGAGCTACCTTTACTTTGCTATCTTGGTTCAATTTCTGAAGCATAGCTTTATTCTTTTTTTCATTAAAAAAAATAAAAAAAATTGATAAGTAAATAAATGTATTTTCCATGACTACTTATTTGTAATGGGTTTTGAGTATCTTGTTAATCAGAAAAGGTTTGAGGAAAGGGACAGAATCTGAAACTGAAAATAAAATAAAATTGAACTTTTTAAAAAAATATTTAACAGCCAACTCTCTGAAGGAAAATTGTATACACAATTTTTTAAACTTTTATCTGTGCTCTTAACATTTTCTCCATTTTCTTCCCTTGCTTACTTTATTTTCTACTTGCATCTCTGTTTGTAATCAGTCTTATGTCCTTTACCTTACAGCACCCTGTATTTTTTATCATATCCTATTAAGAGCTTTATCTTGTGTGCTCTCTTTCCCCATTAGTGTGTAGGCTCCTTAAGGGCAGAGACTATTTTTTCATATCCTTATTTGTATTTTCTGGGCTTAGCACTAAGTCTGGAATACACTCAGAGTTTAATAAATGTTTATTGAATTTAATTGAACTTTACTAAATCTAAGTGATCAACTAAATATAAACCAAGTGCTAATTTGTAATTTGATGTTTTCTCAGGTGAAAATGCTCATTCTGAAAGTTTTAACAATTAACTGTTAACAGCTTATTCCAACTGGTTCTTGCATACATACCCCTAGTCTCTAATAATTGGAGTTGTCACTCCACTGACAACATTTCTTCTGATTCAGGCTTCATGGATTTTAATTCAAATGTGCTTCTGCATGCTTCACCCTGATAATTTCTAAATTTCTTCATATGAGAGCAACTTTTTACTTAGCAGTGCTCCTATGAACATTCAAATTTTTCTTTTCTGTTCCTTTTGAATAAGCTACAATCTCCAGAGACATTATATTGCTTGGATCTCATTCCTCCAAAGCTCAGTAATATATGTGACCTCAGATTTGCATCATTACATTATGAACTTTTAATTCAGCTTCTTTGTTTTGTATATACTGTGCATTTGTATATAGATGTCTGTAAAATTACTTATGTATTTACATATTCATAAATTATATATATGTACAACTGTAATAATTAAATATTTATATTTAAAATACAAAAACAAATTAAAAGGAATGAAATAAAAAGCTTATGTTTTATGTTAGAGTTAACAGAGAGCTATTTTATTTTTTAAGTATGAGAGTAACGTGGCTAATTTTAAACTTTAGTAAAACCAGGTTGGTACCTGTAGGATGATTTGGAAATAGGACATACCTAAGGTAGTGAGACTTGTTGATACTCCAGGCAAGTGATGAGGTCTTTACCTAAGGTGGTGACAGCATGAGAAAAGAAATGAAGGTATTTATTAAATGAAAGATGTGGTGGTAGAGCCAAAGAATATTTGAATATATAGGTCAGTGATGAAGTAAAATGAAGTCACATAAAATGAGTATCTGCGGGACAAGAAGGATTAGTGAATGTTCTCCAGAGTAATAGAGAAATTTGGAAAATAGATAGGTTTTCAATGAAAGAAAATGATGCAATGATATCTATGATCCATATCATAATCCTGGATATAAACTTTCTTTTTTTGTTTTGTTTTGTTTTTTGCTGAGGCAGTTGGGGTTAAGTGACTTCCCCAGGGTCACACAGCTAGGAAGTATTAAGTGTCTGAGGCTGGATTTGGAATCAGGTCCTCCTGACTCCAGGGCTGGTGCTCTATTCACTGCACCTCCTAGCTGCCCCTGGTTATAAACTTTATATGATTCTTTTTATTCCACTCAAAATGAAAAAATAAATAAATGGTAGGGATTTTATATCTAGAGTCATGTGGTCATCTTGGAGTTAAAGAACAAATTGAATTTTTTCTAATGGTACGTGCCCAGCTTCTATGCATAGAGAAAGACTGATTTAGATTATAGCTACCCTGAGGAACCCTTGGATGAGAAAAGGGAAGTTTGGGGGTTTGCCCAGCAGATGCAAATGCGAAAGTATTGGGAAATGAAAGGTAGATGTAGTTGGAGTGGAGACAAGCCCCATGACTGGTCATTGAAGTGTCCTGTCTTTAGAACACTCAGATTGTGGATCACATCTTCCTTTGGAATCAGACTAGAGCCTCCCTGGGATGTGACTTCCCTGCATATTCTCCAAAGAGGTTTAAACTTCATGTAGTACTCTTAGTGAGGAAGATGATATAGGTCCTTGGGGGTAAATGAGACTCACTGGAGAGAGAATGAAAATTGTCATGTCTATTTATAGGCTGAAAGTCTTTATGTTTTTTATTATCTGTCAGGTAAAATAAATCCCATACTGAATTTGATGTACTGTTAGTCTGAGTGCTTACATGGGAGCCAAGAGCCATTTTATCTTTTCTCTAGAGGCCTAGCCATATATGCTATTCTGATGCTCCCAGAGTTAGCATATGACTCGGAAAAGATCGGTCTGTGAGAAAGCCCAAGATCAAACATGGTCCATATAAATCCCAAGTTTTGATCCTGAGCCAGAGGGATAACATTTCTTCCCCAAAAGAATCTTACTCTTGTCCATGTTTTCTCCAAATGAAGCATTTTTCTTAGAGGAAGAAAACAACTTAGATAATATCCTGCATTCTTAGATAATATCCTTCTTTTTATAGTGATTAAATAAGAACAAATAAGAACAAAGATAAACAGCAACAGAGATAAAATATGAACCAATGCTTTGTGATCTGAACCTCAAGCTCTTTCTGCTGTTAGACTAACCTGACATAGTTCTTAGTCTGCTGGAGGCCTTCCTTTAGTTCTTTGAGATCCTGAGGGAGGGGAGTGCAGTAGTCAAATCTCCCATCTGTTGTCAAATTACTGATAACAGATGCTTAAATTCTCTCTGATTGATAGATGAGAAAATGTTGAATGAATAATTTGTTAATGTATTCCTCCATCCAGGTGTAAAAACTTTTTTTTTTTTAATATTTGCATTTTAACTGCATCCTTCTTAACTAATGGATCATTATGATCATTAAGACTTAGACAAAAAGACATTTAACAGGCAGCCAGGAGATCTGAGTTCTAGTCTTGTGACTAGCTCTGTAATGTTGAGCAAAATTTTTATCTCTGTAGATTCTGTATTGATTTTTAAAATGAGGGTTTTAAATTACTGATTTCTAAGTTTCATTCTACTTCGAATATTCGTGTATTTATAAAAATATAAGAGAAAAGGTAATTAGAGGAATTATAAGGGAAGAAGTTGATCAGAGAATCTATTTGATTAGCTCCTGATGACTGTTATGAACTTACAAGACTAGAGCTTTAGTATGTAATCAGCAGTGTCTTAACCTATAAAATATGAACTTTCACACTGGCACCTTGCTATAAGGAAAATTGACAAGACCTGGTGTTTTCTAATTAGTGGGAGTGTTCTTGAAATATTTGTCAAAGAAAATTATAGGATTCAGAAAGACAGGAGCCATCTTTTTTTGTTATCATCTTAAAAGAGTTTTAGATCACTCAATTCCTTTTAATATCCCTGTTTATCTTTCTTTGTTCTATGCCGTACAAAGTCTTTCAATTGGAAAAGGGAGTATGTGCCAGGAGTAATTTTCTCTTTAGTCAATACTCTCCCACTGGAGTTACTCTAAGTATTCTCCAAAATTATAGATTTTGCAATCCTTCAGAGAAACTCAAGGTAACAAATGTTTGAGATAGAATAATCTGCAGAAAACAAGAGGAAAAAGACATCACAGAATCCTATAAATGGATGTAGAAAAGAAATAAAGCATTCAAAATGATTCACAAATTCCTCTGAACAGAAATTATATTTTAGTGGTTACTTGAACAAGCAACATTCCTTGTCATTAAATTTCTACTCTTGTGGGCAGCTAGGTAGTACAGTGGATAGAGCACCAGCCCTGAAGTCAGGAGGATCTGAGTTCAAATCTGTCCTCAGACACTTAACCCCAATTGCCTCAGCAAAAAATAAAAATAAAAAAAATAAAAATTCTACTCTCAGAATCACTCACTGGATCACATTTGGTGTTCCTTTTCTCCCAGGGACTCATGAATAATCCCTTTCTTAGTTTAAGAAAAGGAAAAAAAATCTCTAAAAGACCAGGTTTATGATTCTGAAATATGGAAACTTTAGAACTCAGAATAACCTGTTTGTCACTTCCCAAGGATGATGATTCTTAGGAAAAAAAATTCTCTCTAACTAGAAGTCTAGTTTCTGGGTTCATGCCTCGGAGATTGACATTTCAAGTCATCACACAAAAGTTGAACTAAAAGAACCTTGTCTAGACCATCATCTCAGAACATATCTGCTTCTGCCTTGTGCTTCTCTAAGCATTCTATCAATATTCCAATTGCTATATTCTTTTGGGCTAAGGATGTCCATTATCAAACTTATAGTGCCTAGTTTTTGCTCAGAAAATTAAGATCTATTCCAGTTCTTTCTAGGCAGTAGGTGTGTGCCTATGGATATGGAATGATGAATGTATTTTTTTTTGTTATTGCATGTATTCCAAGGGAAACTTTGAATAGTATTTTTAAATATTTTATAAGTGAGAAGCTAATCAACAGGGGAAAGAAGAGATATATTTAAAGTTGAATATGCTATTTTTTTAAAAAAGCATCAATAAAGCATTTTCTTAAAAAAAAAAAAACAGTATGTAATTTAGACAAAAATCATAGAATTGCTGATGAGCACATTTAACTCCCATGTGCTTCTCTTCCTAAGGGAAAGAAACTATGTGTACTGCCTCCACACACCTCAAAAACATAAATCTGTTCATGTGCTTTTTGCATTGTCCTTTGAACAGGGAAATACCAAAAATCAAAATAGTGAAGATCTATATGCACTCCTCCTTTATATGCCAGAACAAAGGGATAGCTTACTGTAACAATTTTTTTTTCTCCTAAATCTCTTGAATCCTAGCTATCCAAATATTTAGGGACATCCTGAGTTCCAAGAAATCAATTAAGATTTTGACAATTATATTTTGGCAAAATGCCTCTTTGCATGTCCATATTAGAGAAAGGGAGGAGGAATAAGAACACAAAGATTCTAACTCCATAAGCTCATGAAATTGATCAGGAACTTCTTGAGTAATGTCCTTTACACATCAGCTCCTCACCACTTTTATATGTAGCTAAAAACAGAATTTCAGGCACTGTTTCAAGTTGGTGAGGGACAAAAGTTAGGCAAAAAAAGTGTTAATTATTCAAAAATAATGCTGCATTGATAGTTTTCCTTTTTTCAATGTCTCAGGTAAAAATTAAGTTGAGGATTTATCTAAGGTCTTAGCTTTTTTGCTGTTACTCTCCCTCCTCCTCCTTTAGCATGATTAGTCTTAACATCACTTAGAAAGCTTCACTCTCACATAGATTGAAGGGGTCATAGACTTAGATGTGAGAAGTACCTTAAAGATCACATCATTTACATCCCATCTTATTTTATGTATAAGGAGACTAAAGAGCAATTTTGTATACACTAATAGTTCTTAGCCTCCATATAATTCTTAGTAATATTATTTATGGCTGTCATTATGTTAAGGAACCTGATAATAGCTATTTACTTTACACAAAAGCTGATTTAAAGTTTATCATGATATCTGTTAAGTGTATTTATCCCTTCTGAAAAGACATCAAACTTAAAAAAAAAAAAAAAAATCAATATGTAACCTCTTATATTGACCTCTAGTGGCTAATAATGCAAACTACATATTTCATTTAGTATTTTTTGTTTGGACAAGTGTTCCAAGTATGTTTTTTATATTTCATTAAATTTAGGTTATTGTTTCCATATATCACACTCTGATCATGATATCTGCTATTCACATAAAGATGGTCTCTTTTCTGTTTTGTATGGAGAATTTCCTGTGTTTATCTAACTTCTCAAATGTTATAAGTATATACTTGGTTAAAACCTTTTTTTTTTTTTTTTTTTTTTTTTTTTTTTTGCTTCCTACTAAATCAGATCTTGAACTCATGAAACCTAATGCAACAATCTTCTTGATGGAGAGAAACATCTTTTAATAGATAGAAAGATTATGTCAATGACTTTGGCTTTATTATATTGCTTTCTTAAATATGTATATAGATGGACTTATTTCATAAAGATATATATATGTATGCATAAACAATAAGCAATCCCCAATGATATCATTTTATTTGTTCATATGTTGTTTGTCCTTTGTCAGTGATTTATGTTTACTTTCCTCTAGTTGAGGCATTTTAAAAATGGATTTGGACTCTAGAATAGCTTTGATAATCTCTCTCTTCTTCCCTCCATTGGGTCGTATTCATCCAGGCATTATAACTGTGTTTCTGGTTCATATCTCATGAATAACAGAGGCCAATTCCCTTTTCCCATTCCCAATGATATTTGGCAAAAACCATACATATAACAAGACTAATTCTCCACTTTGGTTTCAGGGGAGCTCATTGGGGAACTCTTATGAGTTCACTAAAGAGAATATTAACCTCTACAAGCCTCCCTCTTTTTTTCTATAAGCTATATGCAAGCACTGCAGCTATAGAATTGGAGTGTGGGGTTGGCTAATAAGGTGGTCTGGAAAGTTTGGTCAGAGAATATAGAATGTTAGAACTCAGAGGAACTTTAGATACTTCACCCTTGTCATTTTCTAAATGAAAAAACTATATCTTAGGCTAAATTATTTGTAAGTTAATCACAGAATAAAAATATCTGAAAAGGATCTCAGAAAATTATGATAAAATGTAGTTTTATGATAACATGCTAGGAAAGTAGTCAAGCTTTTTAATGAAGAGGTCCTTTCCCTCCTCATGAGCCAGTCCATTCATTCTTCTTTTGAATTGGTATTAGGGAAAAAAAAAAAAGAAAAAAAAATTTCCTGACAAGTCTAAATTGACTTCTTTGAATATTTAAACATCTTCCCCAGTTTTTCTGAGGAGACAAGAGACAGATAAAAAATAACAAATCTGAACATCATACTTTAGATGTGTTCTGACTAGGACAGTGACACAGAAGACAATCACCTCTCTTAATCCTAGACACTATCTCTTTCTCAAAGCAGCCCAAATTTGAATGAGTTTAGTCCACTAAAACCACCATATGTTCGTTTGTTTTTCCCTCCCCCCCCCAAATAAAGTGCCTTCTAGCCTTCTTGTCTTCTAGCCTTCTCTATCCTGTATTAGTAAAGCTAATTTTTAAATCACCTGTGAAAATGTTTGGGAATTTTTATTCTATTGTTACATATCAGAAACCTTGTTCCCAGGTACATCTGAAATATATGTTCTTGCATGTCCTTTTCCATCCCCAAAAACAGATGACATTGTTGAATGGGAGAATTACTTAACTCTTCCAAATCACTAGTCACCACCAGGATTCTAACCTACTTACAATCATCAAGCTGCCTGACCTGTATTATGTAAAGGCTAAACTACAAAGATTATATGATGATGCATAGATTATATCTGAAACAATAGGTAGAAGTAGGATTTTATTTTCTTTCTTTTAAAAAATGTTTTTTAATCTTAAGGATTGGAGATAAATTTAATTACTTAAGAGTGTGAATACAAAAACAGTTATAACAAATAAAGATTTATATGATGATAACAACATATCCCTGTATTTTTATCTCCATTGCAAAGATAAGAAAATGGAGATTCAATGTTTTGCCTCATGACATTCAATTAGTAAGTTCTAAAGCCAGTTTTCCAACACCAATTCTGATATCAAGACAGAACCTTCTCCAATATTCCTTGCTACTTTAAACAAGAAATTTGGCATTCTTTCTATGTTTTGAAAGAATAACATGTCTATGTGTCTTGTTTTTATTATTTTATCTTAATTGACATATACTGATTTAGAACCTACAAAACTAGTCACCTAATTGGGGGAATATAAGGATCTTGCTTTTCCTTTGTTCATTCTTTATCTGGATGACTTTTGTGTCTATGGGTTAATTTTAACTCTATACACAAAAGATAGTCATACTTCAAATTTAGATTCCCTAAGACAAAACACGCATGATCAGAAATTCCAAATGTTGCCATGGTGAGTAATTTCTGTACTAGTAAAACTTTGAGCCTAGAGCTTAAATCAGATCATCTCCACCTCATGTGTAATGATCATTGCAAGGCTCCTACTAGCCATTGTTACTGCTTTTACCCTAGAATCCTTGGATTTAGGAAGACAGGCTGATCTATGCCAATGCATTCAGCAAAGGCAAGTTAGATTCAAGGTAATGGATTCATCAGTAGTGCTTATTCCTCTAGTCCTGCTCTCTTAGGTTTTGACCTATTACATCTATTCTCTTCAATGTTCTCAGAAACTCAAGGGTTTAGGGTGTTTCTATGCTATAACTTTGGTTCAAGCTCCCACAGTTATTTTCCCCTCTTTGTAATAGACCTAGTTAATTTACAAAGAGAAGGCACTAGCATCCAACACTTTGCTTTCTCAGTTCCCTTTAAAACACAGTACCTTCCCTTTGTTAATTATCTTCAATTTGCTATAAATATGTATATGTATGGTGTGTGTGTATGTTCCTATGTAGTTGTTTCCATGTTGAACTCCTCAGTGTACTCTGATTTCTTTGAAAGAAAGGATTGCTGTTTGTCTTTCTTTATATCTCAAGTACTTAGAATGTTTTCTGACATATAATAGTGTTTAACTAATGCCTAATTACTGACAGACTGAGCTGGCCCTGATAATAGACCAGAATTTGCTATATTAAACATGATGATAAAACCCTCCTAATTATTTCAGCAATTGAGACTCTTTTTCTCTTTTAAGATGGTCCCTTTCCTTTTTGTCTGCATATTAGACTATAGTTCTAAAAGTTATTTATGAATATCTGTTTATAATTGTGGCAGGTAGATCAACCAATATACTATTGCAAAAATAAAAAAATAAAAATAAAAAAAAAATTACCATACCAAGATTGTGGAAATATTAGAGGAAAGAAGGAATGTTTTTGAGAAATGTTCTTGGCAACAGATTGAATATGGGTATAAGAGAGGATAAGAAGTCAAGGATAGTATTCGGGTTTTTGGCCTAGATGATTAAGAAGATGGTGGTAAATAATAAAAGGAAAGTTAAAATGTTAGGAAGAGGGGAAGGTCTGGGGAAAGGCTAATGAATTCATGTCTGGCATGTTAAGTCGAAGATGTCAACAAGACCTGTGAAATGTCCAGTAAAGGGATCTACAGAAAAGTTAGAACTGGATAAGTAGATGTGAGACTCATAAGCACAAAGATCATATTTGAATTTTATGATCTTATAAGCTCCTAAAGTGAAATATTATAGAAAAAGTAAGGACAAAACAACTGTTAACTCTCCATTAGTAAGAAAGATATTGTTGAAGATCTAGTAATAGATAAAGGGAAGAAATGCTTTGATGGATAAGAGGAGAACCAAAATAAAGTTGTTTTCATAGAAATCTAGAAAGAAGAAAGCATAAAAGATAAGAGGGTGACAGAGAATGTCAAGAAGGATGAAGAGCAAAAAAAAATACCACTGGCTCTGCCAATGAAGCATTCACTTGTAACATTAAGACCAGCATTAATTAACTTATGAATTTAGAAAGTAGTTAAGTAGTTAATAAATTAAAGAGAAAACAATTACAGAAAAGAAGTAAAAGCATATAGGTATGTTTTTCAAGGAATTTAGTGACAAGACAAGGCATAAAATTTAAGCCTCTTGAGTCTCAATTCAGAAAACTGAATCAAAAAGTATAAAGGGCTAGAAGTGAGCAGATGCACTTAAGGAAAGATAACTTAGCACTTGAGGCTAATTACCAATTGGACAGTACTCTATTAACATATGCTTGGAGGATGAACCTATTCAACTCTGTGCTGGCTCTATCTATGGGTATAGACTGAGAAGTTTGAGAGAATTGAGAGGGTGGAGTAGGACAAGGGGATCATTCTTTGGAGGTGGAGAGAGAGAAAGAAGGTGTGGAGATTCCTAGATCTAAACTCCTGAGAGCAACCCCAAAAGACCAAGAATAAAGACTTTTGCTTATCCTGACTCTGGCTGATTCTAAGATATCCAGGGTACTAATGAAGTCACAACAAAAAAGAGCCAAGAACTAGAGTGAAAAAATCAACAAACTCTTGGATTTTTCTATTGAACCACCCTGCAATAAACCTCCTAATTGGGCTCACTGCCATTAACTTACTTCTTGAATCTATCCAAAATACTTTCCCCAAGACACAGGTTTGAATTTTTGTGCTTTGTGTTTTTTTGGTTTGGGTTGTTTTGTTTTACAAAAAACAAAAATGAAAATAAAACAAGCAACAGGAACAATAAACATGAGTAGAATCCCATAAACTTGATGTTTCAGGTAAACTGGACTACTGGACTACCAGTCATGCTCCAAACTTGATGAAGCTAGCCAGTTAGTGAAAATATTGAAATCTATAAAATGGTTACCTTATTCAAATTCATATTTCCATTAGACTAGAAATAATTACCATATTTTGCATAATTATAACTTGGAACAATTCAAATTCAAATATAATTAACATCTTCATTGGATTCCTTTTTTGCATTAATTGGGATCTAGCAGATCTGTTTTTGTTGTTTTTTTTGTTTTACCTTCTCTGTGCATGTGTAGAAGACATTCTTTAGTCCTACAATGCACTTCCTTCACACCTTCCTATTTAAAAACATTTTTTTTCCCTTCTCTCAATAAAGGTGGCTGTTGTTGCTGAAAATACACAAGATCAACTCCTAAATATAATTGCACTTTTCTGGACTTCATTTAACTTGTGAATGTTGTTGTGCCCTTTAGCTAGTATTTATTTCCTTCATAATACTGCCAGGATAAAATATAGTAAAGTCTTTCTGTATCCCTTCCTCGATACTTTGCTCCTAAACATTTAAAATATTCTCTCTAATCCTGGTTTATAAAACTTTGTGCTCACCTGCTTTTCTTTCATTTCCCCACCACATTTTTCTGTAAGCCTTCTTCAAGAATAGCAATATATATCTAAAATTCCTATAAGAAAACCATTTCTATAACATCTAACAAAGTTGTCTTTGACAACCAACAGATTCACAGAGTGATGATAGCAAAAACTTTTTATATAAATCACATTTTATCTATTGATACCTTCTGAGAGGAGGCAAAAGACAATAAATTCAATGTTAAATGTATTCCTCTTTTTATTCCTTTCTATCCTCTCTCCTTCTTTCCCTCTCTCATTCCCTTTTCCCTTTCTTATCTTTCTTCCTTCTTCCCCTCTTCTTTCCCTCCCTTCATCCCTTCCTTCTCTCACTGTTTATATCTGGAAATCTTTCACACAGTATTATTTTTCTGACTCAAAATTTTAGTGGCTATAGACAAACTAAATATATACTGCGTGTAGTGGCTGTCCTATCATTATTATTTTGTACATTTTCTTGGGGAATGAAGGAGGGACGGAGGGAGGAAGGGAGGAAGAGAGGGAAGGAGGAAGGAAGGAAGGGAGGGAGGGATCGAGGAAGGGAGCTAGGGAGGGAGTGAGGAAGGAAGGAAGTATGTGGGATGACCCTCACTCAAATTGACTACTCAGAGGCTTCTCTAGGTACAGACAGAAAGTTTCTTTATTTAGAATCTCTATAAGCAGGCATCCAGTGCAGCACTGAGTCTAAAGGGGAAACTCAGTGAGGAGGCTGCCTGCCAATCAGTCACTGTCAGCAATCTTTTACCATCAAAAACCACAGTACTTCCCTAATTTACCCTGTTCCTATTGGCTTCTAATTTCATTGGCTGGGTCCTTGTCTGCAAGAATAAGGAAGTTTGTGGCCTTCCTGCAAGGTACTTTCAAAAAGGCCTTACAAAAATATGGTCCTCACAATAGCATTTTGCAAGGTCTGACTTTAGTATTATTGTAAAGGGGTTAGTGATTTTATTTCTGAGAAATGGAAACTGTGGATCTCAGATTTTAATTGTTTTAATTATTTCTGGGAGACTTTCAATAATATTTCACTCAAAAGGAATGAAAGGAGGAAGGAAGGAAAGGAAAGAAGGAAGGAAAGGAGGAAGGAAGGAAGGAAGGAAGGAAGGAAGGAAGGAAGGAAGGAAGGAAGGAAGGAAGGAAGGAAGGAAGGAAGGAAGGAAGGAAGGAAGGAAGGAAGGAAGGAAGGAAGGAAAGGAAGGAAAGGAAGGAAGGAAGGAAAGGAAGGAAGGAAGGAAGGAAGGAAGGAAGGAAGGAAGGAAGGAAGGAAGGAAGGAAGGAAGGAAGGAAGGAAGGAAAGGAAGGAAGGAAGGAAGGAAGGAAGGAAGGAAGGAAGGAAGGAAGGAAGGAAGGAAGGAAAGGAAGGAAGGAAGGAAGGAAGGAAGGAAGGAAGGAAGGAAGGAAGGAAGGAAGGAAGGAAGGAAGGAAGGAAGGAAAGGAAGGAAGGAAGGAAGGAAGGAAGGAAGGAAGGAAGGAAGGAAGGAAGGAAAGGAAGGAAGGAAGGAAGGAAGGAAGGAAGGAAGGAAGGAAGGAAGGAAGGAAGGAAGGAAAGGAAGGAAGGAAGGAAGGAAGGAAGGAAGGAAGGAAGGAAGGAAGGAAGGAAGGAAGGAAGGAAGGAAGGAAGGAAGGAAAGGAAGGAAGGAAGGAAGGAAGGAAGGAAGGAAGGAAGGAAGGAAGGAAGGAAGGAAGGAGGGAAGGAAGGAGGGAAGGAAGGAAAGGAAGGAGGGAAGGAAGGAAGGAGGGAAGGAAGGAGGGAGAGAGAGCAAAAAAAAAAAAGGAGAGAGCTCCCTTTTTATTTTTGGAAAGCAACATTTTCATTCCCTTATATATTTTGTTTTTTTGGTGTTTTTTTTTTTTTTTTTTTGTGTGTGTGTGGTGGTAGTTAATTCTTCCATCTAGATATCTTTTTCCATTTTCCCCTTCTTATCTAAATATTAGCTTCATCAAGCCTTCCCTGATGACTATAGTTTTCAGAGAATCTTTCCTCTTGGATAAATGTATAAAGTTTACTCTTTTACCATTAATTTCTTATTTAATTATATAATTGTGAAATAACTTAACTTTTTGATGTATATATTTCTTGTTTCTCTATTAAGATCATAAATTCCACCAGTGCAGGGATTGCAGTTTCTATGATTTTTAAAATTCTTCTCATGACCCAGGAGAATAGTATACTCATTTTAAACACTCAATAAAGGTTTTACATGATTTAAAATTGAAAGAAGTCTTAAACCATCTATACCAAGCCTCTCATTTTACATGTAGGGTCACTTAAATCCTGGGACATTTGTTGCTAGGCACATTTGCATGACAAAATCAGGAAATTAGTACAAAGGTTAGGAGAAATATAATTGGCTCTCTATATCTTTATTTAGCCATTATAATCTCACCATTTGTATGGTAGTTCCAGAGAAACTGGGGAACACAGGGAAATAGAGGTGGCTCAGACAGACACAGCCTTTTTCATTTTTTTGGAATATAACCTCCAAAAATGGCTTGAGGGAGGAATGCAGGTCAATAATGAGGAATTGACTGCAAATAAATTAGGAAGAGGGAAGAAGTCCTAACCTTAAGTCAAAGAATTGTGAACCGATAGACTTGTTATTGTGGAGAGAAATCAGTTGATCATTATTTTTAGTTGGACAGGTGTGTAGTCAGTCATTCATCTAATATGTGTTAGAGGTTAAGTACAGCTACATAAAAACAAGATATACACAATATAAATTCCTTCCTTCCTTTCTCCTTCCCTCCTTGCCCCCCCTCTCCCTCCCTCCTCTCTCTCTCTCTCTCTCTCTCTCTCTCTCTCTCTCTCTCTCTCTCTCTCTCTCTGTCTCTCTCTGTCTTTCTCTCTCTCTCTCTGTCTCTCTCTCTCTCTCTCTCTCTCTCTTTCTCTCTCTCTCTCTCTGTCTCTCTGTCTCTCTCTCTGTCTCTTTCTCTCTCTGTCTCTCTCTCTCTCTCTGTCTCTCTGTCTCTCTCTCTGTCTCTTTCTCTCTCTGTCTCTCTCTCTCTGTGTCTCTCTGTGTCTCTCTCTCTGTCTCTGTCTCTCTCTGTCTCTGTCTCTCTCTCTCTGTCTCTCTGTCTCTCTCTCTGTCTCTCTCTCTGTCTCTCTCTCTCTCTCTCTCTCTCTCTTCCTTCCTTCCTTAGTGGATGAATAATTTTATGAAAAATAAATTTTAGGAAGTTCAGTGCAATAAGTAAATAGAAGATGGAATGGAAAAGGGACAGAATTGAGGCTAGACCATCTAGCAGGCTATTACCATAGTCAAGGTGTGAGGTAATAAGTGTATGTTTGTTCCTGGGACATTGTTGGAGGAAAGAAGGCTCCTTAGAAATCTAGAAGACAAAGAGATTGATAATAGACTGAATATTTTCAAAAGGTTGAAGTTTATCCTCTGAGTGAGTAAACAGGCAAAGCACATTATAGTTAACTCTCCCGATCCATTAGAAGGCTACTGCAGTTGCACTATGACAGCCAATGGAGAACATAAGCAATTTCAGACTCAGTGGTGAATATCCACATCAGAGACATATAATGATATACTCAGAAGATTATCAACAGACTTGTAGTGTGCCCTTGTCTGGTCATCCTTAATGTGTAAGCCTTATGTGTCCTCTCTTCTGACCAATGGTGTATCTTTTTAGGGGAGATCTACAAATTTATAGAGAGAATGTTCCATGTTTGTCGTGCTTAGGATTTTGTTATGTCAATATGTTTTTATCTTAATAAATGTCTTTGCTTTGAGGCTTCCTGCCAGAAACACTTTAGGAAAAACAAATGTAGAAAAAGTAGATACATCAATTGGGTTTTGACACTATTGGTATAGATTTCGATGTAGATTTAGAATATCTTCAACTTTTCTGGGAAACCCAGATTCTACATAGAGGTGAATAAAGTGGCCAAAAAGATATTAAGATTAAATAATTTGTCCAAGGTCATTAATAGCATAGTTCTAATCCAAGCCCAGGTTTTTGAAATATAAATCCAGGACACTTTCTTTAAATGAAAAGAATACTAAATTAGTTTTAAGACAGGCCATTAAATGAATACAAGGTGTTAGAGAGATACCAATGTATGTGAGATGTTAAATCCGTCATTAAGGACAAGACAGGCTATTGACCCTCAATTCCATCTGCCTGCATTTGTTAGGGGGAGGACACCATCCAGGCAAGTACATGAAATGGTAAAATAATGAATTAGGCCTCACACTTGGCTGACTCAATAAAATCCAGACATTGAGTTTCAGATACCATTAGTCTTGCTTTGTTTTAAAAAGCATTTGGACATATGACAGGCAGAGTTTGAAGCCTCACAGATGTCAGGGATATCCCCTTTTGAACCCTTCCCTGTGTAGCTTTAAGATCAAACATGAAAAAAAAAATGAATACAGTACTGACATAGCACTGTTATGCAGTGGACCTTTTGTTTTTAAATGCTCTTTTAAATGCTTCTAGATAGTAACAATGGTCCAAGTGTCACTTGAATCTTTAATGACAAGTCCTGAAAGGAAAAAATAAAATAAAAATGAAGCTATCACAATGGCAGCAGCAAAAAAGCAAAAAAACATCAATGGTTTCATGCAGAAGCACTTTTTAATAAAATGACTGGGTTAATGTAGAACATTGATTTTTTTTCCCTCTATCCTAATAGTTCTTTTTGTATGTATGCTTTTAGAATCCAATTTTCCTTTATATCTATGAAGGATAATTGCATTACGAAGGAGAAAGTCCTGGATACTAAAGAAAGCATGCTTATCCTGTTCCAAACTTGTGACTGTCAGCTTAGGTTCAATCTGAAGTCTACAATGAATGGACTTTCATAAGAAAGTACACTCTTCTGTGTGCCATGATTTCTTTCCTCCTTTTTTGTCTGTGGAATTCCTCCCAATATTTTAATGTCAAACTCAAATGTCAATCAGCTAATCAACAAGCAATTATTATGACATTATCATTTGCCAAGCATTGTACAAAGTGCTAGTTGTTTAAAAGAAAGCAAAAATCAAACCAAACCAAACCCAAAACTAAGAATCTTCCTTCTAATAACTTGCATTTAAACTGTACAACAACATGTAGACAACTATGTACACACAAGATATTTATGCTATAAATGGGAGTGAATCAAAGAAGGAAAATATTTGAAGGGCTGGAAAGGTATTTTGAAGAAAGTGAAATTTGAGCTTATTCTTTAAGGAATCTAGGGAAGAAATTGAATAGAGATGATGAAAAAGAGGATCCCAGATATGAAGGAAATCATCAAAGGAATGTGAAACTATGCAGAATCAGGAGATGGAATGCCAAGTGTGAGGAACAAGAATACAGGTGTTGCTGAATTGTAAAATATATCAAGAGGAGTACAGTACAAGAAGACTAGAAAGGTAGAAAGGGACCAAGTTGTCAAAACTTTTAAATATAAAGAAAAGATACGATGTTTGATCTTGGGTAATAAAGAGCCACTGAAGTTTATTGAGTCTGGCAGAGTACTGTCCAGATCTTCACTTTAGGAAGATTAATTTGGAAGTTGATTAGAAGACATATTAGAGGAGGAAGGGACTTAAAGCAGGAAGAACAACTAGTAATCTATTACAAAAGACCATACCTGAGCTCACAGGAACCCTTTTTTGCAAAAGGGTTGTGACTGAGTGAAGAAAAAGGAATTGTATACGACATGTTGTGGAAGTAGAAATGGCCACAGTGTATATCTGAGGCTGAATGCAATAGGAAAATCCAAACCAAGACTACAAGTCTAGATGATTAAGAGCATGGTAAAATCATAAATAGTAATAGAAAGTTTTGGAATAAAGAAAAAAAATAGGAAAATATAAATTGTTGTTCCCTTCTCATAGTGTCTCCCTGCAACTCACTCCTTCTTTGAGTTCAAAACCAATTTTTTGAGCCCCTCCAATGAACTTGTCATGTATTAGTGTATATTATAAATATTTTTGTTTTTATTTATTCTCCTATTGAAGTATAAACTCTGAGAGGGGAGGGGGTAAGTCTCATCAAAAGTCTGTATCATCCTCAAGTACTAGCACTTCTCTTCATGGAAAAGATATTCAGTATCTGTTAATTGAATCAAATTTCCCATTTGAGGAATAAGAATTACAGACTGATACAAAGGAATCTGGCTCCAAAACATACTTGGATAATTGGGAGAAATGGAAAATTAGCTTTTGTTTAAGCCTTAAATGTAAGGTTCTGGAACCACTCCAATATAATATAATCCAATTTGATAATCACTCATTAGGTACCCAATATGGATAAGGCTAGTGACTATTCTATAAGCTGGAAGTGAAAAGACAAAACCCAAAACAGTAATCAACAATTCTGTTGTTGCTACATTTACTTACTTCTTCATTTGAGCAATAAGTATGGCATATATGTATTTGTTGTTCTGTCTTGTGTGACTCTTTGTGACAAAGAAACTATAGTGATTTGCCATTTCTTCTTCAACACATTTATTTTACAGTTGGGAAAACTGAGGCAAACTGACTTATGTGACTTCCCTAAGGCCACACAGCTAGTAAATGTTTGAAACTTGATTTAAAGTCACAAACATGATTCTTCCTGACTCCAGGCCCAGATATCTATCTTCTGAGCTCCCTAACTATGCAGGCATAGGCCCTTTAAATAAATAATTCCTAATGAGTGAATCCTTAGATAAATTTTATTTTATATAAGCTCTCTTAAAAGACTTTGAAATATTTTTAAAGCATTTTGATCTTAGGAATATTGTTTGGATTTTAAAAAAATGGATCTATGATAATTGTCAATTTTGCTCAGTCTTATCAGTATTGACTAAAGGGGGAAAAAACACAGCAGGAGATAAATTCCTCCAAATAAAGACAAATAATTGGATTCTCAGTATGCAGTACCTAAATGATTATTTAATTGAAATATTAATGATTCATTTTTATAATAAATTATAATTTACATCCCTTATAGTAATCCTCTGAGGGAGGTTTTCTGTTCAAGTGATCAAATAGAAAGCGAATAAGCATTTTCATAGCTATTTTGTGTAAGTTATCATGCTAAACACTTCCTCATAGTCCTGTAAGGTAGCTGCCATATCATCACTTTATATTTGAGGAAATTGAAGTAAACAGGAATTAAGTGTTATTAACTTAATTTTCCAAATGAAAACTGGTATCCAATGAAGGGTTTCTCAAGGTCATATAATTAACTTGTCATTTGTCGATCTCCTACATGGATATTACACTGAATATTTTTAACTGAAGAGTAATTGTTATTTTAATCTAAAGTCAGAGAAAAGATTCTATTCATATCTTCATCTAAAGCTGAGCACAGATATCTTACCTCTACATGAGTGCATTTAGACACTCATTTCTATTTAAATTCTGTTTAAACTATAGTGAGCAAAAGCTCACTTAAGATTTTAGGATAGTTTGTTTTTAATAATAATTTAGATTTTTGTTGCATAACCTAAAACTTTTCAAAATCAACATAATTTTAGAATCATAATACTTTAGAGTTTAAGGCACCTTAGATGTTTCATCAAATCTATCCATACTATAGATAAGATTTCCTAAGTTCCAAGATATTAAATAACTTACTCTATATCATGCATCTAGTTAGTGACAGAATACATGAGCTCGTGTATTTTAGGCAACTAGATGGTATAGTGGAAAGAATGTTGAATTTGGAATCAGGAAGATCCAAGTTCATTTCCTAACTCAGTTCCTTACTAGTTGTGGAAAATCATTTGGAATTAATGAGCCTTGGCTTTTTCCTCCACAAACTAAGGATGTTGAACTTAATGACCTTTAACTGCTTTCTAGCTTTAAATCTATGATCCCAGATCTAGACTAAAGTATCTCTTATCAGGTTGCCTAAAAGCTGTACATAATAAGTAGGAAAGACAAGATATGAATTTTTCAGATGAGGAATCTGAGAGAAAAAGTGAATGAATGACCACATCCAGGATCTGGTTCTCTCAATCTATTGTTGACTCTTCTTTAGTTCAAAATCAGACTTGGGAGGCCAGAATTTTATTCCTACTCTAGTCTCTAACAGTATGGACTCTGCTTGCATTTTTTCATTTGTAAATTTAAAACTTTATGTGAGATAATATCCAAGGTCTTTTCTTAGCTCTTATCTATGGCCCTATCTCCAAATTCTTATCTTATAAATATTGAATTTAAGATAGGGACAATTCATCTTGTTTTACCAAATTATTATCTTTGACTCATTTTGCTTCCACCCAGTATACCTTTGGGAATACCAATGTTGTTCATTTGCTTCTACCTAAATTTGCCTCTGGAAATCTCAAGTAAATCTAGTATAGGCTGCCAAAAATATAAGTAAAAATGTTTCACATATTTAAACAATTTAAACAATACCTATTTAAACAATCAAGATAACATAATGGAATAGATATAGGATAGACTTTATTTCACCCCAATGAAAATATAAAACAAAATAAAATAAAAATTACAAAGTACTAACTGGGGGCAGGAATTTATCTGTCCACAAAGATGAAACAGATAAAAATTATGTCTCAACCTACAAAAGATTAAAGTATTATCAGGGAAATTCTACAATACCATTAATTTGATCTGCTAATTGGTACAAGTTTATTAGTGCTGTGCTTTCTGAGCATGAATAGAATAGCATTTGGTCAGATCAGCATTGCTCTATATGTGTAGAACATAATAACATAGCACAACTAAAATGCTTCCAATTTGCAGATTAGTTAAGAATAATCTTCCTATAATGGTCTTTCTGATGTATGCTTTAAATGGAGAGATATCATTTAAGGGTGAAAAACACAACTTTCTAATTTGTATATTCGTACTAAAGATTATAGTCAAAAGAAAGTCAGTTTGGAAGTTCATCATTAGGGCTGTTTGTTTTCTTTGAAGTGGGGACTAAGGCTATCTGTACATTAAAAGTTCTTTTACTTTTACTATATTTGGAAAATAAGAAAATAAAAATGATTATGAAATTTCTGTATCAAGATAGGAATCTATAAATATATATGGGCATATATATTTCTGTTTGTATATATGTATACCTATGCATATTCAAAGAGATATGAAACAACACAATGACAGGAAGATGATGGGATTTTTAAAAAATTCTATTTGGAATTTTTCTTGTGAAAATAGGGTCAATTAAAGTGAGATAATTGATAGAAGGGCAAATATGTATGGAAGACTAAAACCATGAAATCAACATAATAACCACTTACTGCTTCAGAAAGTCAAAACATACTTGATTGAAAATCTATAAGATACATGAATTCAGGCTACATGGAATTTCAAAGTGCTTTTCTATAATTTTCAAAGTGGGGCATGTGAAAGAACTAGAAAAAGATGAAGGGAAAGAGAGTGAAAGGTAAAAGAGAGAAAAAAGCAACTGTGGGAAACAAGATGATTCTACCAATACAGGAATTTAAGAAATAAAATATTTTTTCAGGCTTGGCCTATTCATTCAGCTATAAAATGAGTCTTCATTTTAAAATATTTTCCCAACGAACACTAGTGGAAAAATTATATTATACAGTTGTTAATATAGATATCCTGATGTCTTTGAATTGACATTGTACAGTATTCCTAGATTGTAGGAAAGAAAACAGCTGATTGTCTAGCCAGACTTTGGTTGAAGAGATTTTTTGCTTACGAATGTATTTGTATTTACTTTCAGTGATCGATCTAGCCAGGTAGAAATGCTTTCATCCCAGGAGAATATAAGATCCCTGAGGACAAACACTTGTTTCTTATGTTTGTGGCTCCTTTTTGTACCTAGTAGGTGTTTTAGATTAAATTGTATTAAGATACAGATGCAGGTAACTGTTTGCAATCATATTCTTGAAGCTTATCTACCTTGCTATGGCTCTTGTGTTTTATTTCTTTGCAAGATTTAACAATTAGATCTTTATAAATGAAAAAATGAAATGCTTATAATCTGACTAGTAGAGTTCAATTTATTGCTCTACTTTGACCCTTTTTTCTACACTTCAAATCCTGATAAAAAACATATCTCTTACTTTATAAACCTCTTGCCAGCCTTGTTCCCATGACATTTCCCAATGTTAACCTTTTATAAAGATTTCCTTTCTATGACCCAGGCAGTCCTAACATCCCTTTGCCAATTCTAAAAGATGCAGTGATATACAAAATAAATAAATTCTGTGTCAAGAGGAAGTTGCTATGTTCAAGCTACTCACATTAATTGCTATAACCATAGCTCTTCTCTTCTGATTGGCATTACTGATATCTAGATAAAATCTTCTTTGACAATTGAACTATCCCTACCTATCAAGCTTCAAAACCAAGTAAGAAAAACATATGCACTGGATAAGATAGTTTCAAAAGTTCTTGCATATCAATATTGTGCTTACTTTTATGAAGGCAAGGTTTTTTTAAGTCCTATAATAGGGCCTGATGTTTCTCTTGTGTATACAGTAAAGTTTTTTTTATACCAGTAAGCATGGCAAGTGAATGAATACAGTAACCTATCATCTAATGAAACACCTGTTTTTTTTTTTTTAAAGAATACTTCTATTAAAAGTGTTTTCTTTCTGACCTCTGCCTTTATTAAAGTAAAATTTAGCAATATTAAATAACTATATTGTCACATTAGATGGGCTTCCCCTATTTCATATCATAAAATACCATTTTTAAAACTTTTTTGGGGGGGAAAGCTACTTGGAGACATAAGGGAAAAAGCATAATGCAGCACAATAATTCTATTCTTTCAGGTCCAATCTTAATTTTTGTCCTATATGAATTGGGTTATTTTTGAATATGGGATATATAAAGTTCTAAATCTAAAATTCTAAACTAAATCTAAAGTTCTAAACTGTTTTGAATGAATTTAACTTCTATGGGATACTTTCCCTCCTTATTTGTCATGCTTCCTTTTTAGTTTACATTTAATCTTAAAGAATATAAAATAGCTTATGTTTGAAACTCTATTACACCAAGGGGTTGTTCTGAATTTTGCTCTTTCCTGAAAAATGAAAGCCAAGTAACTCAACTAAATATAATCAACCACTAAGGGGTCTAAAAGCAATCTCCACCTGATATCAATTTTAACTCTGAACGTAGATGCTTCTTTGGCACTGTTTCCAGGCCAGGCAGTGGTTGTTCTATTGAATTGCTAAAAACTACCTTGGGTGGGTGTCTTCACTACATGAAGTAGAAATATGCTGATCCAATGAAAATCAGTTCCAAATTTATGATTTTTCCTGTAAAAATAGACTAAATGGTTTTCTCTGGAAAAGGCTTAAGATGTTTCCATTCCTCAGTAGATTTGTTTCTGTTTTTTTAGTTAGTGTCTAAAAGAAGCTACCAAATGCTAGATTCTAGACAAGGATTTGGAGAAATCTTTCTGAAACCACCATGAAAGGTATTTTCAAGAACAAATAAATTTTATAGTGTGAAATCTCTTTTGTGTGCTGAAAGTATTTCAGTTATAATGTTTTCCTGGACACTGAACAACTTTTCACAGCACTGGGTAAGTTGTCTAAATGCTTAGCATTCACTCTTATGCACATTCCTCATACATTGTTCAATTATAGTTAAGGAGAAAAATTGTGTTCAAGTTGTACAGCATTGGCATTGGCATCTCTGTTCATCATCACTAGTCAATTGAGAGGAAAAGAAAGAATGAATCAAAATTATAGAATATTACAGTGGAAAGGAGGGATATCAGAGGTCATCAACCACAACCACCCATTCCTAGACAAAAATCCTCTTTACAAAATATGCATTAAATCATCAACCAGGCTTTCCTTGGAGACTTCTGCTGAGAGAAAATCTCTTTATTCAGCTTTTTCCTCTTTTAAATAGCTCTAACAACTAGGGAATTTGTATTTGTTTTCTAGGTAGCTATTAAAGAAGATCTATACTAAGATAGCACAAATGATACTAGAGGCTCTTAATCTTTTTTTTATTTCATGAATCCCTTTTGAAAATACTTCAAATGCATAAAAATTCTTAAGATTTCAAAGGAAAACAATCATGATAAAAACCATTCTCATTTTTATAAATAAATTCATACCTTTACCACACCACTTTAAAATCTTTCATTGGGCCCCAAAGTTGTATTTCGACCCTTGATTAAAAACCACTGGATTAGGAAGAATGGAATGGAGGCAAATATATTGCTAAGGTACAATTTATCAACTTGGTAACTGTTTGGACATGAGAAGTAAAGAAGAGAAAAAAGTCGAAGATAACAGAGAATAGAGTTCTATCCTTGTAAGTTCATAATCCTTTCTAGTTGTATGACTAAGCAATGTCACTTAACCATTATCTGCCTCAATTTTCTCATCTACAAAAAAGCCATTATAGTATAACTAACTTTGAGACTTGTTATGAAGATCAAGAGACACAATATTGGTAAAGTAAAGAAGGTGCTTAATAAATTATTTGTTTGTTTTTTTTTTTCCTCTTCCACCTTTTTAAAAAGGTAGATGGGGAAAATGACTATAAGTAGACTAAGTAGACACCAAAGTCAGAAGGAGCATCAAGTTTCAGAGTAAAAATAATAAGTATGGATTTAGATTTATGAAATTTGATCATCCCATGGAATAGCCATGAGCAAATATCCTATGATATCTGGAGATTTAGTTTTTTAGATCAGAAGAAAGGTCAAGGCTAAAGACTATTTGGAGGTCAGCTTTATAGAGGTGTTGAAGAATCTTATTAAAGTAAGTAGGACAAAGAGGTAAAAGGTCCAAGGATAGAATGTCAGAAAATGCTAAATAAAAGCAAAGTTAGGAATAACCTTCCTCTTGTGAACTCAATTTTTACTATGCTCATCACTAGTAAAAGAGGTACTATCTTTTCATGTTGTGTGCTAACTTGATGATGTGAAATAAATTGGTTATATTTATGTAGTTTAATTTTTCACTTTTATCTTAAACCATTAAAATACTAATTAAACATTTTTTTCACTTTTAATGACAGCCTCATTGTATAATAATGTACAATTTACTTTACAAAGGCCATATTACTAACCTGGAGGAACCTTAATTCAATTCTGGAAATGGCACCCTATTAGGTAATGATCTATCCTTTAAACATAGCAAGGTAAGTAGTGAAGCACAAGGCCTGAACTATTTTCTCTAGTATATTTTTAAAGAATCTGCCTGATTTAATTTAAATTGTTATAGGAAGAAAAAAAAAAAGCATTTTATATTAAACAAAATCCCATAAGCAGCACCTTGGGTAAGATTTTTTTTTCTGATTCAAAAGATTCTACCTTCAATAGTACTTCACATATGTAATAGTTTTATTACATAGTCAGATTATATTTTATGTTTAGTATAAAAGTAAATCAATGACAAAGAAATATTTCATTTAGACTCACAAAGTCAAACTGAAGCAGAGGGACATTGGTTAGATGGAGTCTCATAAGTGTCAATCTATGCCTAAAACATAGTATTTCTGTTCATGGATCATATGAAAACATGCTTTATTAATCTTTTACTGGCTTTTTTCCATGAGCAACTAAGAAAAATTTATATCAGTTAATTATCATCTTGTGGACTTATGTCAGAATTCTCTGAAGAATAAGGAATATTAGAATTTTCCTAATGGATAAGAAAAAATAAGAAATGTCTGGTTATTAAGAAATTTTTAAGAAATGTCTTGGGTAAAGGGGTTCATTGATAACAACTGTATTAGTTTTAATATTTCCATTAATGTAATTAACAGATTATAATAATTCATGACAATGGAAAGTTCATTTACTCTCTAATGTCAGTGGCTCAGAAAACATTAGTTATTATAAAAAAAAAATTTAAAACAAAATGGAAGTAGAAGATCATACCAGAAACATTTGTTTTGGCCTATAAAACCATGACAGTGTTCTAATTATTTGTCAGAAAGAATGAAATATATTATTGTTTGTAGGCAAAGCATTTATGTTACTTCCTGACTCAAAAGTCACAATATTTGAACATGTGACTTGTGAAAAACAAAACAAAATAAAACTCTGAATGATCTCTATTTCCACATTGTTTTGAAAACAAATTTGGCACTCTGGTATCTGGACATATGTGAAGGATTATAACATGAATACATAGAGTCATTCCCAAAGGGGAAGTCTTCTTGTCAAGGTGTGTGTAAAAAGCAACATTAGCATAATCAGAGCATGTGCACCATTAGACTACTCCCCAAAGTAATTGTATCTCTTGTTTGAGTGAGTTTTACACAGTAAAACACAATGATAAAGCAACTTCTGGAAACCTAAGACAGTGCAAAAAGCTAAATTACATTTTATTCCTCAGTCTTGAAACATAAATCAAGAAATATTCAATTGTATACCTTGTTCCAAACTTCAAATTTTAATATATAATAGCATAGGGCAGTTAAAAAAATGCTAAGTCCAAGAGTTTGCACAAGGGTAGAATCAGAAAGCTGATCAATATTTATTGTTTTATTGGGATACTTGATTGTAGTCCATAAAAATAGCCAAGGGGAAAAATATTTCCTTTATAGCTTATGCTTATTTGGTGGATTTACAAAGGTTTCTCCCACTATTTTGAAATGCTTACCTCTCCCCATTGCCAAAGAATATATACAGACAGACCATGCCAACTAGGCTTTGAAACAATCTGGAGAAAGCACAAGGAGTTCAAAAGAAAAGCCATTTTAGGTAGCAGAAAGCTTATATGTCATGATCTAATTATATTTTTAGTTAACAGCAACTCCCCACTCCTGATTGTTCCATGATGTTGTCCCATGGATAATATATATTTTATGTTAAAAATATAAAGTCATATATACATATATATATATATATATATATATATATATATATATATATATATATATATATATATGCATGAGTATGTGTGAGTATGTGGAAGCATCATGGACCAATCAGAAGTAGACAACTGCTCTGACCAAATATAAACATAATAATACCTCATATTTTAATAGTGCTTTACAATTCCAAGCACTTTTATATATTATTTCATCCTCACAACAACCCTGTGAGGTAGGCAGAATAGGTATTATTATCCCCATTTTGCAGATGAGGAAACTGAGGCTCAAAGCATTCAAGTGACTTGCCCAAGGCCACATGACTTATTAATAAAAAAGCACTGAGCCCAGATCTTTAACTCCAAGACCAAGGCCCTTTCCATCATAATATAGATTTGCTTATAGATTGGGGTGGGTTGTTGGGATAGTGGGAGAGGGGGGTTGGGAGTGTGTGTGTAAATGTGTGTAGATTTTGCCAGGGAGATTTTGTAGAACTTGAATAATTAATCAAAATATTGAGTTAGCACAATATTTCAATAGCTTTAATGAGGAGCTTCTAATATGTAACAGCCATAAGAAAACATATTCATTATCTCATTTTATTCTAGGGGTTATATATTGTTGCTATGTATTTTGTATCTTTGTTATACTTATGGTTTTTCATATCTAAATGTTTAATGGGAAGCAAGAGAATGTAGGATAGGGCATAATCTGATCAGATAAATATGGGATAGACTTGATAGAATATAATAAAGAAATCTAATTTTATACTCTTGCAATATTAAAAATTAGAATCTTCTGGATCTGAAAAAGATCTTAGAAGTCATCAAGTCTCAAACTCAACCTATACTTTTGTTGTTTTTAATCTTGTAATATTTACATCACTATTACTGAAATCTCTTCCTCTTCCCCACACCAAAAATAAAATAAAATAAAATAAAAAAATAAATAAAGCCAATTCTACATTTGTCTTAAAAAATGTATGTGTAATATAAATTATGAGATAGATCAAGAGGGGGTGAGAAGCTTTGGTATTATTGATCATTAACCCTTTTGAATAGACCCCCACCCTATATAGTTAGAAGGAAATTTAGAGTTATTTAGTTATTTAGTATCCTTCAGGTCCCTTACAACTTCAGGAAGCTCTGACAACTAATTACTAAATATTATGATGATCAAATTGTCACTTATCTCATTAAATATCTTTATGAGTTTTATATAGAGTGATTTAATCACTTATATGAATTTGAATGGTGTTTGCTTAATCCACAAAGATAAAACTCTTAGGTTTATTTCCTCTTCCTAGTTTTACTAAATTCATGATATTTCATGAAAAGGAAAAGAAAAAATAAAACAGGTAGGGAAAGACAGGAAAGGAACTGGAATATAAGAGAAGGCACCACAGGGATGAGGAGAGTATAAAACCAACAAAGATATGATAACTACCAGTTAAGAGTTGGATCTAACTAAAATTAATTTTGCAGTTTGAAAATTTTTTTCCTCATTATTATAGAAATTAGTGTTTTCTTTAAAAAAAAAATGCTAACTGATTAAGGAAGATGAGACCCAAAACCAATATTCTCTATACTGATTTTCCTCATGAGTAAAATTATTAATCTGAAATAGAAACTTTTTATGAGGTTTGATTTTCGGTGTAGTGTGCAGCATAGAATTGGTTACTAGTCATTAAATCCAGGAAAAGTTACTGAAACACTTGCAGAAGTTAATATTTCTTCTTATTGTGGTTTTTCCTTAATTCTGCCCATACCTCCTCAGTTTCACTGAGTATACAATGAGTTTAAATCATTTATTCTATCTGGGGGGAGGGGGAGGAGGAGGAGAAAGAAATTCCAGTTGGGGGGAAAAAAAGTAAAAAGAAAGAAGACAAAAGGCAACAGAGACAACAGTCTCCACCCTGTGCAACAATGCACATGTGGTGCTCAGAAGTTGCATACATAATAGTACAGGCAGCAAATCCCCATACTCCATCATTTTCTTATAGAAGAATTGGGGAGGGCAAAAAGGAGCTTGGCATACATCTTTACATAAGGGATGCCTGGTGTTTCAGAAAGATTTCATTCTATTTAATTGAAAGCCTAAGTGGGACGAGAATAAAGAAGTCTGCCATTTCAGCAGGGTGCCAGCTAGAGTTTCAATTGGACTTCCCAAGAGAATTGGAAATACAAAGCTCACCTCCATGTGGTGGAACACTCCATGATACCATCTCTACAAATATTACACATTAGATACTGGGAGCATTTGTATTCATCTGCCTTCAAATAAGATTTAGGAGGGGGGAAAAAAACACACACATTGCAATAAAATGTCATCGTTTGGCTTATTTAGGGTATTGTTAACGAAATGGTACCACAGACTTTATTGAGCATTTAAAAAATATACACAAGGAATAATAGTTTTTTTCCTCTGTATTTTCAAAATTTGATTTACTTCCAATCAAAGAACCCAGTTGCACACATGAAAAGAGCACTTGTTTCTACAGTGACTGTGCGCAGGTTTGCTCAGTTCCCAGCACTATTGCCATCAATTAACATTGCCATTACTTGCGCTTATATATCCAGTTGCCAGGAATCAATTCCAAGTGTGCTTATCCCTAACTTGTTCTTTCCGATTCTAATTCTCCATACAGTTCAGCTAACTTTTTAAATTCTGGCCCCCAGTCACCAAGATAATTATAATCTTGGTCTGAGTGTGTAGTTGCTGAATCCAGGGAACTGATGGACCCAGCTTCAGATCTATGGCCCTCATATGCATATGTCTGTAGAGAGTCATAGGGAGGGACACTCGGGTCAAGGTCGGCCTCTGCCAGTCTTTGTTTAATAAATTCCTGAACATCTATACTCTCGAGAGTGGACGAAGGCTGGTGTCTGGGTGTAAGCATCACTTCGGGTCGAACATCTCTTCTGTATTTCAGCTCCTCAGCAGCTGATGGGTTTCTCAGGGCTGTGATGTCGAAGGCTTCTGTGTCTTCCTCTCCACCCCCTTCATCATCATAAGTGACAACATTTTCCCTCACGTCCTCCTCCGAAATGATCAGGGGCTCTTTCTTGCTGCGTCTGAGAGTTATGAAGAGAACCACAATTGCTGGGGAGAAATTGAAAGAAAATTTCAGAATAAGGAAATGTAAATAGCCAAAGTTTAAACATATGGTCTAGGAACAAGAGTTTTTAGTTTTTAGTTAGTTTTTGTTTGTTTAGTTAGGTTTTTGGGGTTCATTATTTTTTTTTTAATTTTTTTTTATTATATATATATATATATATATTTTATAATATTATCCCTTGTATTCATTTTTCCAATTTACCCCCCCTCCCTCTATTCCCTCCCCCCGACGACAGGCAATACCATACATTTTACATGTGTTACAATATAGTCTAGGTACAATACATGTGTGCGAATATCATTTTCTTGTTGCACAATAAACATTAGAATCCGAAGGTACATGCAACCTGGGCAGACAGATATTAGTGCTAACAATTTTCATTCCCCTCCCAGTGTTTCTTCTCTGGGTGCAGCTACCTCTGTCCATCATTGATCAACTGGAAGTGAGTTGGATCTTCTTTATGTTGAAGATTTCCACTTCCATCAGAATACATCCTCATACAGTATTGTTGTTGAAGTGTACAGTGATCTTCTGGTTCTGCTCATTTCACTCAGCATCAGTTGATTTAAGTCTCTCCAGGCCTCTCTATATTCCTCCTGCTGGTCATTTCTTACCGAGCAATAATATTCCATAACCTTCATATACCACAATTTACCCAACCATTCTCCAACTGATGGACATCCATTCATCCTCCAGTTTCTGGCTACAACAAAAAGAGCTGCCACAAACATTTTGGCACATATATGTCTCTTTCCGCTCTTTAGTATTTCTTTGGGATATAATCCCAGTAGTAGCGCTGCTGGGTCAAAGGGTATGCACAGTTTGATAACTTTTTGGGCATAATTCCAGATTGCTCTCCAGAATGGCTGGATTCTTTCACAACTCCACCAGCAATGTATTAGTGTCCCAGTTTCCCCACATCCCCTCCAACATTTGTCATTATTTGTTCCTGTCATCTTAGCCAATCTGACAGGTGTGTAGTGGTATCTCAGAGTGGTCTTAATTTGCATTTCTCTGATCAGTAGTGATTTGGAACACTCTTTCATGTGAGTGGATATAGTTTCAATTTCTTCCTCTGAGAATTGTCTGTTCATATCCTTTGACCATTTATCAATTGGAGAATGGTTCGGTTTCTTATAAATTATGGTCAGTTCTCTATATATTTTGGAAATGAGACCTTTGTCAGAACCTTTGTTTTTAAAAATATTTTCCCAATTTGTTACTTCCCTTCTAATCTTGTTTGCATTAGTATTATTTGTACAGAAACTTTTTAGTTTGATGTAATCAAAATCTTCTATTTTGTGATCAATAATGATCTCTAGTTCTCCTCTGGTCATAAATTCCTTCCTCCTCCACAAGTCTGAGAGGTAGATTATCCTCTGTTCCTCTAATCTATTTATTATCTCCCTCTTTATGCCTAAATCATGGACCCATTTTGATCTTATCTTGGTATATGGTGTTAAGTGTGGATCCATATCTAATTTCTGCCATACTAATTTCCAGTTTTCCCAACAGTTTTTTCCGAATAATGAATTTTTATCCCTAATGTTAGTATCTTTGGGTTTGTCAAAGATTAGATTGCTATAGATGTACCCTTTTTTGTCCTTTGTATCTAATCTGTTCCACTGATCTACCGGTCTATTTCGTAGCCAATACCAAATGGTTTTGGTGACTGCTGCTATATAATATAGCTTTAGATCAGGTACACTTAGACCACCTTCCTCTGAGTTTTTTTTCATTAGTTCCCTTGCAATTCTTGACCTTTTATTCTTCCATATGAATTTTGTTGTTATTTTTTCTAGGTCATTAAAATAGTTTCTTGGGAGTCTGATTGGTATAGCACTAAATAAATAGATTAGTTTGGGGAGTATTGTCATCTTTATTATATTCGCTCGGCCTATCCAAGAGCACTGAATGTCTTTCCAATTATTTAAATCTGATTTTATTTTTGTGGCAAGTGTTTTGTAATTTTTCTCATATAATTCCTGACTTTTCTTTGGTAGATGGATTCCCAAATATTTTATACTCTCAACATTTGTTTGGAATGGAATTTCTCTTTGTATCTCTTGCTGTTGCATTTTGTTAGTGATATATAAAAATGCCGAGGATTTATGTGGATTTATTTTGTATCCTGCCACTTTGCTGAAATTTTGAATTATTTCTAGTAGCTTTTTAGCAGAGTCTTTGGGGTTCTCTAAGTATACCATCATGTCATCTGCAAAAAGTGATAGTTTGATTTCCTCATTTCCTACTCTAATTCCTTGAATCTCTTTTTCGGCTCTTATTGCCGAGGCTAGCGTTTCTAGTACTATATTGAATAGTAATGGTGATAGTGGGCAACCTTGTTTCACTCCTGATCTTACTGGGAAAGGTTGCAGTTTATTTCTATTGCATATTATGCTTACTGACGGTCTTAAATATATACTCCTGATTATTCTAAGGAATAATCCATTTATTCCTATACTCTCAAGAGTTTTTAGTAGGAATGGATGTTGGATTTTGTCAAATGCTTTTTCTGCATCTATTGAGATGATCATATGGTTCTTATTAATTTGATTATTAATATGGTCAATTATATTAATAGTTTTCCTAATATTAAACCAGCCCTGCATTCCTGGAATAAATCCTACTTGATCATAGTGTATTATCTTGGAGATGATTTTCTGAAGTCTTTTTGCTAATATCTTATTTAAGATTTTAGCATCAATATTCATTAAGGAGATTGGTCTATAATTTTCTTTCTCAGTTTTCGATCTACCAGGTTTAGGTATCAGTACCATGTCTGTGTCATAAAAGGAGTTTGGTAGGACTCCTTCATCCCCCTATTTTTTCAAATAATTTATATAACATTGGGGCTAATTGTTCTTTAAATGTTTGGTAGAATTCACATGTGAATCCATCTGGCCCTGGGGATTTTTTCCTGGGGAGTTGATTAATAGCTTGTTCTATTTCTTTTTCTGAAATGGGACTATTTAAGCAATTTATCTCCTCCTCTGTTAATCTAGGGAGCCTATATTTTTGGAGAAAGTCATCCATTTCACTTAAGTTATCAAATTTATTGGCATAAAGTTGGGCAAAGTAACTCCTTATTATTTCTCTAATTTCCTCTTCATTGGTGGAAAGATCCCCCCTTTTCATTTGTAAGACTATCAATTTGATTTTCCTCTTTCTTTTTTTTGATCAAATTTACCAAAGGTTTATCTATTTTATTGGCTTTTTCATAAAACCAACTCTTGGTTTTATTTATTAATTCAATAGTTTTTTTACTTTCAATTTTATTGATTTCTCCTTTTAATTTTTGTATTTCGAGTTTAATTTTTGGTTGGGGGGGTTCATTATTTTTTAATAGACCTTACTTAAATGGACATCTCAAATGAGGAAAAAAAAAAGAGGAAAAAAAAAACCCTTTTTTTTTTTTTTTCTTGTTTCTCTGGTTAAAATAGTTCTCTCTTCATGTCTGTGTCTGTGTCTGTGTCTGTGTCTGTGTCTGTGTCTGGGTGTGTGTGTGTGTTTGTCTCTGTTTCTCCATCTCTTTTAACTTTTCTCATTAAGCCTGGTAACATCTAGGTAGCAAGTGGAGAGAAGTCTGGACTTGAAATCAAAGAGATGGAGTTAAATTCTGAACTGCTTTATTAACCCAGGCAAACAAGTGGAAGTTTTGAGGAAGGTTGCTCTCTCAAGTGTTAGATGTTTTGGTAGCTAAGAGTGCATGGGGACACAGCTCTGGATCTTGTGTTAGGAAGACCTAACATTCCTAGGAAGACCTAATTCCTCTTCAGATATTTACTAGCTGTGGGCCTGGACAAGTCACTTAACCTCTATTTTCCTGTTTTAACTATAAAATGGGAATAGTAATATATCTAACTCTAATGATTATTATGAAGATCAAATGACAGTATTAGTAAAATGCTTTACAATGTGCTTGACAGTAGGTGCACTAGAAATGCTTATTACCCTTTTTATGTTTCCCCTTATCTATGCTTCTCAAAAGCATCAGAAGAGAAAACTTAATGTAGAGAAAAGAACTTTGGGATCTACTTCTGTACTTATGATATGACTAAAATATTCTCCTGAAAATAGTATTTCTGTAACAAAGTGTCATCTGCAATAGACAATAATTGTATACATAATGATATAATTTAGGAGATGGGTCAGGTAGCAGAAAGCCCTGACATTTACATTTTAGTTAAAAAGCAATATAATTCAAAAGCTCAAATAGCATCCTGCAGCCAACTCATTTCATTCTTTCTGCAGATTTAGATTTATCACCTACTATATTTCTCAGGTCACAGTTATGATTAAATGAGGAGGCTGTTCTAGATTGCAACACCTATTTCTGCTGACTATTTAATTTATTGTAGTACAACATTTTTCCTTCGTTCAATAAATCAGACACTTCCTACAGAGAAGAGATGGTTGGTGGTTAATGTCAAGGAGAGTTATGGGAGTACACAGAGAAGTAAATGGGGTCAGTGGAATTTTAAAGGGTATGGAGCTAATTTAATGTCAATCATGAAGGTTTGCTGGTACTAGACTTGATATCCACAGTATGTAACATTACAAATAATGTTAGCGATCATCTAGTCATAGAATTTAGATGGGGCTTTTCATATATTTTGCAAGTGAGAAGAAAAACAATGAAAATTAAGATTTGATGCACAAAAACATTATATGAACATGCCAATAGCTATAAATGAATACTTTCATAAAATAAAGGGTCAATTTATATTAAGAGCATATTTAGTACTTATATATGGAATGAGAAACATTTTTATTATGCTATAATATCCAACTGTAATGATTTAGAATTCTATTAAAGATAGATGAAATTTAGAGATATTCCTAGTGAACACAGGTATAAAACAAGGTAGTCCACTATCATTTTTTTTTCTATTTCACATTGTTTTAAAAATATTAATAGTCCAAAAAAAATTATGACATACCAAGGGAATAAGTATCAACTGTACTGAGATTTAAAATATCTCCTTTTGCGCATATATATATATATACACACACATATGTAAATATATATATAAAAATACACACCCACATATATATGAAACTTAATTAAAAAATAGATGGCTTTATAAAGGTATCAATATGAGAGACATAAGCAAAAAAAAGTCATCTACATTTAGATAATTTAGATGATCATCTACAATCTACAATCAATAATCAATAAAATATTATTTTTAACAAAAAAGTACTAGGTATTTTGACTTTAACTTATCAAGAAACAAATATAAAAACAAAAGTGAAATGATTTTGAGTAATTGTTGTAGACGGCTTAGTTGAGTAAATATAAAAAATGGCAATCTTTTCAGATTTTTTGTATAATTTTAACACATTTAGCTATTATTCATAATTATGTAACTGATTAAGATACTAGAATAGTGAAATATATGTATATATAATTTTGGTTAATATGTATATTTTATATTTGCATATATAAACAAATTAACAAAAAACAGAGTTAGGAAAAAATGAAATAGAAATTACTCAACAAGAAGCTAAAATGACTAAGACAATATCCAATATTGTTTAAAATATGAAACTAGATAAATAGTAAAGAATAAAGAATTTATTTTAGATGTAAAGTTATTACTAGATAAAACCACAATTATAGAACAAATTTTAAAATATGAAATTATCTAATAAATATTTTCCAAAAAATTAGACAATAAAATAGTACAAATGAGTTGAGGCCTGAATCAGCTACAATACTTCAATACTTCTTTAGATCCATAGTCTCATCTGCTTAGGTATTGTCCCCCAAATTGCATGTTAGAACTCACTCATACCTTCTCATCCTGGATTAGTCTGTCCATGTTCTTTCAATCATTCCTCAATCAAGTATCTATAAAATTTATTCGAAGATTTCCTTCTAGATCTTTTCAGATTCTTTGTCAATCAGTTAAGTTATTGTTTTATCCATGTGTGATAACTTGCTCTTTTTGCATAATAAGGCTTTTCTGATTATCCATGTCCTAGATAATATATTTTACATAACTTTTTTCACAGAAGCTTTAGTTGGTAGTAATCTGTAGTCTACCCAGATCACAAATGTATCTTGCATTGTCCTTTGACTTGCCCACACTTTTTGTTTCTTTAAGAGACTGAAAATAAAAGGTGTGTATTTATGTAATGCATATAATAAATAGTGCTGTCATATTTCCTGGACAGCTTTCTTTAAATTGTGAAAGATGGACCAATTTTAAAAGACTTGGTCATTTTCCATTGATATCAAGGACATTTCAAATATCTATATATATATCTTCATAATTTTTTTTTCAGAGATGAAAAACAGCATATGGGATAGGAATTATTGATGTCCAATGATCTTTGTTTTTGTTTCATTTTGTTGTATCTGTGTGTGTGTGTGTGTGTGTGTGTTTGTGTGTGTGTGTGTGTGTTTGGTAATCAGAGAATCATAACATCATAGATTTACTATAGAACTGGAAAGGAACTTAGAAGAGATGAGTTTTACTCTTGATTTTTAAAGGGCAGATAGATGGTGCAGTGGGTCTGGTCCTGGAGACAAGAAATCCTAAGTTCAAATTCAGTCTCATATACTTACTGGTTCTATGGCTGTGGGCATGTCACTTAATCCTATTTACCTCAGTACATAATCTATAAAGTGAGTTGGAGAAGGAAATGGCAAACCACTCCAGTATGTTTGCCAACAAAATACCAAATAGAGTACCACAAAGAGACTGAAATGACTCATCAACATCTTACAAACAAGGAAACAGTATCAGAAATATGGCCAAAGAAGAATTAGAGAACATTATTAAATACAAAATGGATAATTTTGATTATATTAAATTAAAAATGTTTTTGTACAAATAAAACCAATGCAGCCAAGATTAGAAGTGAAACAGAAAACTAGGGAAAAAAATCTTTACATCAATGATTCTGATAAAGGCTTTTCTAAAATATATAGAGAATTGACTCAAATTTATATGGATACAAGTTATTCTCCAATTAAAAAGGGTCAAAGGATATGAACAGTTTTCATATGAAAAATTAAAGCCATTTCTAGTCATATGAAAAAATACTATAAATCACTATTGATCAGAGAAATTCAAATTAAAACAACTCTGAGGTACTATTACACACCTCTCAGATTGGCTAAGATAACAGAAAAAATAATGATGAATCTTGGAGGGGATGTGAGAAAACCAGGACACTAGTACATTGTTAGTGGAGTTGTGAACTGAGCAAACCAGTCTGGAGAACAATTTGGAACTCTGCCCAAAGAGCTACCAAACTGTACATACCCTTTGATCCAGCAGTGCCTCTACTGTACCTGTATCCCAAAGAGATCATAAAAAAGGGAAATGGACCCACAAGTGCAAAATGTTTGTGGCAGCTCTTTTCATAGTGGCAAGGAACTGGAAACTGAGGGGATGCCATCAGTTGGAGAATAGCTGAATAATTATGGCCTATGAATATTGTGAAATATTGTTCTATAAGAAACAATCAGCAGGATGATTTCAGAAAGGCTGCAGAAACTTACATTAATTAGCTGATGCTAAGTAAAATAAGTAGATCCAAGACAATACTGCGTAAGGTAACAATATTATGTGATAATCAACTGTGACAAACTTGGCTCTTTTCAATAGTGAGGTGATTCAGGTCAACTGGGATGGAAAGAGCCATCTAAATTGAGAAAGAAAACTGTGGGGAATTGAATGTGGATCACAACATAGTATTTCACCTATTTTTATTGTTGTTTCATTGTTTTTTGTTTTTCATTTTTTCCTTTTTAATCTGATTTTTCTTGTGCAGTGCAATAATTGTAGAAATATATATATATAAAAGAATTGGATTACTTGCTGTCTGGGGAAGGGGATGGGAGGAAGGGAGAAAAATTATGGAATACAAGGTTATGCAAAGGTGAATGTTGAAAATTATTTTTGCATATATTTTGAAAATAAAAAAGCTATTTAAAATATATTGTTTTAATTTTTTATTGTGATGCTTGTTTCTGACTCCTTTCCCAAAGAAAGCATTTAAGATGGTTAACTGCAATTCATATTGATCAACATCTATTTCTATTTTGCTCAATTTTTTTTCTTATCTTTCATTAGGAGCATTGAAATGTGTTATGGGCCAGAACTTTGAACTTGAAACAAAGGATTCTTAAAGGTACTAAGTCAGCAGAATTGATAGAGACAATAATTATCTAATTTAGCATGGTTCAGTATGATTGATTTAATCCTACAAGGAGATGTTATGGGACAGAACTTGAAACAAGATACTAAGTGGAATTGAGGAGACAATGGTTAAATCTAGTTTAGCACTGATTTACTCCTACAACAAATAAAGGTTTCCTAGTGATATAATGATTGGTGTATACTCAGTGTGGGACATATAAGGAGGAGCTCTCAGGGCCAGAGAAGACAAATGCACTAGAAGCTTTCAGAGTCTGAGACAGATTCATTCCATTGTCCACCTTTGTGGGGGCTGGAGGCTGAAGAACAAGCCCTTGGTCTTAGATTAATTCATCCAATCTCACACCACGTTGGTGGCAGGCTCTCCTCTTTCACTTCTCCACTGAAACCAAGATTCCAGAAGGCCTTTAAGAAAACTAGCCAAGTCCCAAGTGAAGGAGATAAGACTTTGAAGGAGACAAAGGATTTAGACTTTAACCCCTGGCTCCTATGTGGTAATTACTGAACTGAAACGAAGGCTGCCTCCAGAGACCACAAGAAAACCTCGACAGAGAACATTACATTTTAGAGAGAATATTACAATGTGACCCACTTTGAGAGTTTGATGAAACTGACTTGATAACTTCGTTGTCTCTCCAAAAAAACACATATGTGTTTGAGAGGTGAATAAAATTAGGTTGTCATCTGCATCCCAGAGGAGAGTACTTATGGAATCTAATTATCAAAGTAGAGAGCAAGGAAATATTAATTAAACCCTTTCTCCCTAAAAAAAAAAAAAAAAAAAAAAAAAAAAAAAAGGTAAAATTCTTGAAGACAAATAGAATGTTTGATTACACAAAATTATTTTTCACAAAAATTACACATCCAGATAAAAGAAACCTAATAATAATGATAATGATGACAGCATTAACTGACTTACATATGTTTTATTTCTACAAGTAATTTTATATACACTATCTTGAACAGTATAAAAATTCTTTGAGATAATAACTACAGGTTTATTTTTCTCTGTTTTGCAGATCAGATTCAAAGATGTTAAGAGCAAGCATTCATGATTACTGTGAATATCAGAAGTTGAATTTGAATCCAGGTTTCTCTAATTTTCTTCATTAAATTTCTTCACAAACATTTATTAAATATACAAGGCACTATGCAGTACAGGAGGAATACAAAGAATGAAATAAAGTAGTCCCTGATTTTCAGTATTTATCAGGATTATGCAAATGGACACAGATAAG